>NC_133356.1:1177809-1504059 GCF_030506205.2 Paramisgurnus dabryanus | reverse complement strand
CATAGCAAAATAATACCCCTAAATATCATTTAATTCCCTAATATATTAAGTTTAACCTGCTGCCGTTAGAGGCGCTGATTTAATAAATGCATCTATTGGTCGTATTTGGTGAAATGGACAAACGACCAAAGCAATCGTATGGGTTAGAGGATATGTTGGTTTTGTAGGGATTCTATGCATTACAATGTTGGTTTGACTGCATCCACACCAGGGCCTGTATTCTTATAAAAACTTTGGTTTCCTCTTAGGATTAAAGAAAAGATCCTAGTAAAAAAGGAAGTAATTTAGAAAGCATCTAAGCATTTAACCCTTAAAAGAGGTCTTAATGTCCAGAATTGTTCGGAGTATTGAAAAGGACTTTTAAAAGGCTTAAGAGTTTCTTTAGCAGCAGAGAAAATGTGTAGAGGGAAACGTGAAGATAAAAGTTTTTGTATTTTCCTTGCTCAGAGTTACTCGCAGATTAGTCCTGAATCGCTTTTAAGCTAAGGCTCCTACATAGACATTTTTATTATAAATTAGTAACATTCAGATACTGTAGGATTCTAAAAAGCTTTTAGGATACCGGCCCTGGTTTCTCCTAACTAGCTTAACTATGTTGGTTAATCACTTACTAACAAGTTTTTGCTGAATGCCAAAATTATAAAGAATTCATAGGACTTCTGCATTATTAAAACATACATTTACTTACATATTTAAACATCTTTGCTTACAGACATCTTCACCTTTGCTTATCAAGAAGACACTTCTTCTAGAAACTCTGCAAATAATCAAATAAAGATACAGATGAGAGTGAAGATGAGTGAGCGAGAGCTGCTTATCAGTTTCTTTCTGCTCAGCTGTTTCATGGGTGGCACCATCTATAGCCATGCAACCTGCCGTAGGGCTGCATCACATGAGTGGCACAACCTGCCAGAAAACATCAGCGTGAGGTGGACCCCCACTGAGGAGACCTGCAGCAACTTCACTCAGTGCTGGAAGATGGACAGATTCTGGTGGACAACCGGGTCATACCGCTTCCCTCAGCTGTGCCCACTGGAGCTTCAACTTGGAGATGTAATGTCCGTGTCTCTCGACGGAGCGCTAGAGCGACTCGGTGTCTATCTGATCAATGCATCCAAAGAGGAGTTTGACAACTGCTCGGTTTTAGAGCCACGAAAGGATCAGGTGGTGTTTGCCAGCGATATGAATGGTACTCGGAAGGTAGATCCAAAATGGCTGACGTCCGGGATGAATTATTTCACAGTTGTACGCAGAGGCAGCAGTCATCTGTGCAGACTCGGCCTGCGTGTCGCCGTTCTTGTCAAACCTCAATGTTGCAGAAGCTCACCTCTCCTCCGCCTGTGTTCTGGAAACGGTAAATGCAGAGCTACGTTCAGTGATGATACATACAGCTGTCAGTGCCGGGAGCGTTACTCAGGACGCTATTGTGAAAATTTTAATGGATGCCACAAAGAGCCGTGCTTAAATGGAGGCACCTGTTTGAGCAGACGAACGGCCTACACGAATATCCCTCCTTATGAATGTCTTTGTCCTGCCCAATTCACAGGTGAGGAGTTTTAGGTGTTTGTTGTTTAGTATATATAGTTTGGGCTGCTTAAAGGAATAGTTTAACCAAAAATTACAATGTGTCCATCATTTAGTTCTTCTCATTCTAAGCCTGTATAATGTTGTTTCTTATGTAAATTGTGATTTTAGGCAAAACGCTTTTTTTGTCCCAAATAATATTAAGTGAATTGCATTTTACTGCCAAGCTTCAAAAAGCCTCATGAAAGAATTGCATACATTTGTGCACAGTGCGATAGCTTTTTGTGGGAGGAATAATGCAAAATTTATAGCATTTTTCTGTGATAATTTTGCTAGAGCTTTTAAATCTCATGCTTATGTAATGTTCAACAAAATGACACCATTACTTGCATCGTGTCAGATATGACATTAGTGTTAAACACCACTGGCTGTTGTCTCAAATGATAGAGGATCATGAGAGGGACATTCCCATGTGTCAACAGCTCAAATGTTGCTCCATTTCACACACAAGGCTGTCATAAAGTACATTTACATTTCATTAAAAGCGACTTTAAGAAGGTTTACATTTTTTATTAGTATTCCCTGCAATAAAAAAAAAAAAAATTGAAGGTTGTTGGTTTTGCTGAAGTAGTATAGTTTAATGTTACACACTCAGGACTCGACACTAACTTTTTGCACTGGTGCGCCTATTGCGCTGGTGTTTTCTTAGGTGCACCAGGACAAAAGTTAGGTGCAGCCAATTTTTTGCCAATTTTTTATATTTGTTCTAAAATCTATTTCCTACAAATACTTTTATTACATTGGTTTTTTCCCATCTTTCATTGTAGTTTTAATGTTGTGTGCAGGATTTGCCTTTGCCGGAAACACAAATTAAATTATGCATTATTAAAACATACATTTACTTTATTATTAAAGTAAATTTATTATTAAAAAATACATTTACATAATATAAAACAACATGTAAGTAAAACCATAATTCCTCAGTCATACGAGACGCATAGTTAATAGTAAAGGAAACAGAGACTGAAAACATGAAATCTGTATATGTAATGCCGAGGAAGTTTGTTGGCTAATGATGATTTTCAACAAGACAATGCAGTGATTATGAGATGGTATTATTTTTTAGGTTCATTTCTGGTTAATGAGTACAAAAGCACACAATGGATTTATTTAATTCAGTATGAGATATCAGTCGACATAGTGGTAATAGGTAAAGGTGTTTCATGTATTTAGGTATCCTTCTCTTGCGTAAACTCGCTCTGTTTTGCGCAAACACATTTTGGCTCTTTCTCTCTCTCTCTCTCTCTCTCTTGTGCGGGCAGACTCGGCTCTTTTGTGGATTTTGTCTCTTTCACGCGCACAGACTCGTTCTCTTTCGTGCATTTTGTCTCTTTCACGCGCACAGACTCGTTCTCTTTCGTGGATTTTGTCTCTCTCTTGCGGCATTCGCTTTACATTTGTCCACAAACGGGGCTCATAGTTAAGGCTGTTTCAACTTAATCTTATCTTTTTTTAAATACTTAACTTGGTTAAGAAGTGTAACTGCTTGCACAGTTTACTTAATTAAGTAAAAATCAATCATTTTTGTTGACTGACTGAAACATAAGTTCCCAGCATGATTTTTTCTCCTAACAAATGAAGAGAGTAAATGTTAATTTAAGGACTAAACTTTGTGTTTTTTTTTTTTTTTTAAACTTATGGGGACATTTTTATTGTTTGTTTTTGGGGGTTACTATAGTGATGTTTGAGTGTTTCACTTAGGTTCAGGACGAGCACATTCATACCATTA
This sequence comes from Paramisgurnus dabryanus, assembly GCF_030506205.2. Lineage (NCBI taxonomy): Eukaryota > Metazoa > Chordata > Actinopteri > Cypriniformes > Cobitidae > Paramisgurnus > Paramisgurnus dabryanus. The sequence continues at coordinate 1,500,746 of NC_133356.1, read as the reverse complement.
AATTCTTAAAACAGGAACCTAAGAAAATAAGGTCATTTAGCTCATCAAGAAAATCCATCTTGTTTTAAAGAGCACGTATTTCATTGCTTAACAAAAATGTTATTTGTATATTTTGTTTAATACAATGTGTTTGTGTGGTTTATGGTTAAAAACACATTATTTTCCACATAGCGAACATTTTTGTAGCTTCAGATTTTACTCTTATCCTGAAACGCACGGATTTGGAAAGCGTTGTGTCCCTGATTGGCCAGCTAATCTGTACGTTGTGATTGGCCTGAATACCTCTGACGTCAGCCGGAAATGTGACGCTCCTTACCATGTTTGAAATATTCGGTTGCTAACAGGAGTTAACTTACTGGCTTTGAGTCTGAAGCGGGATGAATTATGATAATGTTGGTCTTTACTACATCAACAATCCCAGGAAGTAAACTGTTGCCTACAATCCGTGTGTTTGTTGTAGTCCAATAAAAGAGATTTACGTTGAAGACAATTACTTGCATTATTGATGACTTTGGGTACCTTTTGCATATCATTAACATGAACTAATACACATTTACACACCAAACGAAATGTAAAATCGTGAGTTGGACAATAGTTGTTCTTTAAGAATTTTTGTATTAGATATTTGTACTGAAAAAAGACATAAATATTAAGTAAGACGATCGTTTTTTTGCAGTGCACCATTCATTATTATTAAAAAATTGTCCACCACAAGATCAAGTTAGTTAGCTCAACACAAAAAAGTGTTGGATTATGTTCTCGATTATAGGTGTCATCATTTTATTAAGTTAAACCAACAAGCTATTCATTGAACATGTGATATTTTGCACTGCTAATGCGATGCTCTACCAGCTACTGTATGCTGTCTATACGGTAACACAAAATATATTTAAAATAGTTTTGAAATAATCAAATGATGCTTTTTAGTTGGTTTCCATGCCTACCATCTCTTTTTGTGAGGAAAACCGAGTGAGTGAATGATGACAAACTTTTACTTTTGGTTGAATTGGTCTTTAAATATTACGAGTCCATTATGAATCCATAAAGCATCTTCAATCATGGTGAACAGGAAGAGGTTTAATGGGTGCCTGCGTCCATCTAATAATAAAAACTCAGTTAACTTAAAAACACTTATTTATTATTTATCTATCATAATTGCAGGCCCTCTACATTTAGCACCGTGCAATTACTTCAAAATCATCTCTCCCATGGGCCATTTATTTAAATAGCAGTTTTTAAGATGATTTTTCCCACTCTCTCTTACCCTCCCCAATCATTATAATTATTCTCAAATGTTTTTTGTTGCACCTGAAAACATTCCTAATTGCTTGATACTTTATAGTTTTCCTCCTCTAACCATTTAATTCCGATCCAAATGTTATTTTCCCTGTCCTGCCCTGCTTGTCAATAAAATCGTCATCCAAACGTTGTTTAAACACTGGTCTCCCGGTGAGCACCAAAGAGAGTTGAGTATTCTGAATGGTGTAATGTTGTCATACTAGCTAATGTGGTTTGTTTTTTATGTCTGCTGAATTATTCATAGGGCTTCTGTTGGAAGCTCTGGAGGCGGTTCCTTGGAGACCGCTGGGTATCGTGTTATCATAACTAGGCCAATGCTATCACAGTCAGACTTAGGAGAGGATAGAAATTGAGATGATAAAGAAAGATTTGTCATTTAAATAGATTCCTTTGCTTAATGGACAAATTTGTTTTAGGGTTAGGTTAGTTACTGTAGTTAGTACATTAGGTCAAGCCTAAATCTAACCTCAGTTTAAAACAACACTGGTCTAGGCATGTAAATAACATGGACAAATAATCACAAAACAGCAGTACTATCTGCAATTGTTAAAGCAACACTAAAGACTTATTGCTCTTTGCTCCCCCTACAGGTTAGAAGCGTAATTGTTCATTAGCACTGTCGTAAATACTGCAGCATAGCTGGCTCTGATTGGATTGTAGGTCTGCCGTAAAGCAAGTTTTTGTAGTTTTCACTCGAACTACAGGACCACTACCCGGCGGTTGGAAACTTCTTTAGTGCGGTTTTGGCCGATAGAGGGCTGCAAAGTGAATGTGAAAGTGCCATTCACCCTGTTTTGAGTGGATGAACCACTGAAACTTTTTTGGAAACATTATTTTAAGGTAAAAAAAGCTTTAAGAATTAAATGTGATATTAATTTCATGAGAAAAGAATGACCAAAATATCTTGTGGTGCGTTGGTAACATGATGCCTAAATTTAGTGCTTTTTCTGCCTTGACATAATGATCCAATAATCACCGAATTAACTGTTTAAAGTAATTTTGCATTTCAAAGTTTCAAGGTGGGCATTTCAAGGTTTGCATTTAAGGTGGGCATGAGAATTTGGACAAGTTTTGTGTTTTGATATGATTTGAATTGGCTGAATGGGATTTTCACCCCAAAATTCAAACTTTGTCATTATTTACTCACTCTCATGTTGTTTGAAACCTTAATGTCTTTTGTTGTTCCTCAGAACCCAAATGTTTTTTTATTATTATTATTTGTCATGTGGGGTTTTCTGGTTTTTGTCATCTATTTTGCTATTCTACTTTCTTGTTGTATATATCACTGTTGTTTCAGTTGTTACACATTATTTTAAAGACACAGAGAATGTTCACTGAATGATAGAAAACACTTTAAAATAAAAACATGTGTTTCTGAAAAACAAGGAAAGACATTGGGTTTCAAAGACATGAGTAAATGATAACCTTGATTTTTTTTATTTTTGGGTGAACTATCCCTTTAAATGAATGCGAAACACTAAAATGCATATTAGTGTTTAGCATTTATGCACTAAATCCTACATATTTGTGAGACCCAGGGGTTATCACTAAATGGTAAAGATACCTCATATTACATGTAGATAGAAAATTCTGAATTCACCACTTTAAACATTAACATTTATGCATTTGGAAAATGCTTTTAGTGCATTGCAAGATACACATTCTTAAGCGTGTTTCCTGTGTTTGAACCCACAACATTTTGCATTGCTAACGCAATGCTTTACCACTGAGCTATACAGGAGCACATGCATTGCACAATGCCTATGCACAACACTGTACCATGCAGTGTGGTATTGTAATTGTGCTGTGCATGGGCATTGTCTTTGCAAGAGATCAATACGTTTCTCCCTTAGAAAAGGGAGTATAATATGTGTTGGAGATGCACGTGTGGAAAACGCTTAGGTTACTCACGTAACCCCGGTTCCCTGAAATAACGGGAACGAAGCATTGCGTCAGTTTGCTGACGCTATGGGGGAAACTCCTGTTTACTCCGCAATTGAAGCCTATTGGTTAACGTCTGTTGTAGAAAATACAGACCAATGACGTTTGAGCCCGCCCGGGGCGTGGCACACGTCCCTATATAAGCCGGGGAAATACGTCAAGAGCTCATTATTATTCGACTGAAGCGCGCAGCCGAATAACACTCGCTGCGTAGACGTTTGTAGCACGGCCAGTGACGCAATGCTTCGTTCCCGTTATTTCAGGGAACCGGGGTTACGTGAGTAACCTAAGCGTTCCCTTTCAATACGGTTCACTTCGCATTGCGTCAGTTTGCTGACGCTATGGGGGAACGTAATCCCATCCCGCCGTGCATACATAACGGACTGAGGTGCCCTTACCGGAGAGACACTGCATGTGGCCCTAACCCAGCGTATACATAGCTCTAGCGAGCGTAAGTGTAAGCACCATATATGAGACAGTTATACAGCATACAGTGAAGTTTCTAAACGCACCATGATGCATATATAATAGAGCACGAGACGGCGGGTTCCCTGAGCGCGCCGCGAGCTGTGCATGATTTATTAATAGGTAGCATGAGCCCGAGGGCACTGAAACACGCAGAACTTTCGAGGGCAGGCCGGCCGAAGCGGGACCAGAGCCTCTTTTCCTCCTCAGACTCTCTTCAGGGAGGCGGCGCCGGCGTCGGGTCCAGCGTGATCCGGGGACGGGGACCGCGGCGTCGAGGTGGGCCAGCCGGTCGTGCAGGACGCTGGCGCTTGACCTCCGGTTCAGCTCTCTGCTGGGGTTGAGCTGGTGCTGGCTTAGGGCGCTGAGCTGGCGGCGGTTTTGGGTGGCCGGTCTCAGACGCTGAGGCAGATCGTTTTGGTAGGAAATGCCGCATGGCTTGCGACGATTTCTGTGCCTCAGTGAAGCGCTGGGTGAACCCCTCCACAGCAGAGCCGAAGAGCCCCGACGGCGACACGGGCGAGTCAAGAAGGGCAACCCGATCCGTATCCTTGATCTCCGTCAAGTTCAGCCACAGATGTCTCTCCAGAACAACCAGGCTGGCCATGGCTCTTCCTACAGCCTGAGTGGCGACTTTAGTAGCGCGAAGGGCCAAATCAGTCGCGCTGCGCAGGTCTTTGAAGGTCGACGGGTCCGGGCCTGCCTCGTCCATGTCACGGAGGAGTTTTGCCTGGTATACCTGCAGCTCTGCCATCGTATGGAGAGCGGATGCGGCGTGGCCGTTGGCGGTGTAAGATTTTGACGCCAGGGTTGATGTCAGACGGCAGGGCTTTGACGGATGGTTCATCTTCGCTCTCCATCCACCGGCTGAAGACGGGCAGAGATGGGCGGCGACAGTTTCTTTGAGCGGCGGCATCTTTGTGTAGCCGTGTTCGTCGGCGCCGTCCACTACAGAGAGGACGTGGGAGACGGCGCTCTGAGCTCGGGTGGAGTGGGGAGCACGCCAGGATTTGGTGAGCTCTTGGTGAACCTCTGGAAAGAATGGCGCCTGCCGTTGGCGGGATGATTGAAGGCGCCCGGGCTGCAGAAATCACTCATCCAGCCGGCTGAGTTAAGGCTCTGACGGCGGCGACCACTGAATGTTGAGCTCTGCTGTAGCTTGTGTCAGGATGCAGATGAGCTCAGAGTCGTGAGGACGCGACTCGGTTGGTTCCTCAGCGGCGGCGGCGTGGGCGTCGTCATCCGAAGCCGCCCAATCCTCTAACTCCTCAGAGGATGACATCATCTCCAAGTTGTCACCGGACCCAAAGGAAACCATGCCGCTAGCACTCGCACACACTGAATATTTTTCCGAAAGTGCGCCCACGTGCACAGACTACATTTTTTATAATTCGCAAACATCTCTTTTGTGTGAAAGTATTTCGAAATCTGTGCGGAGGACATTAAGATTGCAATCTGCAATGTCTGCAAAGGACAAGTTAATCGTGGAGAAACAACAGTACCTTACATTCGCAGGGCTCTCGAGTCTCACGCATTCACTGTGAGATACATGCATTTCACACACCTTGTATTTCTAAGAGACTGATAAATGGACGAGGTGCAGGAAAGTTCTCTGTTGAGTTTAGATGTGCAAGATTGTGCATCCCTAGATAATTTACCCCACCTACTGGGTTTGTCTCTTTTTACCCAATGCTGTATGGTTTAGCGTGTAGTGCAGCATTTTACAGAATAGGACAATATGTCAATGTTTACACCATAGGTGTCAGTGCTCTGAAATCATTGGACATCAGAACTGCAGCAAAAGATGCAAGAAAGGAACTTGTCAACAAATATCATCAACTTCCTACAAATGCGAGTGTCTGCAGGCGAGTACAATCCTCATATATCAGAAGATCAGGCTTCTAGAAAGTCTTTTTTTAGAAGTGAATTATGCACTTTTGAAAAATCATATTTCTTTCCACTAATGGATGTTTAATTTTTGCTGTTTAGCTTCATTTGACTCATTATGTTTTGATAATTAGTCATTTGATTAATGCTGGGTCATTTCGGGGGCCATCACAATGGATGTGTAATTATGCAAACCCAGACCTGAGAGTACGGCTTTTCCTATCTCTCCTCACATTAAGCCGTCTTTTATAAGTGCCTGATTTGAAAAATGAAACAATTGAAGCCTTTAAATGATTTGTGATGCATAAATGGACAAAGTCTTTTCCATTACGTTATTTGAATGATATTCTCAGGTTTATAAAACTCATGAATGGTGTCTTTCCTCTCCTAAAGAGATGGAAATAAACAATTTCTGCCCTTCCCAGTCTGTTTATAAGAGACCACAGTGACTCGCATTTGAAAAGTAATGACTCTCATTTGCTTCTGTGAAATCATCGCTGGGCTAATGAGCGTCTCACATGCACACGATGTGCAACCAAACTTTCATCGTCCCTTGGGTGTTTCTGATAATAACATCATGATAGAGCTTCCAGACTGAAGTCCAGGTGGCCCTTGCTTGTTGATTAATTGGCTTTCTTGTAGCGGCGATTTGTTCCAGCAGATAGCGGCCCGTAATGTCACGCTCAAAGCTTTTAAGCCAGCGAAGAAAAATTTCTATCTGGTCCGACGCAGATTTAGCACTGTCCAGAAATATGATGAATTTCAACTGGAGGTACAGGGCTCACGGGATATCGCTTGTGAGGTTCAAATCGAGAAAGGAAAGACAGAGAAAGCAGTCAGATCTCCCAAGTATTATTTTTGTGCAGGAATCAATTTTATAGATGTCACTGTAGACAAGTCCTCAAGCGCTCCTTTGCTGTGGTTTGAAGGTCAGACATCAACTCTCAGGTTTCAGATAGGCATGTTTGGAGGTAACACAGGTTTTATAATAGAAATAAAAAAATGACATTTTAGATTTGCTATGACCACTAGAGGTCTTTTCGGGTCCAAAGAAATATCTCCGAATCACTTTTTACTCAAACCCGCCGTGCATAAATCATTTTGAAAGAAAGAAAGACCAAGCAGAGTCCGACTGAATGTAAACGGCACCAAGGTGTGTGCAGTCTGCATCCCCGCGTGCACCAGTCAGAAAACTCAGTGGCCTCCCTTCCAATTTTGCCCCGCTTCTCCATTTATTTTCATTTGTTATCTGACAATGACACCAAGGTAACCACTAAAATGTGCATTCAAAATTGATTGGCAGGTCTGTCTCAACAAAAATGTACCTACCACCAGCCACCCGATGTCTCTCTAAGTTTTATTTCTTTCTTTAACCTCCTAAGACCTGGATGTGGACATCAAATTTTTTTGTTGTTTGCACCATAATACTTAATTCTGTGTAACTGGAACCTGTTGTAGGCAAACATGGGCTTCATGTTCAAAGAAAAATATTTGGTTATTATATTTTTTGATTCTTCCTAACCTCAAAACAACTAGTAGAAATCTGAAATAATTTAGGTTAGGTTAATAGGTTAATGTCATTCGAGTTTGTCATTGCACTCCCTTTTTGGTTCTAAAAAGCTTTTAACCCGCTGTCATCGCTCCATAAAGCAACGAGCATGTCGTCTTTGTTTGTTTGCCTTTTTGCCGGCTAACTTCTGGGTGACGTGTTTGCGTTTGGGAGGAGTGGTTGACTTATGTGGTTTCATTAACTAAATGTATTTACACATGTCCAGTTACATCTGAAATGTGTCCCATACCACCTCCTGAAGTGGTTTGAGCGATCGGATTTAAATCTGTTTTGAAAACGTTTCAGAAGGGCATTTACACCTGGTCTTTCTACAATCAGACAGCTATCCGATCAGACAGAACGCATGAAGTGAGCAGGTGTAAAAAAGCCCCAAATGGACCCGTTAAGATCTCTAATGACCACATCTCAATGATTTAACTGTTGCACCATAACAGGTTTATATGAGCGCAGTTTCTCTCTGCATATTCTTGTAGCACCTTGTACTGAACTGGAAAGTAGCCGGTCTTCAGTTTTACACTGTTTGGGTCCCCTGTGGGGCAAGCAGCTGATTCTGACTTTACCCAAACTGTCACCCCATTAATCATAGGAAAGTTAATGTCTGGCACCGGTACCGGCTGCCCTTACAGAACAGAGTCCTATACACACATAATAATGAGCCGCACTCATGGGGCTCTTCAAATGAGATTTTCTTTTGATTCGGCTCTCCTGTGTACCTTATTCAGGCTGCCAGAGGTGTTTGTATCTGCATGTTACAGAATTAATAGGATATGCCCTTATGGATACACTGTTAATTTAGCGATTCACTTACCCCGTACCATTTCAAATACAGCAGGTGCCTTTTCAGTGGCTTTGATGGCGAATTGGCTTTTGTGTTGGTCAGTTGATCTTGATGTCCCAGTGTGCACTCTTTAGAAAATAAAAGTGCTTCCTGATACCATAGAAGAACCAAGTGGTTCCATAAAGAACCTTTAACATTTGAAGAACCTTTCTGTTTAAAACAAGTGTAAAATGATTCTAGGCACCTATATTTTTAAGAGTGTTTACCAGTTTCAATAAGTGATTGACCGTTTTAAGACACTAAATCTTGTGAATAAGTATAACTCAGTCCTTCCAGAAAAACGCAAAAATATTTTTTTTTTTATCGTTGAGGGCACAAATCCTTGATCTTGCAGCACGTTTTCATAAAAAATGCGATGGAATATGCAGGATATTTATGCAATTTTATGAAATTGCAGGAACTTGCAAAAACTGCGGTTGGATGAAAACAGATAAAAAGTGATTCCCCAAAAACCTGTTCTCATTCAATGATGTTCACGTCGCGTAATTACGTCACTTCATAACGTTCCCATGGCAAAAGGGGGCATGGCTGCACTTGTGTGCAGTAAATGCAACATTTTTCAACTTTCTGCTAAGGTATATTAGCCTGGTTAGCCAGACCTACATCAAGATGTAAGGTCTGGCAACTCTTCACACAAACGGCTCAATGCAAGGGGCGGGATATAAGGTTGTCCCTCAAAATGCCTCTGCACGCAATAGGATAGCGCTATGACCAATCAGAGCAATGAAGAAGGTGACGTAGTTACCGTAACCAGTCGGCAAAACTCCAAACACATCTTTCTTGCTTAAAAAGGACTTCAGTAGGGTTATTTGCTCTTCTCTCAAAGAAAAACATAAGTCTAAGTCCTCCAGAGTCGCGGCCAAAGCCGCTTCAAAAGAAAGCTGTTCGCCAGCAGCAGCCAGAGGTGGAAAGAGTACTGAAAATTTGTACTCAAGTACAAGTACAAGTAGTTGCTAAAAAAATACTCAATTACAAGTAAAAGTACTGGTGTTAAAAATGTACTTAAGTAAAAGTACAAAGTACCCCTCTTAAAAACTACTCAAGTACAAATTACTTTTTAGCCGGTGATATTTATTGAATAAATATTAAATCCATTGAATGAAATCAGAGATATGAATGGATTAAAAACAGGCAATTTGTGTTTTATACGAATAAACACATAGTACAGGAATTTTGTCTGTTTAAAGAATGTTAAATGATTTTAACAGCAGCTATATTATTTCATATTGTTTCCTCATATAATTTTTATCAAGTTATAAAAATGGTCTAATGTTATTATTATTAATTAATTATGATACAATATAAATAAGCTTGTTGGGTTATTTTATTTAAAAACAGATTTTTTTACATTAACTCATTTCCCGCCAGCCATTTTTCGAAAAGTTGCCCGCCAGCATTTTTTATGATTTTCACAAAAGTTTTACAAAATGCCTTCCAGGAATTTTTTTTTCTAAAAATATATATATCAAATGAAAGAACAGACCCTCTACTTTCAAACAAACAATAAAAAAAGTGAAAAACCGTTCCATCCTATTTTTTTCCCTGCTTATAAACTCTTAAATATTGGTGTTATTCTTTACAAATACACATTTTTTTTTAGCAAAAAGCTGAAACAATTGCATTTTTGTGAAGGAATTTAGTTAGAGATCAGATTCAGAACGAATATCAAACATAAAATTAGTAAATAACGTTTTGGCTTCAGTTTATCCATAAATTGGGTAAGTCCGCTATCTAGTGGACAATCGCGGTATTGCACATTAACATAAATTCTTCAGAAACACGTTTTATGCAAATGTTTTTTTTTTCTTAATTGACAAGATAACTCGTCAATGGCGGGGAAAAGAGTTAAAAATATTATTGGACAAGAAAGCTTTCCAAAAGTACACTACAATATTTCAAAAGTTATCAGTATGATTTAGCACTGACATATGTGTAATTTAGACAGGCTGTCAGTGCAGTTACACTGCTACGCCAGTGGGACGCGGCAACAGACTAATTTGATAAAAGAGTCCTTATTTGACTGTTTATTATTATAAGCTTAAAACACTGATTCAATATGAATAATACAATGTTGACAATGACATGAAATTTAACTTTGAGCACCATTTTACAATGTTAAATCTTTTTTTACGGTCTACGTGCTCGTCACCTAGGTAACTGAAGCTCATGTTTTAGGTATGTGACAAAAAATATAAATACATATATAATTATAACCATATGATAGATAATAAAAAGAACTTTAAAATGGTTTTTAAATTATTAAAATCGGATAATTATTAAGAAAGATATGGAATTTTTTAACTCGAAAATTAGGGGGCATTTTTGTACCCAATTAAAACTATAAAACTATGAAAAACTTCCGCTTGACCAAACATATTAAAATATCATAACTTTCTCATTTCTTGGTCTATTTGCATAATTCAAACACCACATTGTATGTAATTAAAAGCCCAAGATTAAGATGACATCTTTTTAAAAGATATATATATATATAAATGTTATTATTTTTGATTAACCACTAATTAATGAAACCGAGAGCATCAATCCACGCATATCTTTCCATATGAAATCAAAGCCCTCTCAAATAAAAGCTGTATTTTTATATATTAAAGAAACATTTCATTGTTTCTTTAATATTTCTTAATTGAATAATAATGCTGGCGAGCAATTTAAATGGTCAGATATTATTAATACATTAATTGATGATTATGTTATTTATCATTAATAATAATTCAATAAATGCATGCATGTTGCATGCATGTATTTATTTATATGTTTGACAAAATTATGCCAATAATGTAATCTAGAGATTCTAATCCTTCGTTCTGTATGATTACTTTAAAAAATAATGCACGGATTAATGAAAACGGAGAATTTTTGGAAGCCAAAATGATTGAATGGGCGATTCTGCTTTTGACAACAACGTCACTTGCGGATCTTAAAAAAGCACATGCGAATGTTACAATCAATCCCAAACTTCACCTAATTCAAGTTAAATGTATATTCTATCAAAAGAATTTGGTTTGAAACAAAAAAATACTCGCCTTCATAGAGGATTTCAATGCCAAACACGAGAGAAATTTTGCTTCGCTTATAACTTTCTTCTTACAACAGCAATCTTGGAAATTCGAACGTGAGAATCAACGTGAGGAAGTAATTTATGTCACTAGTATATGGGCTTTAGAGGTATTCACAAAGAAAAGATATGACAGATTTCCTAAGTCAACAACGCGTCTGGCGCTGAATACCTGCTAGGAACACAGCCGTGGGAACAAAGCGCTCGTGCGTATTACGTCATTTTGTCACATACCTACATGTTTCAAGTGATGTTTTCAGGCAAATTATCGTGAGGTCTACCCAACATTAAAAACGAAAACGATCAAATAATATGGTTATAAGTCTTCTTACCATAATGTGCTTTTTGAGATTAGAGGCTGAAGTATTGTAAGCCGAAATCACTGCAGATGGCAAACAAAGTTTGCATTACATTTACACGCTGTCTCCTTTCCTTCCTCTGTTTGAACAACTCCCAGGTGCGGCCATGGGCACACATCATCCGGTATTTCTTCTGAATTTTTAATTAATTCAGCGTCCATAACGCCAAAGTTCTTTGACATTAAAACACTAAATACAACGTCACAGTGAAGGACGCACGAGGATCGATTGAATAGCTCTCCAGAGACCGGGCTTTTTTCCGGTTCAAATACAAGGGTTTTTATTGGCCCGCCCACGCTCAATTATTTCTATTGGATATCCAAATGCTGTCAAAGATTTGAATATTAATTTGATTCAAATTCTACAAGTACTTAGTAACGAATGTGATTTTCAAAGTAGCGAAGTACATTACTGACCTTAATTTGTACTTAAGTACAAGGGAAATTACAGACTTAAAAATGTACTCATAAAAGTACAAGTACACGAAAAAACTACTTAATTACAGTAACGTGAGTAGTTGTAATTCGTTACTTCCACCTCTGGCAGCAGCAGCCATTCTTTGTTTTCAAGTAGGAACCGTTGCAGCTCTGTCGTCATCATGTTAAGCCCGCCCCACAGACGCTACACACGATGTGATTGGCCTGACCAAATTTTGGTTTTTGGACCGGTTAAGTGTATTGTGAGTGCCTAGACTAAACCCTGGCAGCAGATATATTTTGCGGCCGCTAGGGTGCGTCTAGATTTCTAGGCTAAAGGTATATGTGACTTTTTGCTACAAAAATGCGGGGATTATGAAATCATGCATACCCCGCATATTTTTTTTGCAAGAAAATCTTTGGCTGATTGTGCTTTGAATCATGCAATCGCATAATCACGTTTTTTTATCCTCCCATATAGCAAATGTTTTTAGGTTTGCATGATGTGATTTTTTAGGCAAATTGGAAAAGGTGTAAATCACAAAAATGCAATAGAAACAGTTAATTTGCTTTTTCAGGTCACCTAATGTAAGTCAGTCATATAATTATTATTTGAAGATGACGCAGTATGAACTAAAACCTCCCAGAAACACCTCAATACATGTCTGATCACAAGTATAAGAGGCTTTCCTTGCCAATAATGTTTGGATAACACTCTTATGTCTGATTCTAGTGCCTTGGATATGATATTAGTAAATCAACCAACGTCAGTCGGCATGATGTTTGAAACGAGGAAAAACTACATTCAGTCGCATGTCAACATTTAGAAAATAACGCTAAAGTTTTGCGCAAATCTGCAATGAAAACGCAGCTATTGTAAATGCTTCATGTGAAGATGTTTGATTTGAAAATATTGAGCTTCAAGCTTCATCACGTCAAGAGCTTTTAATATTCAATTTCTGCTGTTGATCCCCGAGAAACTTTACAGAGAGATGTACGGTTAGACGAACGCCTTGTGAGGTGTCCTTAAAAGCAGTTGGGGAGTTTCTGGAGCGATGACCTTTGCTTCATCTGGTGAGCTTAATACGCAGAAATGTGCTTTGAAAACTCAACAACAAAAAGGAAGCAAAACAGAGTAACAAGAAAGATAAATGAGTTAGCTCGTGCTGAGGAACATGTGGGGAAGAAAGAAAAAGCAAACAGCTCGCCACCAGGGAATAAAATCAAATCATGTTCACCTTGAACCCACAGTGCTGCATAGTCAAGTCTAAATTTAACCTGCGAGGAACGAATCCGGTCTGATGTTCTTACCCATGGATACTTTGGAGAAACCTGTAACCCATGTACTTCATGGAGTCTAATCGATTGGGTTATTGGTCGATTGGGATTTAATTTGGACACTGACACAGTAGTTGAAAAGTAGATGAAGGCTGAATGTGCTTTAGTTTTCATATGACCAAATGAGAACCAAGGGAGCCACGCTGAGACTCGATGAACTGTTGATGTGCTGGATAATTGTCCGCTGTCATTACAGTCGTAAAGTTTGAACATTTGTTTTCTCTAAGCAGCCAGGAGTTTATAGCTATTATGAAAATGATTTTAGGCTAAACATAAGCTGTTATGATAAAGAATAAGGTCCTTTATGTATTTCAATTTTAAAAATACTATTTAAAGTTTTATTAAAAAAGATTAGAATGATAATTGAAACTATTTTATATCCCACTTTAATACTTCTCTTTACAGCTCCTACTGTACAGTTGCTGTCTGTGTTAAACGCACAATATGTAAGGTTTTTGCACTGGCACAGTGTTATATATTTTGTGTATTTTATCCCAAATGTTTTAACAATGTTTCAGTCCAGATCAAATTTGCAATTTTAAAAGCACTTCACCTTTGTTCATAGGGTTGCTTGTCAATGGTTTCAAGGTTATCAAAGGCATGCTTTACAATTTACATAGGAATAAGTTTGCTTTCCATGCACAATATTTCTCAGTAAAATTTCTGTTCTTTGCTGTTTCTGAGAAAATAATCATTTGTTTGTAGTTAAAGTTTTCTGCCTAATGAAATCCCATTCAGACATGATGTGAATTCCATTGTAAAAGACTGAAGGTTAAATTGTTTTATTAATCATAATGTTTGGGTTAACTGTAGTACTGTATAGCAGTAAAACACTAAGAAGCCTTTAATGATGGTGATTATGAAAATAAGATCACAACATCACTACTGTAAATATCTTTATTTATTTTTGGCTTCCATAGTCAGTTTTGCATCAACCAGTTAAGATTACAGACACGTACGGTCTACCAAATTGACATTGTGTAAATTGAAATGTATTTTACTCTTTGCAGTTTATGATCATTTAGCATTCATTTATTCTCCATAAATTCTTTCATGTCAGGTGCTTACTGTGAGCAAAAGAGGCTTCTCTGCGATTCGAACCCGTGCAGGAACGATGGTCGCTGTGAGGAGACTGTTAATGGATATGTTTGCAGATGCCCCGGGGGCTTCACAGGCTTCAACTGTGAGACCACCACTGATGTTGACAGCTACTGCAAGTCTAACGGGTGTCAATTGGATGAAGTCTGTGCTGTGGACAAACCTGTGAGGCCTTTTTATTTATTTATTTATGAAGAAAAATACTAATGCCAGTTTTTGCTCAGGAGAATGAGATTAATTTGAAATGCCACATGCTAATTTGAACTTCTGAAGCAGATTACTTTGTGTTATGTTGGAGGTTACAATTTATTAATAATTGTTGATAGCAGAATACTTATGGGATATGTAACAGCTTTTTTAGTTAAGTTTTTTTGGGGGGCTTTGTGCCTTTATTTAGACAGGATTGTAGAAGAGTAGACAGGAAAGTTTTGGGTGGAGAGCGGGATCGGCAATGGACCTTGGAGATTGAAATCGAACTCGGGTGGCTGTGAACACATTGGTGCTATATTTTGGCGTACTAGCCACGGGTCTATGGGTGCTGACATATACCAGTTTTTGACTGGGCAAGTTGTTGCATATTTACACAGTGGAAGTATGGGAAAATCTGTCCGCGCTTGTTCAGGGTGTGACTCAGGATTAGTTTTCAATGCACTGCCAAATAAGACATTTAAGTGCCACAAAATTGCATTTGAACAATAGTGTCCCAAAATGCATTGCAAAACCAGTGGTTGGAGCAACAAACAATTTTGGTTAGGTCTAATCTGTCTTACTTTTCTGATTCAAATTTGGCGATTTACCTTTTATTATGCTGCGTTTACACCAACCACATTTCAGGCGTCAAAATTACGTCTAGATTGCCACTTGAACAGTTTGAATGCATTCGTGCATCTAGAGCGAAGTAGACACGCGAAAAAAACAAGCATTTGACACGCGTCAGAGGCAAAATCTGCTTCTTGTGGGAGGAGCAAGTGCTAAGTGGTTGTCTGTTTGCAAGATGGCTGATGTTGATTGTGCATTTATCTAAAGAGTTACCGGTTTGTATTTAGTAACCTTACTATAGGGGGGAAATAAACGGTGCAGGTCGATAAACGTCACGTGACTCAAAAGTGAAATGTGTATTACAACTTACCAGGTTGCCCAATGTCCTCACTGACACACTTCCAAAGCGAGGTCCTTTTTATTTCTGTCTCTATAGAAATAAGAACTTCTGTCGTATAGCTCCGGTTGACTGCTCATGGACAATATTAAGCGTTCCTTCATGTTGAATGAGTGACTCCGGGCGGGGCTGCCGCCGCAGCAGCAAGCAGGCTCCTGATTGGTTAATGTGGTGTTAAAATCTGCCAAAGTTAAAATTTTTCAACTCGGGCGTCAGCGGCAAATTCGCGCAAAATGCACCATTCGCGCGAATGAGGTGGAATTGCGTCTACCAGAGCACGGATGAGGCGTTTGGTGTGGCGCGGTAGATGCAATTCCACCTCATTCGCGCGAATGGTGCTTTTTGTTATACAGACATCAAGACGCACATCAACGTGTCTTCACATTGACTTAACATTAAAATCACTTGCGCTTGATGCCTCTACCGCGGCTGGTGTAAACGCAGAATTAGGGATGCTCCGATCAGATTTTTTGCTGCCGATTTTAAAAAAGTGGAGTGTCCATTTAACCGATGATATGCGACTGAAACATATTTTTTCCTCTTGCGATAAGTCATTCCAGACATCACATCGACTGATTTTTAACCAAGATGTTTTAAGAGTCTCCAAACATTAATCCCAGAGAAATCCCTTTATAGTTACGAGTGGCAATGTTTCTTGGAGGTAAAAGTAGATTATTTTAAATCAAACGAGATTATTAAGCGTATTATCCAAACATTATTGACAAGGAAAGCCTCTGGTGAGCAGACAACAATTGAGGTGTTTCTTGGAAGTGTTTCCATTGGCCATATTTTCAATTTCCCAATGTCAGTTTTGTTCAATTTAAAGAGTAATTGAAACAACAGCTACTGACTTCCATAGTATTTGTTTTTCCTACTATGGAAGTTAATGGGTACTGTCTGAAGTATCTTCTTTTGTGTTCAACACAATATAGAAAGTCATGTAGGAAATGATGACAGAATTTTTATTTTTTGCGTAAACTATCACATTAAGTGATCAGATGATTGGTGTAAATGTTAATTTAATAGAGACAAACTTTTTTTTGTTTTAAAATAAGATTCTGTATGTAAGTTTTGATCCTAGTGTGAATAAAATAAAATAAAAACTACAAATCTTTGGTATTTAGTTTTATTTAGAAATTACAGAAGGTTTTTTTATAATTTATAAGTGTTTACGTTGATTACTGGAGTTTTTTACGAGCCTGTATTTGTTCTACATCTTAGCATCATAATGTTTGTACAGTTTATTATCTCCTTCACCTAATGAAAAATGCATGACAAGTGCCTACATTGCTTTATAACACACCATTGTTGTAGCTGTTTGGTAAAGTGCCATAATAAAACAATGTTGTTGATAAACACCGGCTACGTTTTAACACACGGCCTCGTAATCGTGTCACAGGTAATTGAATCATCCGTGTCCCCATTTTTAGGAGATCGAGGCCTTTGCTTGTACAGTGCCCGAATTAGTGTTTGTTATAATGAATTATGACGTACAGAACTAAAGAGACAGTTACACAGCCCACTATTCACAAACCATCAATCGTCTGTAGTTTTCCCATTATGTGCCGAGATGAATTTAGCAGAAAGTGGGCCAATGGCAAACTAATTGTCTTGTTTGACCTTCATTCAGTCTGTAGTAAAATCTGGAGTATGGACCTGACCGGCTCAGACTCTCACAAAATCTGAACACAGAAATTTAAGATAAACTACCTCATTCTCTTTTATCACACAAACACACACAATCCCACACGTTAAAATGATTTGTTTGACATTGATTTGGTGCGTCTGAGACATCCTCCTAAGAGAGCTCATCTGTATGAAAATGAAATAATCCTTCACGCCCCTTCACTACTGCACCAATGCTAATATCAGTGGGTGTCTCCGTCTTTTCTTTCATCTGGGATCGTGTTCTCGGCTTCTATTACTCATCTTTGAAGGAAAAAATTATTGATGTCAGGATGGGTTGTAGGAAGTAGGAGAGCAGGAGCGGCTAATGACTTGACTCTTGTATCTCTCTTTCTGCTCTTGCCGTACTGATGCTCACATGATGAGCGTTTTCTTGGGTTGTTCAGATTAAAACTTTTCTAGTTAAGGTTGCTAGTTTTTTAAGTCCTGTAAGAAAGTTGCTCAAGATTACAATCTGTTTACCACTGAAAGGATGCAGACGCCCAACCTAACCCTGTTCTGCATGTACGGTCGGATTATTTGATTCTCAAGACTGGCAGGGAACGACCAAAGGACTCTTTAGCAAGGCACCTTTCCATCAATTTTGCTCTGTTCAAAACTGTGCAATGTGTGTTTTTACTTCTCACTGAGACGGGTTAAATGCAGAAGACACATTCAAAGTTTGGGTTATGTCACTTTCACTTTCCAATTACTATATATTTTGTTATGCAGAAGTGCCACCCATCTCTCTGTTGATCTGTAATGGGCTTTTATGACATCTTGTTTTTCCAAATGCAATGTAATAAAGTCGTTTTGTGTGTTTTGGTTGTTAAAACAGAATTCATCATGCATTTGTGTGGGCCTGGAGTGCAGCGAGCAGCCGGAAGTGTGTGGCACGCTGCCCTGTTTCAATGGTGGCACCTGTGTGGCACAGAACGGCCAGTTTCACTGCAGGTAAGAATGTATTGAGTCTACTTTGGCAAGAGATTTATACTTCAGGTCTACAGGATCACTCGTTCTGGTCAAGGCATATTCATTTTCTGACTCAGAGTCATTGGCTGATCTTTCACCAGCCTAGGAAAGTGCTTTGTTTATAATGAAATGCTTTCAGAAATGCTAAAACCGGATAGTGTCAGTAATCAAATGAATGTTTAAAATAACAAATTACTTTGTGATGAAACTGACATTTTGAAACATTTCTGGAGAATTTACTAGGAATGAACTGCGCCCGCTGATAGTCTTGTTATCTGTGCAAATTTTACTAATGGAATTATGCAAATCAGGTAACAGCGCAAACACTAGCATTGTGCAATTTCCCATCTTGCAGGTCAGTTCTGAAATCAATTATATGGAGTATGCATGTTTTCAGCTTTGATTTTTGTCAATTCCACATCTTGCAGGTCAGGTCTGAGTTTTAATATGTGGAGTATGCATGCTTTCAGCATTGACTTTAGTGAGTTTCAGATCTTGAAGGTTACTTCTGAAATCTATGGTACGGAGTATGCATGCTTCCTGCATTGACTTTTAGTGATTTTTCATATTGCAAGTCAGTTTTGAAATCAATTATACGGAGTATGCATGTTTCCAGCTTTGATTTTTGTCAGTTTCACATCTTGCAGGTCAGGTCTGAGTTTTAATATGTGGAGTATGCATGCTTTCATGATTGACCTTAGTGAGTTTCAGATCTTGAAGGTCACTTCTGAAATCTATGGTATGGAGTATGCATGCTTTCTGCATTGCCTATATGTGAGTTCTCATCTTGCAAGTCAGTTTTGAAATCAATTAAATGGAGTATGCATGTTTCCAGCTTTGATTTTTGTCAATTCCACATCTTAAAGGTCAGGTCTGAAATGTGTGTGGAGTATGCATGCTTCCAGAGTTTACTTTTGTGAGCTTACATTTGCAGGCCACATCTGAAATCTAGGATGTGGAGTATGCATGCTTCCAGGGTTGACTTTTGTGAGTTGCATATCTTGCATGTAAGTTCTTAAATGTATAGTATGGATCATGCAGGCTTCCAGTGTAAACTTTCATGAGTTTCATGTCTTGGGGACTGACTTCTAGTGTGTGAAGTATGCATGTATCCAGCATTGACACTTTGTGAATGTTCATAATGTAGGCCAGTTCTGAGTTCTAGGGTGTGGGCCTTAATCACACAATTCACATTGTGTTGGAGTTTCCCGTATTTTGCGACAGGACACAAACACACACGGCAGTCATCAACCGCTGACAGCAAACAAAAGAGCCAAGCCAAAGCAGTTAAGGCAAGCCTGAAAGGTTACATCAGTAACATCTTCGCACTTACTGTAAATAAATAATTTGATGAACATAGACATAGTCGCCCACTAGAGTAAATGCACTGAATAGCGCAGATTTTTGCAGTGAAATGTATCTGCTGTGTATCTATGTCTGTTTTTTAGTATATGATTATAGAAGTTCAGTCTGTGGACAGTGAAGTGTTCATTAAATTTCCAGTGTAAGGTCGGTATGCACCCTATGACAGCTTTTGAACTGAATCCTGTCGATAATGAGGGAAAGATTCGCAGTCTTGACTCCTTTAGCGTTATGATCTCCTGCAGTCATTCTGTCCTTACCAAGAGTTCACAAGCTTGGGCTTCTGGATCCTGTTCATCTTTCTAGTTTTTCTTTTTTATTAGCAAAGATCTCTTGAATCAATACATTTGATGGCCCCTCGGACTAAATGACAAATGGTAGATAAGATAACGATTGAAAGGGAAAAATGTAGGTAAAAATGACTACAGCGTGATAATAATGTGTGGATATGTGTCTTTGGTATTGTGTGTGTGTGTAGATAAAAGCAAAAGGGTTTGGTCACCTGGGAGCCTTTGTTAATAATTTGAATGATCTTGGCTTTGTGTGACAGAATAATATTACTGAGGTCTTATCAGAGCGGAAGGAAGTGAAAGATCTGATAGAGGCCAAAGAAAAAAGAGAGTATGCTTTATTTCTGAAGAAGATTGGCCGTTTAACAGACATGTTTCTCATTAGTTTACTTAATAAAAGATCTTTTAATATTACACAGATGTCACTGTGCAACACAATAGTCTTCTTGACAAGTGAGATCTAATACAGCGGCGGTAGACTTACATCATAGCTGTATGAACAGATTCTGTAGGCCTTTTGTTATTACAGGTCTATTTTTGTATTATTTGTGAGGGCTAACGCTTACGTCTCCTTGTAGATGCCGACGAGGCTTTTCCGGAAAGAACTGTGAGGAGATAATTGACTTCTGCAAGGAGCTCAGTATTAGCTGTCTAAATGAGGGATTGTGCCTTAACTTAGTCGGAGGATATCATGTAAGTAACCAAATTTGTTAATTAGTTATGCATGTACGGTAAAACATACAGAAAATAAATGCCAGATAACATGCATTTATCATGCACTGCAAAAAAAAAATGACTTTCTTTGTGATTTTGTTGTGTTTTCAGTACAAATATCTATCAATTCTTGAATTAAGATTCATTTTCCTGTGGCACTACTATGCTTAAACAAAACTGTTTGCACCAATCAAATTGTCAGAATTTTTTTTTTTAAATAAGATCGCGTTTCTCTGTTCCTCTTTTAAAATCAATGCGCTGTTGATATCTTCTAGAACAGACTCGATGGCAGAATCTTCACAACTTAATTCTCCATCAGCAGCAGTCTTTGTTGTAAACGGTTTCAACACAAGCGCTCTTTTGTGAGATGGTTTGATTACGTTAATGTTGATCATCTGTCCATCATCATATAAAGCCCGTCCTGACAATTTGATCCAGACCGTACTTCCCATCCTGAAATGTTGTGGGCGGGGCTAAGTTTGGCTGGCACCCAGGCTACAAATTCACTTCAATGTAATATTTTTTTGTCTAAAAACTAGACTTAAATCTTGTTTTAGTAAAACTGGGATCGTCCCTTTTTGACCCAAAGCTGGGTTGAAAATGTAGACTTATTTTCTTAGGTCATTTTGCACATCAAGAAAATGCATCTTGATTTAAGAATTTTTAAATATTTGTACTGAAAACAAGACAAAATACTAAGTAAGAAAGTCATTTTTTGAAAAAAAAAAACAAAACAATTTGTGCATGTGCACAGGTTGGCTAGCGCCTCATGTGAGTCTTTACAGAGCTCCAACCCAAAGAAACTTTAGTTTTTATTGAATGATGATGATTGGTTCTTTTAACTTAAATGTTTACAATTCATTGTAATAGCATTGTAATAGAATTTAATAGAGCAAATTATCCTGGATCTTAATTTAATAGATTCGATTCTGAGACTTTAGTCAAATTTCACAGATTAGTTATTTTGTTTTTGAATAAAGTATTAAATTAAATCAAATCCCATAATTAAATTACTTGCATTTTGTAAAATGAGTATTTCTAGCGGGATTCATATTTTTTTTAACTCTTTCCCCGCCATTGACGAGATATCTCGTCAATTAAGAGAAAACGCTTCCCCGCCAATGACGAGATTTTCCGTCTTTCCGCAATACCGCTATTATCCACCAGGTGGCGCCCTTCCGCAACTTTTTAAAACCGGAAGTATTGCCCTATGGCAAGCTGCTGCATGTCCGTGTCTGTTTTAAAGATCGCTCTGAATGGGATCTCTATGAAAAGTGCGTCACAAATATGGAATTATCTCTGCTTTTTGCTCAAAATATGGTGTTTTTGCAAAAACCTACCCATATTCAAAAGCTGATTGCAAAAGAACCACTAAAGGTAGGATGAAACGGTTTTTTTTTGTTTGAAAGCAGAGGGTCTGTTCTTTCATTTGGTATATTGTATGTTTATATATTTAAAGAAGAACATTTTCTGGAAGGCATTAAACTTTGGTGAAAATCATGAAAAACGCTGGCTGGCAACTTTTTTTAAAAACGCTGGCGGTGAAAGAGTTAAGTACAGTAACCCACCCATGTTACCCTCACTGCACTCATTTATGTGAACGTGAATGACAAATTATGCCACAAAGTATTTTTCATGTCACTCACATCTCTGGCTCATATAATTGTATAATTGACAAAGTTGGTTTTCCTGGCGCCTCTCCAAATACATCCACGACATGACAAATAACGAATATCCTACCAAAACGTCTTTCTCCTCGAATGAACGATATTCATTCATTTCTTTCTCAGCCTCACAGGCAAATTATAACAGCGTGATTTATGCTCATGTCTCAAGGTTTCAGACGTCCTCTTCCATTTCAATATCATCTTTCTGTCACTCCAATCAACAGATCTGCTCTATGAGTGATGTGGCACAAACACACACAGTCAATTCATGCTCTCGTATCTGTTGTTGTTATGAAGTGCTATATAATATGCACTTCACATGCATTGATTTTCATCAAGTGCAATTTGTTAAACTATCAGAACTGGTTGTTCATTTGTGGGTTTCATTTGTCAAAGCGTTTGCATTTGTGAAAGGGTATAATAAGAATTAAAGTCTATACTGATGTTATTTTATGTTACAGTATGCTTATCATTCTGTAACACTTGCTGAACGCATAAATGTTTCTCATCTTTGAAAAAAATTTAATCAATTATTAAGCAAATGTTTTTGGTGATGTACAGAATGTAAGCATAAGTGATTATAAAATCTGATCTGGTTAAAGCAACACTATGTAGTTTCCATGTAAAAATGACTTACAGCTCCCCCATGTGGTTGAAAAATGCAACAGTGCCTGGTATCAGACACTCTTCTGCAGGCAGGGGGAGGGGCAGGGCTGTGTTTCCTACCCTCCACCGCCACTTTCAGAGTGTGCTTGTAGCAGCTAGGAGGCTGCTCAGGTTGCAGCAACAGTACAATTTGTCCAGTTAAGAGTTGTTCTATCACTGAAATAATTTTAGAGAAATTATTTAAAGGTCAAAAAACTACATAGTGTTGCTTTAACTGAACACTAGAAGATGGTGAGTTATTTTCAATCCAGCATTGGTTCAAAAATGGACAAACACAGCTGTTGGGTTAAATTAAGTCAGAAAACAATGGGTTAAAACAACCAAGAAATGTATGATAACAACCCAGCATACTATAGATTAAATGCTTTCCCTTTTAGACCCAGTATATGGCTGGCAGTCCATTGCTGTTATTTGCTCTCAAAATTCCTTAATTATGTAGGATTTTTTTATTAAAGATAATGAGCAAACTTGAGTCTCTGGTGATAAGCTCTTTTATTATATCGTTCACTAAAAAGTTAAGTTTTAGATGTTTATTTTATAGCTGGAATGTATGTGCAAGTAAATCCCAGCAGTAGCATGTAGATTAATCTGGCGTTTTATTGCCTGATTTTGTAATTATTGAGGTTATCTTTCCCACAGTGTCTCTGTGCACCAGGATGGACGGGGGAGTTCTGTCAGTACTTGGATAACGCGTGCTTAACCTATCCAAACAGATGCTTGAACGGAGCTACATGCATCAGTATGAGTCAGCCGAGTTTGCCCCCGCACTATACGTGCACCTGTCTCCCTGGATACACAGGTTCAAAGAAAACTATATCAACAATCATCAATTTGTTACCCTGATTTAACTCAACTTTGCACTGAGTTTGCCTGCAAAGGCTTTGTAGAGACAAACTCGGATTCAAATAGTTTTTGCTTATGGAACAGATAAGTTACATTTTTACTTAATGTAGTTGTCGAAGATGTGTTTTTCAATTCCTGCTTTGAATTACAGCTGCAGTCTGTAACTCTGGCCTCTTTATCGTCACCTCTGATTGAAATATCACATTGCAGTTATTTGTGGAGTGATGATGAATCAGATGTCTGTGATCACCGCATCAGAGCGGATCTGTCATACGTACACATAAGTACAGAAGTACATCCGCATCCAAAAACGACTGATCTTAACTCATATTAGTTATATATTTTCACCTATCCACCCTCTGGATGTGCCACCAAACCTGTGGGAAACACTGAAGTGAAGTAATATATCTGCCACATTTATTCTGACTAAATGATAACACAAGTGTTTCAACAGACTACCCAGTCTCAAAAGGTTTCGTTATAAAGTCACATCATTTTTTTTGTCTTTTTTCGTGATATTATCACGAATTTCCGCGTTTTTTGTTTCGTGATCGTATAATGAATTCCTGTTTTCGCGTGATTATCATGTATTGGTTACTCAACTTCTTTTTCCTATTTTTAAACCATTGTCGCTTCAGTTTAGGGTTAGATTTGGTGCTTGTATTAGAATGTCACTTTATATTTTGGTTAATATATAATAATTCATATTTTTTCTGATTTACTTTTTATATGTCACTTGGTGTCAGGGTTTGAGTTGGATTCAGGTAGGGATGACATTTTATGTAAGTCTAATCCTAAACCGAAGCGACAATGGTAAGAAAATAGGACAAAACAGTTGAGTAACCAATACGTGATAATCACACGAAAACAGGAATTCGTTATACAATCACAAAAAAATTTGGAAATTCGTGATAATATCACGAAAAAAGAATAAAAAATAACGTGACTATATAACGAAATTTCATGAGACTGGGCTGCAACAGATGCCTTACCGGTTCAGATGAAGGTGTCTCTGCTCCAGTATTGAATCCCTTCAGATGTTGAAAAGCCCAGTTGATATTAACTCTTGTTTTAACACAAGCAGTTTGAGCTTTCACTGTTTTAACGGATGATTCCCCAGATGTAAAAGTGTAATAAACTGACATATTTACATGCCGTTCCCCAGATGATCGTCTTTTGACACTTTACTGATTAAACATCATCATCTACATAACAAGTTTAAACTCTAAGAAACTGTTTAATACACAAGCTAAACACTCCCATCCGGAGCACACAATGAAGTGTCCTACTCCTTTTCTTGGTTTAGGGACGTGACGTGATCATGCAAAGACGAATTACGTTTTTCAAACTTTTTCCCAGGAAAACCGACCCATCAGCTCAAATTATAAATCATAGTTATAAGCATACCAATGTGAATTGGTACAAGGTACGAAGACGGTTCTAAACACTGTTTTTGTTCATTTTTAACTAAAAAAAGTAAAGATTGCCACTTTAATAAACACTCATTAAACACTTTATTTACACCTTTTTAATTCCTCCTTCCTGTGTTTTCATCTCTGATGGCTTTCTGTAGAAGCTCAGCCTAGGTTAGGTTTGTCTCCTCATTGGTTAGGGCATTTTATTTTACAACCACTATTCAGTATTTAGGCTAAACTAAAGAAATCACTCACTTGTTAACCTGTGGTCGGTAGCAGATAGTGCTCTCTTGGCACGTTCTCCTCAGTGCGCGACCACACATAAAAACTATCAATTGAATGTCAGTTCATATTTCTAGCTGTTTGGCATTATCGGAAATCCCCTGAAGGTCTTAAACCCAGCTGCTTGTGAGTCTTCATAAGACATAACATACATTACCGATCTTTAAATCAGATTTGTTTGAAAAAAGCATTGCAATCGGTACAATAATATTATCCTGAGCAAGATCTTCTACCTTTTCCTCTTTGATGTGGCAGAAGTCACATTTTGCAACTCATGGTGTATCTTGACTTTTGGAGCAGATTATGATGAAATCAGTTGACATTTCACATTGGCCTTCGGGGTGAAATCACGGTGAGAAATTGGACAAGGGCGATCATTTTCTAACTGTCTGAGGTCATTCATTGATAGAGATATCGTTTGCATCATCTAAATAAAACTTTGAGGATTTCACTGTGACATGTTTTGTCTTAACAATATTGTAATCCATTATACGGCTTACAGACAGACAGACAAATCTTGTCAATGGTAAGATGGATATCTTCATATGCTTGCAGGTCGACTGAAAGGTAAATCGTTATTAGAACGAAACAATGACAAAAGTATTGCCGATATGCTATGCAGTATCAGAGTAGAAAGAAACTGATTTAGGAGAAAACATTTTTGTTTAAGAAAAACAATATTTCATAACAATAGTGAATGAGCAAAAGACATTTTCCTACCCATCAAACCCTGATGTGTTTAACTGGGATAAGCGTGGCATGACAGAGGAAATCCAGTAAGCCAATTCTTTTGTTTGTTTCATTTCAGTTTAGTTTAGACAAACAGCTCCTCCTGTGCTCATTTATTGTTGGCCAAAGTAATGAAAGAGTTTGTTTCCCGGTTAGATTTACTGATTAAGTCTTCTCTAACCTCTATTTGCCCTTCATTTAGCAGTCGTGATGAAACAAATTATGGAATAATCCAGTAAGAGAGGCAATGTGCAAAGATGAGTTACGGTAAAGAGATGCCTCAGGGCAACGCAACTCGTGTCACGGGAATACATTCTGATGGATGACAAAAGGGTGTCAGCTCTGTGTAAGGGCAGAATTTAGGAACTGACACCCTTTCAATTCACAAGCTAGAATTTGAAGTAAATTCGCCGACACCTCATAGGACTGTTTGCAGATCATTCATATTGGAAAATCAAATGAGAAAATCTACACTTATAGCAGTTATATGAATTTCATTCTTTAAAAGATAAATAACTTTACATTTCATTCCATGTTACCTTAAGAATAAATGTTTTTATTGGATAGGGTTAGGGGTCGTTGTAGGGATGACTTTTCTCCTCCCAATAATCCAGCATCCATTTAATTTGAATAAATATTATAATTATTATTGCATCCTGTAAATCTACAAAAATACTGAGGTGCAAATCTGCCAATATAGATAGCATCTAATTACTATTTACACTTATTGCAAATGTGATCATTTTATTTATTAAATAAAAGTTTGGTGGCAGTTGCCTATTGCTCCTCTCATTTCTATTTCATCTGCCACTTTCCGCATGTCTTCTATTTAAAATGAACTAGACACTTGTTACTGTCGCGTCCCACCTGAAATGATTTTTAAGCTTATTTAATAATAGTGTATCATCATGCTGGCCGAATTCGACATCTTTGTGGGCTGTATGCTTTAAACGGTGTATTGCTAGATTATTTTCTTGTGGAATGTATTACAAAGTTCAGTCTCTTTCCTCACACCATGAGCTATGAGGGGAAAAAGCAGAAGTTGCCAAATTTGCCTCAGATCCCAAATGTCAAATGTGAAGTTGATATCTTCAGGGGAGGGAGAGTGTAAAAGCTTAACCGACGCTCCATTCGCACCCCTGTCTTCCTGCAGGTCGCCACTGCGAGGATGAAATAAATGAGTGTGACTTCAACCCATGTCAGCACCGGGGAACGTGCACGGACTTGGTCGGTTACTACAAATGTTCATGTCCTTCAGGTATGAGTTTGTCTTACTCACGAGAACGAGCCATTTTTTTATTACTTTGACTGTCCCACGAATCCCACCGTGCCAGCGCGCCAGGCTCTCTGACTGACAGCTGAGCAAATCATCGCCTTCCTCCCGCTGCCAGAGCTCATTAGTGCTGCAGAATTGTGTCAATATTGTGTTATGAAATGCTCTTCCCTTTTGAGGCCACACCATTGATACGGATCCCTCTCGTAATTGTTGGTTCTGCTCACTCTTTTATGAAGCTCGATTTGCATTCAGTGATGGAACCTGATGGCTCACCCCGGAGACTGGCAACTCGCTGGCAGGGTTGCAAGCCGGGCTTCGCTGCCAGCTGCTCCCTTCCGCTCGATGAGTAGAGGACCCAGAGTCCCAGACGCCCCCTCCCTAAACCTGCCCACGCCTGCTCGCCGCTCCGAGAGAGATACAAAAGGAGAAATCGTTCGAATGACTTTCTCATAAAAAGATTTGACCGTGCCTATTTTTCTCCTTTAAATATATGAAACCCGGGCCAGGTCATTGTTAACGATTGTACATAATTTAGCAAAGGATATTGACTCTGAATATGTGGAAGCAGATGGAAGTGGGGCGGTTAAATATTAATAAACTATGAATTGAAAGAAGTCTTCAAAACTGTGCCGTATGGTTCACCTCCGCCAAGATATGCCAGTTATCTCTTTCCCCTAAAAAAGCTAATGCACGATAAATATCAGTAATATCAAAAAAATGCATAGAAGAAAGAACAAACAGTGGAGACATAGAAAAACAGTGCAAAAATAAAATTGGTGTTATTATAAAAAATGTAATATTGCGAATTTGCGATTTTTTTCTATTTGGCTTGTGAACAGATGCACATCCGACAGAAATGTGTAAATGTACAAGAGCATGAAAATGCATGGTTTATAGTGGTTAGTGCTGGTCTAATGTGGCTCGGTGGGTAGAGTGTTGCGCTAGGCATGCAAAAGTCATGAGTTTGATCCTAAGGAACACACACTGATGAAAGAAATCTATAGATTACACTTTATAGGTCATGTTGGATGTAAGCATCTACCACATGCATACATGTAATAAATATCTAACTTTAATTTAATCAAAGCATTTCATCTGAATGGGTACAAAGTCTAAAAATGAAAAGAACAATTAGAGTTGTTGCCTTTCAGGGGCCATGGCATGTAAATTTGACTTGTTCCATGTTTAAGTGCTATAATTGGGTCCCCTGTGCTTCTATCAACCTAGAAAATGTAAATAAACATCAACCCAGTAACTTAGTTTTGGTTAACCATTCTCTACAAGCACATGAAAAATAGGTCATTGAAATTTGGCTCTCCTTATGATGTCATAAGTAGCTCTTATTAGAATAACACCTCCCCTTAATCTGCACTATCCAATCACAGCACTGCCATTTAGTGCAGAGAGAGAGAAAATAATTCACAGCACAATTGAGTTTTAATTTCAACAAACCACCATCATTGTGATCAGTGTTTGCACTTCATCCGCTCATTTGCATTTTAAAGAAAACACCTAAAATGGCAAATTTTTGCACACACCTACAAAGTGTCAATTTTAAGATGTTATAATAAATTATTTTAATGGTATTTTGAGCTAAAACTTCACATATGTGCTCTGGGGACACCAAAGATTTATTTGACATCTTATTGTGCCATGTCCCCCCTGTTAAAAATTGTGAATTTATTACATAAGCAATATAATAATTAAATATTATTTTTGTCAACCAATTGCTAAAGGGCCCATATTTTGTGGCTAAAAAAGCACATTACTTTGTGTATTTGGTGTAATACAATGTGTTTGCATGGTTTATGGTTCAACAAAGCATTAGTTTCCATATACCGTACATTTTTTAGCACCTCTATGTCCTGCCCTTCTGTAGCAGGTCATTTTGTGTGAACCAATTGGCCAGCTATCCAGTGCATTGTGATTGGCTGAATATCTTAATTACGTAAACAGAAATGTGACGCTATGTTTTGAAAGATGAGCTACCAAAGCAAAGTAAAAGCCAGGAGATACTATTGTCTTTACTACTTTATCAATAAGAGCCTGAATCTGACCCAGAAAACAAGCTGATCGATCAACTTTACCAGTGCGATGTGGGCAGAACATAACAGATAAGGTAAGGATACTAAAAGATGTCTGCATTTGTGATCATAGAAACTACAAATAAGCACGACTCTCACAAAACTTGCGTTTGAATCGTCCTTGACTTCTTTAAATTCGAAAACATTGGCTAATTAAAGGGGACAGATAATGAAAAACCATTTTTACCTTTTCTTTGTTGAATAATGGCAGTCTACATTCACGAACATATAAAAAGTGCTAAACATCTTAGTCTCTTAGAAATTCCTCTTTTAGAAATGTCAGCCAGAAAACGGCCCAATCTGAAAAACTGATGCTTATGACATCACAGGCATCTAACTGCCCCTCCACTTTAAAATAATTGGCTACATTTTTGAGTGGCAGCAAAGTCAGCCAATCAGTAATGAGATTGCAAGTTAAGCCAGTAGGGGGAGCCAAATAGGTGCAAAACCACTTGTTTAAAATCCCCCACCCTAATAGAGCTATCTGAGAGAGGTTTTTAGGAAGCTTCTAAAGCATTACAGACCCAAACAAAAAAAAATTGTCTACATGTCACATCACAGAACAAGGATAAATACCCCGTTCAATCATTCTATGTCACCTTTAAAGAATTTCAGTCAGAAGAACCAGAATGTAGTTGCAAATTTGGAATTGCACCACTTTTTAAACGAAGCCTTTGTGTACATCCAGCGTTGTAATTTATTGTCGTGTTTTATTCAAATGTTTATTTTATGATGATGTATAACTGCATGGGCGTGTTTGAACGAACCGTTTTAGGTAGGCGTGGATGAGGCTTCACTTTTAAAAAGGATTTATAAAACTTTAAACTTTACAGATCTTTTATGTGCACAGACATCTTTTAACACTCTGAAAACATGAAACTGAGTCATATGACTCCTTTGAAGCACAACATGCTGACACCTTTTAAAAAATCCTCAGTGAGAATCCAGAGGAAAAACTACTCTGATAGTTGACTGTTTTGACCCTTCACTGATTTTCGTAAGTGCAATCCTCCTGCCTAAATCCCTTTATGAATCCATTTAAAAGTTATTGGTTTCCATTATGTAAACCAAGTGCAAACAAGCCAGGTTTAGTTTTTCTTGAAATCCTTTTAACAAACTAGACCGGTCTCTTATCAACCTCTGCATTTTTGTGCTCTTTGCTTGGACTGACTGCCTTTTGGCAAATGCCTATTTAAACAGGCTTATGAAAAATGCCTTTCTGGTTTGTGTGGAAATGTGATTTTCAACTTGCTTTGTGTTTATTGATTGAGGCACAGTGGCATTTCCGAAAGAATTAACAATTGTGAGAGTATTTTAATCTTTACCCGGTTTTTTAAGCAGTGATGTCTGGCTGTGTAAATGTGTTCTCACCTCCCTTACAGGATTCACAGGTGTTGACTGTGAGATTGACATTGACGCCTGCTCTCTTCCCAACATCACCTGCCCTCTCGGGACAGTCTGTGTGGATTTACCCGGTGACCTGCTCCATACGTGTCACGCTCCATGCCCTCCATACCTACAGGTGAGTCAGATGAAGTTCAGCTCTTCACACTTGCATGTTATTGGCTGAGCTGGATGGTGGTGCGTGATGAGATCTGTTTTAATTGATTTATATGTCCATTTGTGGCATTAACCCTTAATAAATGCATACACCAGCATTCAGGTAAAACACGGTCTCTGTGCTTAAAGCACGTCGTTTGGAAATGTGATTCTGTTTACATGCATTATCACTGAACTGTAACTCTAAAGGCAAATTGCATCTCCCTTTGAACAAAGCTAGATTAGTTGGGTTGGTTTTACTTATGTTGGTAATCATCATTACTAAAATGGCAATTAAAATACATTAGCTCTCCTTCATTGTTTTGAGATAATGGTTGGTTTTTATTTTGACAGCCATGTGCCAATGGAGGACGTTGTGTTCTTAACAACATCAGCAGTTACAGTTGTGTTTGTACACCTGGATGGACCGGGCCGACCTGCTTGGTCAATATAAATGAGTGCACCCGGCACAGGTGTCAGAACGGTGCCACCTGCGTGGATGAGGTCGGTGGGTACAGGTGAGTTTGTGTGAGCACTATTTTTTGGTCAGTTAATGCAGTGTTTTATGCCTACTTGTTTGTATGATAAGAATATATAAAGGTAGCAAAATAAACAATTTTTATTCCTGTAGCTCAGATGGAAGAGCATTGTTTAAGCAGGTCATGGGTTCGATCCCACACACTTACAACGTGTAGATTAAATGGACTGTTAGTCACTTTGGAGAAAAGCATCTGCTAAATGCATAAATCAAATGTAAATTAAAACCAAACATGAATGCACAACAATCTTGAGCATTAACAGTAATAATGGCCAATTAAAATAAATGGCTGACATATACAATTCTAAGTGCTGGTGTAAGATCAACGCCATCGGTTCATCTTAAACAAGAAGCTTCTTCCCATATAAAATTGAAATTCTGTTCAGCTTTTAATAAGGTTAAACCACACATAACTACTAAAGCAAAGCAAATTACATCGTCCTCCCCCATTTATTTCGTCTACATGTCCCGTGGCTTTTGTTTCGATTTCATTAAGAGATACTGTTTTATGCATCCCAAGATGCCTTTGTGGTTACGGATATGCTGGAGTCCACTGCGAACTCGACATTGACTTCTGCATCGGACATCAATGTTCAGAACACGGCGTCTGTTTGGGTCGACGGCACAACTGCACCTGTCAATGCATGCTGGGATACGAGGGAACGTTCTGCGAGCTTGAGACAGATGAATGCAAAAGTTTTCCTTGTGCCAGTGGTGCCACTTGCATTGACTTGGTGGCAGGATACCAATGCCTTTGTATGCCGGGATTTATGGGTAAGATTAATGTTCCCTATCATACTCAATGTGATTACTAAGACATGAAACAACTGTGACATAGGTGGTTTTCGGTGTCATTGAGAAGCAGTCCCAATGGAACGAAAATTGCAAATGAGATTTCTTCAATATCTTGGATGGTTTTCCTAGACAGTGACCTTAAATAGTAAGCGAGTGAAGGTTTTGCTTAAAGCTGCAATGAGTAATTTTTATTTTTGTTTTGTTCAAGTCCATAAACAGAGTGTTTAAATCTATGTCATTTTTTTTTCTACCAAGATTCACGGTGATTTGTGACTCGTGCTGGCAAAATGGGTCTGAATGTGCACCGTCTAATTTTGAGCCAGAGGCAAAAGAAAGTATAAATGTTAATTTTGGATTAAGTGGAGGTTTTCATAAAAATAAGTACATTAAGCCTTCATCAAGTGATCTCAATGTTCTTAATATCCATTAAACATCTAAAATGATCTGTATTTTAAACTGTGATTTTGGCAAATACCACAGTATTTTACTATCTCTATAGATGTTTTTTTCGCCTTAACCAAAGCCACCTCATGTCGCTTAGCAAATAAAGGGGTGGTTTCCCAGACAGGGATTAGCTTAAGCCAGGGCTAGGCCTTAGTTTTATTATGAAATATAACTACAAACATGCCTTACTAAAAACATTACTTGTGTGCATTTTGAGGTAAAACAAATGGCACTGATATATTTTAAGATTATCCAAACCAAAGCATGCCCCAGCACGATTGTCACCCCTCCCTACTCCCCCAGATGCATGCACTCATACTGTACTTTTATTGATATGAGCCTGGGCGTGCTTTCGTTATTAATATGCGATTGTTTTGAAAAAAGCAGGAAGTAAAGCGATCTTAACACTGGAACCCATCGTAATTTTAAGTCTGTGTTTTATATTCGGAGTCGTTTGGTGCCCAATGACACACAGCTCTCTTACATGTCATCATATTGCTTAGTTGATCAGACATTCACGTAACCCTGCTGCGCGCATCAAAAGGTGTTTACAGAGACGGTGAGTGGTCACGCAATTGACGTGTTCACCTTTTGAATCGCGCTCAGCCGCGATTGCGCTCACATCATTTTTGTGAAGATTATCACTGAATATCACTTCATTCGAATTTGAAATGTTATATGCTTCTTGTTATATCTCTCTTCTCTTGTGTATAAATGTCTATCATGCAGGCAGAAGATGCTCAGAGAATATAAACGAGTGTTGGTCTCAACCCTGCCGTAATGGGGGCACCTGCATTGATCTGGTCAATGACAACATTTGTATCTGTCCAATCGGTAAGTGTACAGTGCTCCAAAACAACACATGCATTCTGCTCTGAGTACACTTGTCTGTTTTACAACACGTATGACGTAAAGATCTTGAACATTAAAGGACATTATCTTTGGGAAACAGCCACACGTCTGTATTCCACAGGAACCATTTAGACACATACAGATCTAATCTCCAAAGCTCCGTAGATCATGTGCGACTTTATTGGATACCAAGAAACATGTTCTGTGTGACTTATGTCTTATATCTTCAAGATAATCTATCAGCCCAAGGGGAAGAAAATCCATCAGTGTAAATTTTCTGGTGTTTATTGAAACCACCTCGCTTTAATTCTCACAAACATGATGGTGAAATAAAACAGACCTCCATCTTGTCAGGACAGGTCTAGTAAGAAGCCACGCTTCTTACGGGAGGCGGTGTGATGTTGGAGGACTTGATCAGGTTAGAAGCTCAAAAATCCAGTTAGATATCAAAATTGAAAAGGGGTTGGGAGGCTATTTTGGGATGCACGGTACCATAAGAAAGAAGAATGCATAACAAAACAGCGCATCATAATATACTGTACACATCAAGAAATGAAAGCAATTATCATGGCCATTCATCACAGTGACGGTCTCTCGGTTGGTGCGTGTATCCTGTATGTTGCTGGGTTGGATCTTGGGTTAATCCCTCTCAAGTCATCCTGGTTAATTGGCAGAAGGCAGCATAAAAATGTCTCTCCTAGTCCTTTCTACTGGGCCGCTGATGTACAACAGATTGGTTGACTTAGTGGACTTGGTGGCAGTGATGGATTTAGTCTCCGCATACTCCTGTAAAGCAACTAACAAGTAGAGCTTTCCGTCAGCCACATTTCAGGAAATGACAGAAAGTAAGAGCTGTCTGGAAACCCTCAGCCAGCTTTAAATCAAAGCCCTTGGACAATGAAAGCGTACGACTGCCCACCACACTGTGAATATTTGTGTGATTTCGTGTACGAATGCTTTTTTAAATGAGGAGAAATCGTAAAAGTGCAGTGATTAGTTGATGTTATTTAGGGATACTAACTATTTATAGGTGCCCATAAATAACAGCTGTGTTCAAATTGATGTTTTCTAAAAGGACACAAGGACATCTTCTTTAATATACTAGGATATAATCATATTAACCACCAGTTTGCATTACAGTATGTGCATTACTATTTCTCCATATGTTTTAGAAAATATCTAGATTTATAATAATCAATGTCCTTGCGGGCAGCACAGTGTCTCAGTGAGTAGCATTGTTACCTCACAGCAAAAATTGTTGCCTTTCATCCCCGGTTTGAGTCTTGCCTGGGTCAGGAGGTCTTTTTGTGTGAAGTTTGCCCAATTGTTCTTCCTA
This sequence comes from Paramisgurnus dabryanus, assembly GCF_030506205.2. Taxonomy (NCBI): domain Eukaryota; kingdom Metazoa; phylum Chordata; class Actinopteri; order Cypriniformes; family Cobitidae; genus Paramisgurnus; species Paramisgurnus dabryanus. The sequence continues at coordinate 1,465,834 of NC_133356.1, read as the reverse complement.
GAACCAATTGTTCTTATTGTGTTAATAGGCAAGGCAAGTTAATTTTTTTATATAACAATATATAATAAAGAAAATGTAAAAATAAGAGATACACGATAAAATCACAATAAAAACAAAGATACATGAGAATTTAAAATAACAATTAAAGAAAATAAATTTGATTTTAATAAAAACAGTTTAAAATGTTAAAAAGAATAAAACAGGAGTAAAATAATTTGTGCATTTCTCTGAACAATTTTTAGAAACTGCAGAACATTGTGGATGTCCTGCAAAAGTCTGTCACTTGTTCAAAATCCTTAGTTTATTTCCCAAAAGTATTTTTTTTATGTCAGTGAACATGTCAATATAACAAGAGTACACAATTATAGATGTCAGTATTTTCTGATGTGAACTTTATGGCTACAGTTTTGATAATGTTGATTGTAAATAAACATGGCTGCACTTTTTCCCGTTTTAACAGTAGAAAGTTACTCATTCATGTATGCCAAATATTTAATTGCAAGAGAAGATTTCACATTTACACCTTTACTTTTTCTGTAAGGGAGTTACACACATTGTGGTATTGAATAATTATATTTTACAGTACAAATACACAATGACAAACTTGAAATGTTCACTGCAATGTAAAATAAATAAATTCTCAACTAAATGTATCTCCTGATGTCCCAGGCAGATTATCATCCACAAAACAAAATCCACATCTTTCCTCCCAGCGTATCAAATAATCACTCAGAATATCTTATACTGTCATCTCACACTTCACACATTTATTCACATTCAGCAATTTATCAATTCAGTTTACATTTACAAAAGTCTACAAGAAATAAAATAAATGTAAAAACAGATTATGACAAATAGGTCAACCATTCTGCATGTCATGATTTATGTGATGAACTCATTTCTAAATGTTTTGAAGACTCATCCAACAGAAACCAGTATAATGTATTTGAATAAAAATGACATGAGCAAATGAGAATGTAGCAAACAGCAGACACTTGTACATAACCATCTGCAGGATCGTATCAAAGAATTTGCAATTTGTCCAAAAGAATAATAATTTGCTTTATGTTGTGTTTTGAAAAATGAATTCCTGATCTGAGAAATGATCCAGAGTGACTGAGAAAAACTGTAAAGCATTGATTTACCTCCTGCTATAGAGAGAGAGAGAGAGAGAGAGAGAGAGAGAGAGAGAGAGAGAAAGACCTCTCATTGTCCTACACTTATACAAACAAATACTTGTTCTTACAATCCTTCATCTGGCCTGTATACTGTATGGACGCATGCATGGCCGTAGCCAGTTACTGTATGAGGCCATCAAGGTGCGGACCTCAGTAAATGTTTCATATTAAAGAATAAAATGTGAAATTATCTGAATGACTAATTTGTAATTTAAAATGACTCACATTGGCATCTCAATATATAATTATGTTTCAAAAGTTTACTGTAAAGTTTAGCATAAAAGGATGGAGATTGACTCAAGCAGCCGTGAAACGCTGCTGGCCTCAGGTGTTGCCAGATCACATTGTAAAAATCCCCTTTAGACATAGTGTTTAATGTTTTAGCAATTACTCTGACATTTTGGGTAAATGTTAGCCTGGGTGCCAGCCGATCTTAGCCCCGCCCACAACATTTTGAGGAACGGGAAGATCGGTCTGGAGTTTCACCGTTGAGTTGCTACTATGCTCGACCCAAAGCTGGTCGAACCAATCAAATTGTCAGGGCGGGCTTTATATGATGATGGACAGATGATCAGTAACGTAAATCAACCACGTCACCAAAGAGCGCGTGTGTTGAATCTGTTGTTTACAACGAAATGGCTGCCGCGGTAGAAATCAGATGTGTGGACTCTGACATTGAGTCTGTTCTAAAAGATATCGACAGAGCATTGATTTTAAAAGAGGAACAGAGAAACGCGAGCAAGGCATTTGTTGATGTTTTTGCCGTCCTACGGGATTCGACAAAAGTTGTCGCACTTATGAAAGATCAAGTTAAAGAAGCAACTAAAATGGGTATCACGGCGATGCAACTCGGTGTGCACGACGAGATGGATATAACAAGCAAACGTAATGGGTATCGTCGTGGATGAAGTTCAACTAATGTACAAATGGTAAGAGATAGTCTTACTGTATGACTTAATGTGATATAAATGAAATGTTGTAAACATAGTAGGTGTTGATGTACGTTCGCAAACTCAGACTTGTAGTGTGTGTCGTAGCGAAATAACTAGCAGTTCGGTCAAGCTGCAAATACGTCATTTCAACATACGTCTCACACCCCGTTGCTCTGATTGGTCGTAGGTCTATCCAATTGAGTGCAGAGGCATTTTTCGGTTGAGACACGCCTCATAATTATAGCTCAATGGAGCGGTATCAGACTCAAATTCTGACTAGAATTGAGTATGACAACGTCAGGCTAGGTAAATGTATGAAGTGAGAATGTTCAGGTTAGTGTTAATGACGTCTCTGATTTATTTCTAAAAGACAAGGTCTGAACTTATTATTTTTCTTTAAGGTTTGTTTTTGTACAACAATTAGTGACCAGCACGTAAATAGTAATTAAATGACACATTATTCAGCGTGGGCAGGTTATTACTGGCATGATACCACAGTCTGTAAGACACAATAATCATCATGTATAAGAAACGCTTTTAACATTAAAGATCAGGAGAAAATAACAGAAAGATGTTGAAGAATTGTGTTTAAATTAAATCTGCCAAATATGTGAACACTGGCCATGAATAAGGCTATGTTATTTCATTCAGTTTAGCTCCAAGTCATGCTAAAAACAATCACTAAACAAAGTTCTTGTATATATATATAACCTAATATTGCTTTTTGATTTAAACGTTTACAAAAACAAGAGAAATCGAGGTAAAACGACTATTGTGCATCATTCCATTTCTGTTGTTTCGTCTTTTATTATAAATCCAGCCTGTTCATGATGAGCACGAATGAATGAGCTGCACGTCTCTACTGTATATAAATAACGTGCCTCTGGATCAATGTGTTTGTAAGGCATTTCTTCTTAATCTTGATGTTTTAAAGTTCTTTAGATGTGTTAGGTTACATACAGTTTAAGTGTTAAAGGATAGGAGATTTAAACAATACAGAGACACAAAGGCACTTGCAAAACATAACATTTTCAACAAGAGAAGTAGTTTTTAAAAATATGAATGGAAACTCAACAATATTTGACTGTGTGTTGATTTTGTGTAGTGCGAATCGCTCCGAGCCATAGATTGTGTCAGAAATCCCATTTGGAAAAGGCAGCACTACATGTGTGACATTCCTTCATGCTTCATTAACTTCCCGGTGAATTGCACGCACAATTGGGTGTTAAATACCGCTTGCGTGGTTTTGGCGGAAGTGTGAGTTGTCCATTAATGACTCTTTCCCAAACAGGTGCCTGAGCTGAAGAGATTGTTAGGTTGATTGATGTGTTCACACTATTATGATTTATGCTTGATTGTGGGACATTGACAGTGGTTGTCTTTTTTTGAATCTCATTTAACTTCACTTTAGATAAGTCAAGCTAGGGTCAAGCTGTAGTATTCTCATGTAGACGTATTTCATTTGCAGCATTCATTTTATCAATCTGGTGACTTATAAACATGACTTTGTTTCCAGGTCCAGCTGTCCGCCCTATACTCACAGCTCTAATCAGATTAAAGCTTGCCAGATGGAGAAAGCCCTTTCCAAACTAGTGTGCTTAGATCCGAAAACCTGAGGTCCAACCCAAGACCCGAGCGTGTTCGGGTCTAAAAGTTTCACAAGTGCCTCGGACACGGGTCGGGAATAATATTAATGGTCTCAGATCATTTAAAATGACCAGACCCAAAGACCCAATCTATCTCGCTTGAGGGAATCGCGAGTCCTTTTCCAACCCCTCCTTTGTTTGCTAAGAGTGCCTGCGGCATTGTGTGGCTGGCGTTAGATTAATATTCGTTGAGCCAGACCTGTCAATCACTTTTAAATGCACCGTGGTGTCGTCATCAGATAGCAAATGAAAATTAATGGAGCAGCGGCCAAATTGGTTGCGAGGGTACCTGGGTTTCTTTCTGTTGCGTGCGGGCTGCAGACTGCACACACGTCGGTGCCGTTTAAATTCAGGTCCAGTTCAAATAAATTGCCACTGTGTCGAGTCAGGTCTAATTTTGTCAGATTTTTCTCGAGTCATAAAAAATTATTTATGCTAGGGATGCGCCGATACCACTTTTTTGGAATACGAGTACGAGTACGAGTACTTGCATTTCAGTACTTGCCGATACCGATACCGAGTACTTAATAAAAAACATGATTTAAATTTACAGGTAACAGCTTTAGTCATATAATTTAACAAAAAAACAAGGGACTAGTTTTCCAGTTTGTTGTAAACTCTGCCTCTTTGGACAACACAAGAGGCATTAACCCCTTACACGCCGCTCAAACATAGACATTTCTCAGACCGTGGTATCGATCCCTGGTATCGGGGGACTTTTAACGAGTACGAGTACTTTAGAAAATGTGGTATCGAGGCCGATACCCGATACCAGTATCGGTATCGCTGCATCTCTAATTTATGCACATGGTTGAGTAAAAAGTGATTTGGGTCATTTTGGGATTGGTACATTTCTTTGGACCAAAGAAGACATCTAGCTTCTGTCACACACAATTTATGTCGCATTAAAGTATCTGCAAAATGCATAAATGTAGATTGTAGGAGTTTTCTATAAGGGAAGACGAAAGGTTGTAAATTGGAAGCTGGATCAGCACAAAAGGTTGCACATGACCCCTGGTGTAGTCTCATTCTCTTCATCTCTGTTTTAATGGCGATCGAGCACATGGGGAAACTGATAACGCTTGCCGATGTTTTAGATATTGACACCCATTGCCCATTGGAGGTTGTTATTACCGTAATTTGTTTAATTATTTGGCAACGTGCATCCATTGGCCTTGTTCCTCTGAGATATTGATCAAATATTAGTTACTGTGAATGGCTGTGTTTTATTTATAACAAAGGATATCGATATGCTCGTCTGTCAGTGGCATGCGGACAGTATATCTGCACCACCAGACAAATGTGATATAGATCGGCACAACAAGCCTTTATGTGCAGATTCAGTCTATTAGCATACAAACCGGCAGGTAGTCTGCCAGAGGAAGAATCAATGGCTTCATAAATCTCAGCCAGGATGTCGACTGCTCCCAAAACATATAAAAAGCCATTAACATTCTCTTGGAAATTTGCCCTTTTAGAGCTCAACTAACAAGCCTTAAGAAATCTGTCAAAGCGGTGCATAAATAGTTGAGAAGTAAAATACTCTACTGTTTAGCGTCGCCGTTGAAAAAGATGAAATGCATCTGAGTAAGAAGTGATTTCAGGCTTTTGAACGAGGGGTCAAGTGTGACCCAGTTTGCCCCTGCTGGTGGATGCTGTAACTACACCCATAGTTTCTAATTTCATTCAAAAATAGCAGCACTGCCACAATAAAATCATTGTTAGTATTATATATTGGTAACACTTCTTTAGAATATAGTAGATGCTGTAGTGCTTTTCTGAGGGGTCTTAAAGGCATGACATTTTTTACACTGTCACAGCTCATGATAGTCAATAATGATTGGCTTGGGACTGTGTTGTGCATTTACGACATGATTGGCTTATAAAGGTCTGTGAGTTCTTTGAGAAAATAATGGACAGTTCCATGCAATGTCAACCTTAGCATGAAAAGTAAAACTCAGATGTCAATATTTGGTGGTTTAAATATCCATGCAAAGTCTCTGTTAAAGTTCTTACAACTTTTTATTATTATTTTCTGTAGTCAAGTGTGTGTGGACATTTCAGAATTGTCACATCCATCATGTTGTTTTTTATTACAAAATGCACAGAAAAGAATTTAAATAAAATAAATAATACTTGTTTTTTTAGAGCTGTACCTCCTCCATTTGTTGAGTATTATTGCATCTGGTTTGTGCATTTTAATTCACAGAATTCTTACAACGTTTGTTGTCTCCCAAAAGGCTGGGGAATTTGTTGTCACATCCATAACGCATTCATGTTTCCTTCATCTAAAACAGAAAACATGAGTATATTTATATATATATATATATATATATATATATAGAGAGAGACTGATATTTTTCTGATGTCTGGACTCTATCATCAGATTGTTCAATATATTGGTGATAAATGCATTTTCTGTAAAATTACATTTCAAGTTTTAACATACATAACGCTGGAATTGCTCTCATAACTTTAAGTCAGTTTTTTGTAGTTTTGTTTTTTGCATTGCGTCATGGGATTGCAGTTAATTTGCACTTGACAAATGTTAATTTGTAACATTTTTGCATCAAGTGAACATTTCTAATACTGGGAAATAAATCGCATGACCTTGTCATGTCATTGTTCTGGTGTTTAAGTTACAGGAACACAGTGAAGGGTCAATGTTGCATTGAATTCACATTGTGTTCTTGGCAGGAACGTTCTTACACGTTTCATTTGTCAGCTAGAATGTTATTAGCAGTCGTTCTCAGAACGCCCTGACCTCCTTTTATATTTATAGCAAACGTATTAAACACATTATATATCTCTTGACCGTAAACTGCCAGCACCAAAGTGGTGTTTTCCACAAGAGTCAAAGATTAAAGAGCCGAAATCCCTTTTATCATCATTCTGCACCGCAAATGAACATTTCATCTACAGCTGATGATTTTATAGCGATCCGTTTCATCCTATCAATAACAGCATCTTCATTAGTCTACCTGCACTTATTCTTGACATATGTCTCAATGAGAGATTGCCTGTGATGTCCTATGTAAATGAGATCTTAGCTCATATACACACTTGTTCTTCAAGGACAACCAAAGTCTAGGCGCTTAGATGTTTCTGCATGAGCGTCCATCATAATGATGTTTAGTCTGAGATATAAATACACAACATATGCTGTGTTCACAGCGTTTAAGCCACAAACATTAAGATTGTGTGATGGATCATTTGAAGTCTATACAGTATATAAAACAAAGACAGTTTATGTGCTTTGATCATATAGTTATGCTGTTTGTCTGGCATTCGACCAAATTTGACGTATTATAGATTGTGGTGATGAAAGGTCTCACCATCCGTTACGATTTAGCTGTAACGACTGTAAATCAAACCATCCATCCTTCGCCATCAGTCCTAAAACTGCAGAAAATGACTGAGAAGCCATGATTCTCGAATGAAACATCCAGGAGCAAAATGTCTTCTTTTATTGGCTAAATTACAGAATGGCTCAGTGTAGATGGCTGTTTGGACGGATTGACGCCCACCATCACATTTTGAGCTGTTGATGGAGTTTGAGGATCTGTTTCTGTGGTTGAAAATCATCAAACTCTGTATTTTTACATTTTATTATAGCTAATGTGTAATGCGCTTGCAAAATACTTTAATGCTAGTGCGTTTGCATTTGTGCAGTGTTTCACACAATATACAGTATACAGCGGGACATTGAACCCCCAACTAATTTATTTATTGTACTGTAAGTGAGTTTTCAAACACATTACCATAATTTTTCCTGGATGTTTCATTCGAGAATCAGTGGCTCCTCAGTCATTTTCTGCAGTTTTAGGACTGATTTAAAAATTTCGTTGTACTTGTACAATGACAAATAAAGCTTCATCATCATCATAAAATAAAGCTTCATCATCATCATAAAATAAAGCTTCATCATCAAATAGAGGGGAGAGCGGGGCACAAACCTTAAAATCACCTCAAAACTAATAGATTTACTAATAGATTAGCACACACAAAGTCAAAAACAATATCTAAATATATGTTCAACTTTTTTCTTTCTCTTATTGTTTGATTGACATTGAGACAGCCAGCTTTAAGATCTACTGTAATGTAAGGATCTAATATAATCTAAAACATCAGATCCCCAACAGTTAACCAAACATTCACTTAAGACATAACAGATTATCTGCGTGAATTCTTCTCAAAACAGATATTTTTAAAAGTTTAATTCTGTGTAGAAGTCTTATCTCTCAAGCAAGTCTTGCAATTTATTTTCTAATTCCTGCATGTTTTTAACGGGAACCAAAATATCAGACGCTGAAGTGGATGGAGAAGCATCTTTTTATTAGTTAAGCATTTATGATGTACATCTCTCAGAAAACATACATGTAAAGATCAGTTTAGACGTTTAATGATTATTTAGAGCATTGAGATCGGTGCACGAGGGCTTAATGTACTTATTTTTATGAAAACCTTCATCTATATCTCGATCTATCTATAATTATTTTAAGAGTGTGGTTCCAAAACACAATAAATCCTTTTTGACTAATTTGGGTAAAAAAGTGTTTTCTATACCAAGAAAGTGACGAGATGAAAACCACTATTTTCTGTTACAAACTTTCACATAGCATATTTAGGTTATAAAAACATAAAAAATTCAAATCCATAATTTGATTTTCATAGATTTATTATAAAAACTGATGATTTTTTTCCACAAAATGCAATATTTTTTTTCAAAATGCTATAAATCTATTAAATCAATCAATAAATGTGCATTTTTATCTTTGCCATGTTATATTCATTAAGTTGACTAGTGATATACACAGATAAAAAAAATAAAGCTTGATGCTTTCGGGAGAACAAGCAACTGGTATTTTTCCATCTCCTGCGTGCCTCTCATGTAAATTATTAGATGATAATGGCTTACGTTTCTTTCCCATTACAGAAAACCACCACAGGTTTATCAATGCCATCAAAGTATTATTTTGTTTTTGTTTTTTGTTGATCACAAAGTACAATAATCGTCGCTATTGTTGTGTACAGTGCTTGGAATGGAGCGCTGTGATTTGTTGAGTGGATTTATTTATCTGCAGAGGAGAAGGACTGGAGTTTGAAAAAAAAGGGAGAAAAGATAAAAGAATAACTCGGCGGATATTGTATTTTGCGTAAAATTCTAAATTTACTTTTAAATACTGGCTTGATATAATACTGATTTTTCTCGAAAACTCATTTTTTTATGGTGCTTACTGTATCGCGTTTTTGAACCAAACTCTTCATTTATCCTTTCTTTTGCCTCTAGCTCAAAATTTGATGGTGTGCATTCAGACTCATTTTACCAGCACGAGTCACAATATGTAACTACAGTATATTGATCATTTTTAGTTCATGTTAGCTAATGCTAATGCAGGCCTATAACCTTACTGTAAAGTGTTCGGGTTATTTTTCATACAATATACAGGGCTCAACATAAAGGACTGCCCGGTGGCCCGGGGCAAGTGTAAGAGACGTTTAGGTCAGTAAAAAGTATTGTCACTTGCCCGGTCAGTTCTTCACCCTTAGTCACTCAAATATATTTATATTATATATAGTATATATATATAATTTAACATCTTGGAAGCAGACATTTACTTGGGCAAAACACGACGAAAGAAACAATGCAATATTTTGCACAGTTTGTTGTCAGTTTACAGGTAAAACAGAAGAGTTGGGAGCCTTTTTTCGTTGGAACATGTCTGTTGTATATGTATACAATTATATTTGACTTTTGATTTATTATTTTTAAATATGTGACAGACACTGAATTTTTTTTATTGGGGCCAGTGAAAATTTTGGCAGGGCAAGTGAAAACCTGAACCATAAAAAATGATTTGCATTGAGCCCTAAATATAACAGTTGTATTGGTAAGTTATAGTTTCTATTAAAAGGTTTTATAAATGATTGTTTTTCCTCTTATATACAAGCAACTGTATATAAACACCCCAGCAGGAATTGAGTTGAATGTCTTTTTACAAACCTAAAGTACACATTTTACCTTTGACATTTGAGGCTGCCGTCTGGGACAGGGTCTAGATTTAAAATGATTGTTATATGCTGTAAATATATATCGTTTTGCTGTGAACCCATAAGGCATAATGCTGAACACAACGGCACACACCTGTCATGTAAAACACACCGGTAATAATGAAGTATTCCTCTGACTCTTCACTAATCCCTTGTTTTATATCCAGAGCTGTGGTGACAGCGTTGTAGGGTTTCTCAGTAATGATGGGTCTCTCGCTGCAAGTGACAAAGTCCCTCCTATATAACATGCTGAGTCTCCCACAGCGTCCTAATAGGGTGACATTTCTTCATGGATAAAGAAGATACACTAAGGTTGTTAACCGTGAGCTCTCTGTGTCTGGCTTGTTAATGGTTGTTGCTGTGGACATCTGAGACAGTTCACACAACTACGTCTATACGATGATTCTACAATGTTTGTTAGGTTTTAAAATGGCGTTCGGTTTTTTGTAATCGTGTGTAAATTTGCCGTCTTGAATAAGAATTTATCCAAACCTTTTTTTTTTTAAACAAACGAAGAGAAAAGCAGAAGCATATAATGTATTGGGCTGTTTACGAACAAATATGATTGTAAGATAGATAGCTCTCGATGGCTTGTGTACGTGATTGTGTGGTCCGATCGCATGTGGATTAAAATGATTTCTGCTTTGATCTGGGCCATGTCTGAATTTGTCACTGGCTCGCTTAATGCAATAAATCAGAAAGGCAATGACTGGCTCTTATTAAACATGATTAAATGATCCAGTGGGTTGAGTCCGCGTGTGCCCGCGGAGCTTTCAGAATCAATAACAACCCTGTAAAGCTTCTTTTGAGTGGAAAACAAAGTCCTACAAATCCTAATTGCCTGTGGGATTAAACTAACCGAGGGGACTGTAGTAATGACTCTGTTCTGCTCTGCACACTTTGGCAGGAATCTGGCTGAGATAAATCAAAAGAGATATAAATCAGCTTTAGCCAGAACATAACTCGGTGTGGGGAGCAAAATGTGCACAGGTGACGCTTACTAGAGAACAAGTGTGATGTCCAGGGCTTCGGTTAGGAACTGCGTTCTGTCAAAAAATAATTGGTAGAGTCCATTCAACCTATCTACACTCCATTTCACCTACTTTTACAGTGCATGTGGTCAGTTAATGTACAAAGTGCATGAAAATTTACACCAAATTACTGAACCAACATATGAAGAGTTTGGTTCAAAAATGAGATAACTCCATTCTTAAAAGTTTTCTATTCCAATTAAAATCAATCAACCACAGTTGGTTTGTTTTGATTTAAACCTGTATACCTAAAAAAATAATACAGCTCAGTAGCACAATAAAACATATTAAAAACATAAAAACATATGATAATAAACATAATTTGACAAAAATAATCTTGTTTTGGAACCAAACTCTTCAAACACTGTGCAGCTTTAAGTGATACTCGTGCTGGCAATGCACTCTGTCTAATTCTAAGCTACAGGCAAAAAGAAAAGTATAAATAAAGATTGAGGTTTTCATAAAAATAACTACATTAAGCCCTCGTCTAGCTATCCAGATGCTAAATCAGGTTGCCCGTACGAAGTCTGTGAGATGCCCGCCAAAGTACATTCTATTAATAGCCTCAATTTTAATATTTATTAATAACATATTTTTATATTAGCTTTGCTTCTTTTAAGTATGTCAACATTTTAAACAATGATAAAACATTTCAACAAATAAAATAAAATCACCAAGGAAAACAAAAAGTTTTGATTAGACTGCATCACAAAAGTAGCCCTCCATTTCTTTTTATTTATTGTGGTAGCATTTGCTCACGAAAAAGTTGGAGACCCCTGATCAAAACAGTCATTAAACATCTAAACTGATCATGATTTGTATGTTTTCTGAGAGGTGTACCGTCCCAAATGCTCAGCTAATACAAAGATGTGTGTCCATCCACATGCACATGGTTTCAGTTTTAAAAGATGCAGGAATTATAAAATAAAGTGCAAGACTTGCTTGATGAGAGATAAGACTTGAAAACAGTCTTCCTTGTGCTGACTGACAGATCTGAAACACATATACACAGAATTACAGTTTTAAAGGGGACATTTCATAAAAATCTGACTTTTCCATGTTTAAGTGCTATAATTGGGTCCCCAGTGCTTTTATCAACATAGAAAATGTCAAAAAAAGATCAAGCGATTTTCTAATCAATTATCTATATGGTATTTTAAGCTAAAACTTCACATTCGTACTTTGGGGACATCAATTATTTATTCTACATTGTTAAAAAGTCTTGTGAAATGTCCCCTTTAAAAATATCTGTTTTGACAAGAACTCAAGCTGTTATGTTTTAAATGAATGTTTGCTTTACTGTTGGGTAAAAATATCTGATGTGTACAATTATATTAGATCCTTACATATAGTACATCTTAAAGGTGTCAATCAAACAAAAAAATTTAACATTTTTTCTATAGATATTGTTTTGACTTTGTGTGTTAAATCTATTAGTTTTACTATGATATCAAGATAGCGATGCAGCAATTTTGTTTTTAAACCTTAAAAAATCTGGATTTCTCTCAAAATTGACTTTGCTGACTCCGTTAACTTGGTCATTTTTTATCAGATTCAAACAAATCAAACATTGTTTTCAAGTATTTTTTTAATAGAGAATGTCAAAATATAAGTAACTCATTTATTCATTTTGCCAACACAAGTCACATATTTATCTATACACTTGTGTTTCATACATGATACAACATCTGTAATCCTGAAGCCCTATAGTAGATAACATGGCATATTCCCCAAGGCTTTTAGGTTTCCAGAATCCCATGTAAACTCTGCTGATCCATGCAGTGCATTAGGTTTAATAATTTATGTTGAGAAGCAAATTTAATTATATGTTTTATATTTGTGCTGTATGTTATGAGGCAGATCCAGGTATCATAAAAGCACTGTTGCAGTGATGCACCTTAAACATTACAATCGGCTGAATGAACGCATTTTATCATCTGTGAAAATAATAGATAGATCGTTCATGCAGTGTTAGATGTAAACATGTAGAGATACCATCTGAATCTCCAATATAAACTCACAAGAAATGTATTTATTTTATGTTGTAGTGCTTTTGTATGAATTTGTATGATGTGAGTTGTATAAACACATACGATTATCCAGAAAAAAGACGGAATAAAATCTTACACATAATTCCAGCGTCACATGTCTGAAAACCAATAAATGAGATTCTGTTGTCACCTTGTAAAATAGATTTGTTTTACTATTGATTGGAATCGCATGTTTGTTTTTATTTAAATAATAAAGTAGAGTTTTCATTCTTACTGATCCAAGAAGAACATTTACTAAGACATGCTATCCATGTAAGTTTGTCCTTGTAAAGGTGAACTGTGTAAGTTCTGCACCACTAATAGCACCAATTAAAGTTAATTAAAGTTTCCTGATCACTCCCCCTCCTCTTTTCTATTGGTTGGTTGAACAAATTGTTCCTCCCTAGCCACTGGCTGATCCAATGTTCATATGCTTAATATGCTTAAACAATAAAATAGAATGGAATAGAATAGAATAGACATAGAATAGTGTAGCATAGAACAGCATAGCATAGAATGGACATAGCATAGACATAACATAGCATAGAATACACTCACCTAAAGGATTATTACAGTAGGAACACCTGTTAAATTTCTCATTAATGCAATTATCTAATCAACCAATCACATGGCAGTTGCATCAATGCATTTAGGGGTGTGCTCCTGCTCAAGACAATCTCCTGAACTCCAAACTGAATGTCAGAATGGAAAAGAAAGGTGATTTAAGCAATTTTGAGCGTGGCATGGTTGTTGGTGCCAGATGGGCCGGTCTGAGTATTTCACAATCTGCTCAGTTACTGGGATTTTCACACATAACAATTTCTAGGGTTTGCAAAGAATGGTGTGAAAAGGGAAAAACATCCAGTATGCGGCAGTCGTGTGGGTGAAAATGCCTTGTTGATGCTAGAGGTCAGAGGAGAATGAGCCGACTGATTCAAGCTGATAGAAGAGCAACTTTGACTGAAATAACCACTCGTTACAACCGAGGTATGCAGCAAAGCATTTGTGAAGCCACAACACGCACAACCTTGAGGCAGATGGGCTACAACAGCAGAAGACCCCACCGGGTACCACTCATCTCCACTACAAACAGGAAAATCAAGCTACAATTTGCACAAGCTCACCAAAATTGGACCGTTGAAGACTGGAAAACTGTTGCCTGGTCAGATGAGTCTCGGTTTCTGTTGAGACATTCAGATGGTGGAGTCAGAATTTGGCGTAAACAGAATGAGAACATGGATCCATCATGCCTTATTACCGCACTGCAGGCTGGTGGTGTATTGGTGTGGGGGATGTTTTCTTGGCACACTTTAGGCCCCTTATTGCCAATTGGGCGTCGTTTAAATGCCACGGCCTACCTGAGCATTGTTTCTGAACATGTCCATCCCTTTATGACCACCATGTACCCATCCTCTGATGGCTACTTCCAGTAGGATAATGCACCATGTCACAAAGCTTGAATCATTTCAAATTGGTTTCTTGAACATGACAATGAGTTCACTGTACTAAAATGGCCCCCACAGTCACCAGATCTCAACCCAATAGAGCATCTTTGGGATGTGGTGGAACGGGAGCTTCATGCCCTGGATGTGCATCCCACAAATCTCCATCAACTATCCTATCAATATGGGCCAACATTTCTAAAGAATGCTATCAGCACCTTGTTGAATCAATGCCACGTAGAATTAATGCAGGGTGTCAAACACAGTATTAGTATGGTGTTCCTAATAATCCTTTAGGTGAGTGTAGAATGGAAACGAATAGACATATCATAGCATAGCATAGAATAGAACAAAACAGAATAGACACAGCATGTCATGGGATAGCATAGCATCTGTGTTTTTGTGTTTTTGAAATCTACTAATGCAAATTGTTGAATTCGCATTTGGTGTGTTTGCCTCATTACAAGTATTCAACTTTTATTTGTTATATTAACTAGTAATGAGTTGCTCTGTGCAAACACTTTTCTTAAAGTGTATAGCTTTATTCTCATTGCACAGCTGTACATTATTTTTTTAAACCACTTCTGCAGAAAATCCATACAAGTGTGAATTGCTTATATTTGTTTCTGCATATTTAGTTTGGATGGGAGGGAAAATTAGACAAAAATCAAATCACCTAATCTATTTAGATTAAAACGTCATTTAATCGGTTTCTCATTGTTGTAGTTATTTAGTTAGTTAGCTAGCTATGTGTTTTTGTTTGCTTTTGTTTTGCTGCCCGATTAAATCTAAACGTGGCGAAAAATCAATGGTCCTGATTAATCGCATTGTTTCCAAGGCAGCAGCCGCGTATCCCAACAGCTCTTGGGTTTGATAACATCGTCCTGCTTGTTAAACCAACTAAATTACCTCGAGTCATTTATGTCATTAAGTCGAGGGGGGAAATAAATCCTTACAATTTGCCAATAATTTCTTGGCTCAGTCGACGGTCTACCTGTGAGACACGTTGCTGATTAAACCTTGATTGCAGGCGAGGACTGCTATGCATTATTAATGAAGTCAGAATAATTGTCAGATTTTATGACATGGGGAGAGGTAGAAAATGGTTCCATGGTCAGTTTGAGGAATGATGAGAATTTGCCCACACCGATAGTGCTGATGGTCCAGCATTAGTCATGGGCACCCTGCCGCCGTGGCCTGTGACAGAGCTAATGATAGTCATTTTCTAGCGTGATAATGCAATGGAAAGCATTTCTGGTGGCAGAAATCTTGAGGCCTGCATGTTCTGTTTAGCTTCTACCTTTATAACTTATAATAAAAATTATATTAAAAAGGCTCTTCTGTGCATGTTTACTGTTAATTAAACTGAAAAATACTTTCACTTTTGCTCATATTTGATCTGCAGTGGAAAGGTAAAGTGGACATTTGTTTCCAGGCTAACAGGCTTTTTTCAAAGACCTGCAGTCTTGGACCTGCCCGACTGAAAATGGCCTGAAGATATCCAAACTTTGGCTAAAATCAAAAGTAGCATTACTTGTATTCTTCAGTTGTAAGACTATGACTATCCCAGAACACACTGTAAGGAGCCTAGTGTGATTTTCATAACAGATGTTCAATAAAAAAATCTATTATACAATATTTATTTCAGTAGTAAAATGTTTTAATAGTTCTAGTAAAAATGCTATTTCAATTTATTGAAATCCCCTCTTTCTGATCGTCTTCATCACTATCTATCGTTTTGCAAAATGCAACTTTAATGGGTGTGGACGTTTTAAGAAGAAGGTCGAGGAGTTCCAGGCAACAGCGGTACTTAATATAATGAATATTTAATTAAAACAAAAGTCAAGTAGAACTGTTATGGTTGAAATATGACAGTACTGTATTTGAAGAGATGGAAAAGTCCTCTGGAAATTTTGCCCTGACAGCATCGTTGGAAAAACACAATGCATTTATACTCCTATAAAAACAAACGCTTGTGATCCATGAATGCCTCATGTGCTGTTATTAATAATTAAGCACAACATATTATCATTGGATAAGAACATGCAGTCTCATGAATATAAAATAAAGTAACAGATAAAAAGATGCTTCATTCATTGTAAGGTTGAATGCAAAATCCACTTCATCCACTGCTAAATCAGAGGAGGCACGTGCCACCCTTAGTTTGAATGGGCATGACGCCTCTGCTGATGCATCATCATGGACAGTACATTGCCACATCACAACCTGTCACGTTAACACAATGTACATTTTAAATCCAGAGGAAGAAAATAGCACAAAAAGCTTGAAATGAGTTTTATCTCCCTTTAGCTGCAAGCGTTAGTGATGTTTGGCACTGATGTTGAGGTTGAAGCTTCCCCAGCAAACAAACCATTTCTTCTTTATGTCACGAGGTCATGTCTCAAAAAGCAAGACACTTTTAAAAACATAAAGTCATGTATTATGCTCTTTAAAGCTGTTTTTTAATATGTATCCTGTGTGAAGCTTAAGGGTTTTGCCCAAACAGTAAAAAGATTTATTTCGTCTCCCTTGAAAGTACGGGTGGCACTATGCTGTCGGGCAGGTAGCGTTCTCCTGGCAAATCTAGATTGTTTCTTTAGGCTGGCAGATGGTGAAAAGTGATTCATCATTGCAGAGAATGGTTTCAAAGTGCACTAGCGTCCAGTGATGAGATGTTTCGCACCTCTTCAGCCCACACGTGGACAGCTTTGTGGCTCGACAGCTGTTAAAATCATGATGGTTGTAGTGAGTGTTGAGTTATAGTGAGAGCTGTTGAGTTGACTTTGTCTCCAGAGGCCACGTGAAACTCTGTGGAATCATGAAACTAAAGATTGACATTGTTTTTAGTTAACACACATCAGTAGTCAGAGATCATGTGCAACGTGGTTTATCCCTTCACACCTGAACTGGTGTTCCCACTGGACGTTTCCTCTTACCCCGGATTTCCACCGACTGCGGAACGGCTGCGGATCCGTTGCGGAACGGCGGCGGAGTCAATCGGTTTCCATTCAAGTCAATGTGTGTATTTCCACTGACTGCGCTCCGAATCCGTCACAGCTCCGGCCATCCGCAGCCCTCCGGCACAAATACGCAGAGCTTCTATTTTTGACGGATGCCGGACAGCTCCGCAGGGCGGAGCCATGACTTTATCGCGTGATCATACCTGAATTCACGAGAACTCGTGTTTTTTTATTAAATCTTTGCAATACAAACATTACAAACACACACAAATAAAGTCATTAATACAGAAACAACAAATAATAGACAGGAACAGAGCCAGGGGAGTTTCAAATAAATACATTAAAGATAAAGCATATATAAATGTTTTAGCAGCCTTCTTATTTTTTTAATTTTGGATGGATTTGATGTACTGCTCTGTCTACGCGAGATCTCGTGTTGTGATCTGGGCTGGTTTGTAAAAACATCATAATTCAACGGCATAATGGGCAGAGACAGAACTAGGTATCGCGCGATCATCACGTGAATTTGCGAGACCTCGTCACTTCAGCACGCAGCCGCTCTGCAACAAAAACGGAACTGGTGGGTATTGGCGGACGGCAGAGTGCGGAGACGTAACGCAGCGGAGCTGATCTGCAGCCGCTCCGCAGTCGGTGGAAATCCGGGGTTAGCGGTAACAACACCTTTGGTTATCCAGGACAGCTCGGTAAATGGCAGACATTGAAATGATGGCGCTTATGAAAGTGCAAAGGTCAATGATTAACAGGAGCTTAGGGCAAAAATGCAACAAACAGTGACAACAAATGATTAAAATATGGAGCAAAACATGTTTGTTATTTACTGTAGACAGAAAGCTGTACATTTTAATTTAGACTACAACTGGCCATCACTGGTGTTGTACACCTATGGTTACTGTTTTGTACCTCTAGTTAGTACCTATATAACTTGTTTTGGGTAAATAATTGTACACTTAAGACATATTGTGCAGTTAAATATTTTGTTTCTCTAGGAATCAAATTGTATTCCAGACAGGCTAACTATTGCGGCATAAGTATGTTACCCACAGTTGAGGATTTAGCAAATTGGGGGCCCAAGGTGAAGGTATCTATGGTATGTAAAGGTCCCCATCCGATCTTTAAATGAAATTGAAACATGCCAACCCATTTGACTAAGGGGTAGTCATGATGAGTAAACGCTTTTAAAAAAATTTAATTCTTGTTTTTTACCAAAATATGAGTTAAAATAACATAAAATGTAATTTAAGTAATTCTAAATAAACACATTATTGAGATAATGTGTATAATCCACTTAAATTTGTAAGAAGGAAATAACCCTAATAATTTTGTGTTGAAACTACATAAATGATTTAGGCCAGCTTGCTTTGCTTGGGATTAAATTTATAGAGTAACATGTGAAATTAAACGCTATTTTATGTGTTTTAAATGTTAATTTTCTTTACGATTTAAAAGAGTTTCTGTTTCTTCTTTGAGTTTTGTAGTTATCTTGTGTTTAGACTGTAGGTGACACAATGAAAATCATGATGTGTGTTAACTGCTGTGCTAATATTAATACTGAGATCAGTCTCTATTTACTCATCATAATGTGGTATATAATAATAAATATGTAAAGAAAAGAGGACATTTTAGATTAAATCAGGAATATTTCATTAAAGAATTAAGCCTACAAATTTTTGGAATAATAATATCACATTTTTAAGTAAATATCACATAATTTTACCTAACTTAGTTAATTAGATTTTCTTAATTTCAAAATATGTGAAATTTACTTGAAAAAATCTTGGTGCAAAAACTATTTTTTAAGTAAAAAGTAAATTCTACTTATTGTTTTTTTTCATCGTAATTTATCATAATTTTATGTGTTCCCTTGGATCAAACCTGATTAGACTTATCTATTTATTATGGATTTGATTAATGAGTTTGTGTTATGATGTTAAAGGTGCAGTTTTTTCCTGTATTTTTGAAGCCTTGGTTGTGTTTACAGTGTGCAATATAACGCATAATTGTTCACACAGTTTACATTTCTTTATACGCTGATGTCTTCTTTGTTCAGCGAAGTCCCGTCTTCATATACGTAACAAGCTCTGATCGTGTAGCTGGTTAAGTGTTTTGTGATTCAATGACAGCCTACTGTAGCTCACATTGTCTAGAAAGTTCACGCCAGATTAAGGAAGCTGTCCTCAGCAAAGGCCAAGCAAATGGGATTTGACTCCTGGATGAAACTAACAGCATCTCAAAGGCATGGCGACAAAAATGCCCTTTTTAATGTATTACTGTAGACGGAGGTTAGTCAAAAACTCTTATATTAACATCATATATCTGGGAAGTAGAGGGCTGTAGACCAAACCGAAGTCTTTGTAGACCTTGGAAAGTAAATTCTGTTAAAGAAAATATATTGCTAATGTGATCATACATATGTGGCATTAAATGTGACATCCAGTAGATTTGAGTGTTTTGATCGACTGGGTTTTTGGAAATCATTTATCTGACTTCATTGTGTAGTCATGTGACCTTTCAATCATGTGACACAGAATTTAAGATGGCTCCAGTGTTTAGTGTTGTTCAGGCACATTGTTCCCTTCTTTCAAAGGTGTGGTGAGTTACCCTAACATGTGGCGTTATGATGTATTGTGTGTTGTTCACAGATAGATTTGTATTAGATGTAAAATGGATTTTAAATGTCACCATTCTAATTATTTACATGGAAGCCTTTTTACAATTTATTGATCTGATTGATGTATCTGACATATATGGCCAGCACATGAAAAAACATGCTCATGAAAATCAATATTACCCCTTAATATTAAAATAAAAGAAATTCTGACATGGGTGCGAGTCTCTAACAGTTAAATAAATGTGTGTTGGATGTTTTCACATCAACTATCTGTAAATCCACTGATTCTGAGGGCTGTCTGTCTATTTCAGCTCATGTAGTCTACAGTACCAGCGGGGTTTGCTGTTTACAGAGGACTTGTACAGTATACTGTATTTACACAGAGACATTTAGATGTAGGTATTAAGGACATCTCTTGTGAAATAGAGTAGAATCACTTGTCTTGATTTGTCTTCAAGACTTGATTTCTCTTGAATTAATCTAGCAAAAGGCTTTATATCTGTCCAGAGAGGGATTCAGCGCTAAGTGCTGCATGTAAACAATATTTATTCAGATTTTCTATCATGTCTGGTGTAGATGAAGGAAAATAAAGACCTAAAAATAAGCTACGTTTATCTCTTGTAGTTGTCAACGCAGAGTTGCCTCATTTATAGTAAAATTTGAAATGCAAATTATATATATATATATATTAATATACTGTATCAGTGTGCACCGAAATAACGGTGTTTTTGTTTTTTCACTGCAAAAAAAAAAAAACGTAGTGTTTTTGTTTTGTTTTCAGTACAAATATTTAAAAAGTCATAAATTAAGATGTATTCTCTTGATGAGCAAAATTACTAGTTTAAGACAAAAACATCACATTTAAGTGAATTTGTGCTTGAAACTAGCTAAAAAGAAAAAAAATCTTGAACATTTTTCTTAAACACTAAATTCAAGAAACATTTGCTTACCGCATTGGCAGATTTTTTGGCTTGTTTTATGCACAAAATCACTTAAATTTGATTTTTTGGTCTAAAAACTAGACTTTTTTTCTTGGGTCATTTTCCTCATCAAGAAAAAGCATCTTAATTTAAGAATTTTCAGATATTTTAACTGAAAACAAGACAAAAATAATAAAACAATTCTTAAATATTTTTTTGCAGTGTAACCCCATTGGCAGTTTTTTTTTCTTGTTTTAAGCACAAATTCACTAGATTTATTTTCTTAGGTCATTTTTCTACCGAAAACAAGACAAAATACTGAGTAAGAAAGTCATTTTTTGTAGTGCAGAAATAAGTGTTTTTAGGTTTCTTTTATTTTAGATGCTGTATAGCCTCTTTATCTTCTTTGGACCTTTTGTGTACACAGTGTTCTCCTCTCCACCAGAGGTTTATATGGAGTAATAACAAAGATGGTAAAAGGAAACCCATGATAGTTGTTAAAAAAGGGAATGTAAGATACTGTATCAACCTTACTGTAGTTCTAGATGTAAGTCTTATTTCTCTATTAAAATTGCCATATTACTGTACATTAATTACTGGCAAAAAGCCCTTACTCTGTTGTATTGCATATTACCTGGAGTTCAGTTTTTAGGCTTTTCGGCAGGAGGAATCCAAATTATGATTCTGCTTTTTCAACATTTAATTGTTAAATTATTGTATCAAGTAAAGTGTTTTGAAGATTTCAAACTTTTTTGTTTACTAAAGCTATAGGATCTGTTTTTTGGTGTGTTTGTGCATGGTTGGCTAAAGTAAGTCACTGTCGCCTTTATTTGGCTGATTCAGCACAATAAGAGTAATGGAAGTCAGGAAGCCATGAAGTCGAGGGAACAGACAAAACACTCGCCTCATTGTTTTCATCTCTCATTCCAATACGTGAATATTTTAAAAAAGGTACGACATTACAGATATATCACAAATTCAGATTCGTGTGAGACTGCTATGCGAGTGCTGCTTTGTCTATGTTTTGTATTCCAGCAGTCATTAGCTCACATTTAAGTAAATTTCTTGTTTTGAGCAATAAATACCAACTACTGGCACCTGTCACACAGAACAGACGTGGCCGCTGTCCATTTAGTGTATGTGTCAGGATAACTTTGGACCCAGCTTTAGTCTGTATAAGGACCTCACTGTCTGCGTTACTTTATTGGTGTTGGTTTGGTGTTTCTTCCATTACTAGAAGATACCTTTCAGTGTCCGATACCAAGCTGACTGATCCAAATAAGGTTGCTTAAGAAGGGTTTTGATAAAACATCTACCAGACAGAGATAAGAAGAAATGGAGGTCAGTTTAAGACCTGTGCTGAAGTTTTCATGCTTCTCAGATAAAGAGAGACTTTCAAAAAAGATCTCAACGATGTCACAAACTGTTCTTAGATCTGCCCAGACACCAAAGTATGCAATTAAAAGTTTTTCTTGCTTTTAGCTCGCTCGCTCTCTTCTCAGGCAGTATTTTTCTCCTGTAAAGTTGCAGTGGAACACCATGTACTGTTGAATTTACTTTACTCAGTACATTTGTCCTACGGTAGACTACATAAGCTGAGATTTGCTATCTTCATTAAGGCTACTTTATAATCTTACCGTATGACAAGAATTGTTACATTAGTGTTCATTTTACTTGGTTTACTTTTTTTAATGGTTTACTTTAACCATTCAGTAGAATACTTCAATATTACACAGATGAGAACTCAATATATTGTCATCTAATACTCCTTTATAAAACACCAGTATACTGTATGCAACATGAATGTAAATTAGATTAGTATTTAAACTTATTTATGCACTGCAAAAAATGTCTTTCTTTCTTAGAATTGTGTCTTGTTTTCAGTACAAATATAAAAAAAAAGTCTTAAATCAAGATGCATTTTATTGATGAGCGAAATCACCTAAGAAAATATGTCTAGTTTTAAAATTATAATTTTAGTGAGTTTGTGCTTAAAACAAGCAAATAGTAATAATAATTGCCAGTGGGGGATTTTTCTTGAGTTAAGTGTTTAAGTAAAAGTAAACTTGTTTTAGGCTAGACTACCTTTAGATATTTGTACTGAAAACAAGAGAAAAATACTAAGTTAGAGTCTTTTTTTGCATTGTGCTCTGTGGTCCAGTTTTATTTTACTGTTTGTGGGTTGGTTTCTTGTCATTTTCTTGCCAGTACAGATGTAGCTGTAGTCCTCATTTTATTTTGTACACTGTCAGAAAAAAGCTCAATAAATGGTCCCTCACCATCACTAGGTCAGTACCTTTTAAAAGGTACTAATATGTACCATTTAGGTGCATATATATATATATATATATATATATATATATATATATATATATATATATATATATATATATATATATATATATATATATATATATATATATATATATATATATATATATATATATATATATATATATATATATATATATATATATATATATACATATACATATATACACATATATACACATATATATACATATATATATATACACATATATACACATATATACACATATATATACATATATATACATATATATACACATATATATACATATATATACATATATATATATATATACACATATATATACATATATATACATATATATAGATTTGGAGCCAATATGTGACCCTGGGTAAGGGGTAATGGCCGATTCACACCGGCTGTGTGGCGTATCTGTAGCGTGTCAGTTGCGTTGCGGCTGCGTTGCGTTTTCTGTGTCTGTACATGCCAGGAGCATGCCTGATTCGGCGCTGACGCGCTGCTGTTGCTATAGGTGACATATATTTTGGCTGGAAACGCTTCCAGGATGCTTGCGTGTGCCGTGAAAAATAGGCGTGGGTCCTATTCCTACAGTAGCATGCATGCGTTTTTGGCGCGGCTCGAGCCGCGCCTGAGACGTGCGTGTCATGCAGGCGGTGTGCATGGTCAAACCTGCTAACATGGAAGCCTAAATAAAAACGGACACGCCACGCAGCTGAGACGCTCATGCAACCGGTGTGAATCGACCCTAAATGTTTTAAAGTTGAGACTTAAGGCTGTAGTGTGGTCTGGTGCATGTGATGAAATGTTGTTAATCAGAAGACTGCGTCCGTACTGTACTCACATCGCCTGGTTTTTAAAACCCTGCACACATTGTGTAGGTCGCACATGTGCCCACGAGTCAAATAAACTATACTTTGCACTGCTGTGTGTTCAGCCGTTCACATATGCTTGCATGCACATAGAAAACTATACTCAGGGCTTTATAAATCATCTGAATGAATGAGCTTTCCATTCATTTGAGGTTTGTTAGGATAGGACGATGGGCGAGATACAATTATTTGAAAATCTGTAATCTGAGGTTGCAAAAAAATCACAATATTGAGAAAATGTTGTACAAATAAAGTCTTACTCCATTGCATCCACTAACAAAAATAAAGTTTTATATATTAACAGTAGAAACATTATGAAATCTTAATGGAACATGATCTTTACATAATATCTAATCTTTACTAATAAAGTTTGGCTTTTATAATTGAAAATTTTGACCCATAGAATGTATTTTTGTCTTTTGATACAATATCCCCATGTTACTTATGACTGGTTTGTGGTCCAGGGTCACATATGTATCTGAGGTAATAATTTGAACTCTTTAGGAGCAAATGTTAACTTTTTGAAAGGGTACTGTCCCAGTTACAGATAGGCCCATTTTTGACCATTATTTCTTTCTGACACACTACAGACGGTTTCATCGTACGCACGTTGCATTGGTCAGAACTTTACTTCCGGTTTCAGTTTTTTTTAATGGTCTGACCAGTTGATAAACTGAACTCTTGAACAAATACCCCGTTGAAAATAACAAATGTTGTTGTATATTTTGCTTGTTATATAAATAAACTAATTTAAAAGGACTTCCTTGTTATTTATTCTTACCAGAGTTTACAGTAAGTTACGTGTTGACCACGAAAGCCGCTTGTTTATGTTGTTACTGCTGAAAGCGTCTATATGGCATCACAGAGACAACAGCGTCTCAAACAGAAGCTCTGAAAGAGGAATGTGACACTTTGGACATCACATTGATTATGCTGAAAGATTCACGGCTCTGTCCTCTCAATGTCATTGCTCTCTCTCAACAGGCTGCTCACTTGTTTAGTATTTGACTCCTTTGAAAGAGACATGATTGTCTTGCCTTGCCATTGCAGTTGTACCTATACATTTGTGACAGAAATGTGATTTTCTTAACAGTTATCTTACATTCTTTAAAGAAATATGATAATTTATCACCCTCATGCCATCCCAGATGTATTGTGACTTCTGTTCTTCAGCTGAACACAATTCATTTAATGTTATTGTGTTATCATCTTATAGGGGTTCAACATGGTTAAGCTCTAAAAAGCAATCATCCTTAAAGTGGGTTATTATGTCTTCTGAAGCTAAACAACACAGGTGTGTTTGTAAACTAGAAAACGATTGTGTTGTGCATCCATGTAAAGAAACATTGTTGATAACATAAATTATTTTAATATACATTTTTTGGTTTGTGTTAAGCGGAAAGTCATTCATGAGTGAATTTTCTTTTTCAGTGAACACTTCCTTTACTGTATATAATGTAATATATAACAATAACAATAGCTTTAATTCTTTGCTAATGTAAACCAAAGCGTTCTGTTTCAGTTTTACTGTAGACAATTACATGCCGTCTGATTGGATCCGTAATGACTAGACGTGTTCTCGGCTCATGACCTCGGCATCGCTTCAGCTATTGTGCTTTTGATCTGCTGGCGCTCTTAGATAAGAACCATTTCAATGCTGTCACATCTGTGGATGAGGTCTGTCGAAACAAATGTCCCCACTGCTGAATGAGAGGACAGACTTATTGCAAACATCCACTTGGTGAAATACGGTCCCTATACAGCACCACACAGATTTAGATTTCTAAATAAACTCCTTTATTAGTGAGGTTTGGTGTGAGTTTGATAAGGTTTATTGGTATTATTCATCCATAGCTTTGATAAGTCTAGGATTTTGCTGTTATCTTGACGATATACTTAAGTATACACTGTTTTTTTAGTGTTTTTATATCATTTTCAAAAGACTTGATTGAAGTCCAGTGTCGTTGCAAGGGGAAAACATGTAAAATGCGTGGCAACATTACAGCTTTGACTAAATAAAGGATTTCAGTATTATCATTAAGATACACACATTAATGCAATCCGCTTATTTTAATACTTGCTTGTTTTTAGCCTTAGAAATGAAAACAAATGTAGTTGTTCTGTAACATGTATTTAACATTTAGTGTGCACAATCTTGAATTTGCATGAGCTTTTGTCAC
This sequence comes from Paramisgurnus dabryanus, assembly GCF_030506205.2. Lineage (NCBI taxonomy): Eukaryota > Metazoa > Chordata > Actinopteri > Cypriniformes > Cobitidae > Paramisgurnus > Paramisgurnus dabryanus. The sequence goes on along the minus strand of NC_133356.1, from coordinate 1,439,652 downwards.
ACAAGATATACTTTGAAATACTGTAAGGTCAATGAACTATGGTCTAGGTTTTGTCAAAAAACATAAAATTTAGGTGAATTTGTGCTTAATATAAGCAAAAAGATATCCCTGTTGAATTAAGTGTTTAAAGCAACACTATGTAGTTTCCATGTAAAAATGACTCACGGCTCCCCCATGTGGTTGAAAAGCGCAACAGTGCCTGGTATCAGACACACTTCTGCAGGCAGGGGGAGGGGCGGAGCTGTGTTTGAGGAGGCTCAGGTTGCAGCAACAGTAGAATTTGTCCAGTTAAAAGTTGTTCTATCAATGAAATAATTTTAGAGAAATTGTTTAAAGGTAAAAAAAACTACATAGTGTTGCTTTAAGAAAAAAAAAAATCAAGAATTTTTTTTCTTACCTCATTGGCAGATTTATTTCGCTTGTTTCAAGCACAAAGTCACTTCAATTTATGTTTTTTTTCCTTTGTCACAAATACTTAGTAAAAAGTCTTTTTTTATGTTAAATATATTTTTAAATATACAAAATAAATTCCAATATATTTTTGTATATTATATCTATATTTTACTATTATATAGTAAAAATAAATATATTTTAATGCATTTATATTCACATTGCACTGGGAAAAACATTCACAACGTTAACAACAGAAGGTTTAAATACATTTATTTTACCTGCAAAAATATACTTATGTTAATCATACTTATATATATTTTATACAAACTTTAATTTTTTTGGCCAAGAATTTTTTTTTTTTTTTTTTTTTGCTGTATGGTTTGTAAAATCAAAAAAATTATTTGTTTCCACTTAAATACATTTTGAAATATGTGTTAATATATGAAGGTTAAAACTAAATAGATTTTCAAATTTAAATGTAATCTATATAGATTATATATTTAAAACACATTTTGGCCAGAGAAATGTTTTTTTTTTTTGTCATATGTTGTGCATGGCCCTGGAAAGTTACAGCTGCTTCTATTTGGATGCATTACATAAAATAGCTCATATGAGTACATAAAAGAGGACAGACAATGGAGTGTGGCTTCAAATAAAATGTACCATCCATTGTATGTTAATTGGCTGGCATTTGTGTTTATAAAATGTGTGACACTTCTTGAAGTACAAAGTGTTTGGATTTGACAGATAAGAAGTAAGGCGATGTGTCTGTGGTGATCTGGCCTTACATCAAACTCTTTCTCCTGTTGTCAGGGTTCACGGGACACGACTGCTCAATGCCAGCTGAGGGCTGCACCTCCAACACGTGTGACGCTAAGGGCACATCTATGTGTGAAGAACAGGACGGCAGTTTTAAGTGCACGTGTCACCACGGCTATACAGGACGTTTGTGCGAAGCGTCCATCAGCCGATGCGTAGACGGACTGTGCCATCACGGATCAAAGTGCGTGGATGTTCCTCAGGGGTTTCTTTGTGAATGTTTGCCCGGTAAGTTTAGTTTTTTTGATGCCTTCTCTTGACGATTCCTCTCGGTTCGTCTGCCTGTCGGACATCCTTTCCACACCTCCGCTAATGCATGCGTTTAACCCCGACCCGGTTTCATCCACCGCCAGGGTTAAGAGGACGCTTCTGTGAAGAAAATATTGACGAGTGTTTGGATAAGCCCTGTGGTTTGCTCAGTATCTGCAAAGATGGTATCGACGGCTATGACTGTTTCTGTGCACCTGGGTTTGTCGGTAAGTCCACCAAAACCAATTTTCCAAAGCAATTTTTCCATCGTCCGCTTTTCTGACGTACGATTCCCCTCTGTACAGCCGTGTTTGAAAGGTCTGTGGCCTTCAATCTGTCACTGTAATGTAAGACATTAGTTTACCATCTGCTTATCAGAGGGAATTTCCTAAGCTACATTAAACTATCACATTGTATTTGAAAGGGCATCGCGGGCACCGTATTTGTGAGGAAATCCCTGATGAAGTGAACCTTTCCTGTTCTTTTCAAGGTAATAACTGTGAGATTGAAGTAAATGAGTGTCTAAGTCAACCCTGTCAGAACGGCGCTTTCTGCTTTGATGAGTTGAACACCTTCAGATGTGTCTGCCCTGCCGGATCCACAGGTACACAATTCTTCCCTGCTGTCAGAGTTTAACTTGGGAGACAAATTGTCTGAGGTAATTAAATGAGTCAGAGATGAGAAGGATTGGCTAATGCTGACTGGATCTCATGAGTTAGGTTGGTAAGCATGCAACACCTCAGCTTAATGTCATTTAGAAACAAACTGTGAGCTATCAAACCTGTGACAACCAAGAGTCATTAACAGAGTTCATTAAAAAAAGAGAATATAGAATTGCATTATAGAAATACAGTACTGTGAAAAAGTCTTAAACCACAATGTCACCATAAGATTTGTCTTTTTTCAATGATAAGGTGACCATAAATAATAATTTTTCAGTCTCTTTTAGAATACACTGAGAAAATAAAAGTAATAAAGTAATAAAAAGATAAACAAATGATAAAAAAACTTATTTTATAAGCTAAAGTGGAAAATCTTTAATTTGAGCTCCCCTTAACATGCATTCACAATGGTGTCAAATTGGTCGTAAGTCATCCATTTTCAATGTAAGCCGGCGGTGAATATTGGATGTGACAGTGTGGGCATTGAAGAAAGCTGAAATTAGGTCGACTTTATGGTAATGAGCTATGACACTGTTTGGCCAAAGCCAATCAGAATGTAGAAGTCCTTCAGTTGAGAGGACTCCAGAGAACGCAGCTCTATAAACTTTAAACATTAGGTCTGTCGATCAATTTCTTACTTTAACATTTAAAATATTTCATGAGGTTATACCCTTGTGGTCAGTCTGCACGTGATCAACATGCTAGTTTGGTTTGTGACACCTTTAAATAAAGTTAACAAGACCAAGTATTTGATGGTCAGAGCGTCCACGAATCATACTACAGTGTTGTTGGCAGGGCAGCCAGAGCGATTTTGATGCTCTTAATGGTGGCGGTGTAAACGCATGGTTGAGCAATAGCAGGAAACTGCAGGTTCTCTTAAACCTAAATGAAATGAAATCCCAATGACTTCAGGACTTCAGTCGTTCAGGATGTGTTTAGTGCCAAGAGAGATCAACGCTAAAATCATTTTGTTCTGAAAGTTGTTTTTATGTTTTCTTTTATGTATTTAGAGACTAAAAATCATTCAAACTTGTTGCTAAAACAACAACAGCCGGTGGTGGCCTAAAGGAGCAAATTCAACACTGCAAAAAATGATTTTCAAGAAAATTTGTTCTTAGTATTTTTGTCTTGTTTTCAGTAAAAATAGCAAAAAATTCTTACATTAAGATGCTGTTTCTTTATGAGCAAAACAACCCCCAAAAAAGTGTTGTTGAAAGTGTTGTTTTTAGACCAAAAATATCAAATTTAAGGGATTTTGTGCATAAAACAAGCAAAAAAAATCTGCCAATGGGTTAAGCAAATTTTTCTCGAATTTTTATTGAATTTGGTGTTTAAGTAAAATGTTCAAGATTTTTTTGCTTACCCCATTGGCAGATTATTATTATTTTTTTGCTTGTTTTATGCACAAAATCACTTAAATTTGATATTTTTGGTCTAAAAACTAGACTTATTTTCTTGGGTCGTTTTGCTCATCAAGATAAAGCATCTTAATTTAAGAATATTTAGATAGTATTTGTGTCTTGTTTTCAGTAAAAATATGAAAAAGTTTTCTTGAAAATCATTTTTTTGCAGTGAACGATTTGCACATTAGATTACGCAAACTCACACGGGGCAATGCGAATGATGCAAATTGGGGAGTGTGATTGACGTAAAAAAACACGTTATTCGTCTCAAAACTTTGCACAAGTTAAAAATATTCTCAAAGTTAAATCCTGCAAGTAATCTAGAGCGAAGATTGCAATGCTTTGCATTTGGTGTGTATAAGACTTACAGTACTGCACAATACTATTTCTCCTGTATAACTCAGTGGTAGAGTATTAGATAAGAAGCACAAAAGGTCATGGGTTCAAACCCAGGTAATATGCATACTGATAAAGAAAATGTATACTGTACCTTGTAATGCGCTGTAAGTACCTTTAGATTCGTATGAAAATATAAATGTAATACTGAATAAAGTGTGATTAGCAGTTGTGTTGCTACTAAATAAAATATGTTGCTCCTTAAAAGTGATGCTAAAACTTTAAACTGGTTTATCTAACATTTAAGAGACTTCCAGGTAAATGAGTGTGCATTAGCAACATTAAATAGACTTTCATATCTGCTGCATATGCCTTTTGTCTTGAAAAGGCCTCACACCATTAAAATTGCCAGGAGCTGACATGCTAGATTGCTCAAACAAAAGAGTATTGTTTAAAAGGCCACACAGCTTTAGTATTTTGCACTCCTTGTGAAATTAACTTACGGATAAAATTAGACTAGAATTGTTTTATTATAAGATGAAAAATTACACCTTTACGAGACATGATCATTGACTTTGTCATCTGTTTAGCTTACCAAAAAGGACCCTTTTAGTTCTCATGCAACCTCATTAAATCTCTTATTTAAGTGAAGTTATTTCCACTTAATTTCTTGTTCATACAGATTGGAAAGGAAATGGGTTCATTTGGTGGTATGAGTCAACTCAAGCTCAGTGTGTATTTTGGGAACCTCCTGTCCAACAGAATGCAAATTCATCTACTTTCATTGCGGACCAGGAACCGTATTGCTCCATGGCTTAAAAAGGATTTTAGATTTGTTTGTACTGTTATTCCCAATTCTTTGTGCGTTGGAAACGTCTGCTTATAATTGGTTGGCATGGGAATTTCTACGACACCTCTTATTCTCATTTCCCTTTGTTTTCACAGGCAATTTATGTGAAATCAACATAGATGAATGCCAGTCCTTACCCTGCAGGAACGACGGCACATGTTTGGACATCTCAAATGGATTTAAATGCATCTGCCCTATAGGTTTCACTGGTTTGTGTGACCTTATCAGATGACATGAGTTGCATTATTATTATAATGGTGTGTGCGCGCATGCCAGTGCATGCATGTGTGGGTATAAAGCATGTGTGTGTGTGGGTGGGTGGGTGGGCATGTGCGTGCGTGCATGTTTGTGTTTGTGTATATAGATAGATAGATTTACATAGACAGGAACGCTGTTTCCATTAGCATACAGTAGATGAATTTTTTTCTTTATGTTGTGTCAGGTCCTGAATGTTCACTGGATGTCGATGAGTGCGTCTCATATCCCTGTAAGAATGGAGGCACCTGCATTGACCGGCCGGGTAATTACTACTGCCGATGTGCGGCTCCATTTAAAGGTAATGAAGACTGAAGGACTGAGGTAAAGGGTGAAGAAAAGCAAAGTTAATTAACTTTAGAGAACATTCCTCTCACCTGTCTGAACTCATGCCACAGACAGACCGCTTCACTGTCCGCAAGCAATGAAACATTCAAAATAAGGAACACATAAATAAATAAAATGCACTTAATTGAGAGATTGGCACCCATTATCAACCTTTTCAGCTTGCCTCATGAATATTATTTATGTGCTGTAATGTTTGCAGTAATCCTTGCTGAAAGGCAGGTAAGTGGGCGCTTGCCATAAAAGATTTCCTCTTTGTTGCCAAGGCCACTGGTTGGCTGAACATCCGCTTGCTCTTGAAGTCCTCACATTATGTAGCCTGCTAAAAAACTAGTAGTATGACAGCTTGAACACTTAAAACATTATATTTTTATATCCATAGTGGGTATTAACTTAAACATCTACATTTATGGGTCCCTCCAGATATAGTGCATGATTTTCACCTCTGCATGCATGCTTTTTCACTTTAGGTAGATGTTAACCTGTGGTGAAAATCAAGTTTTTATCTGTGTTTTTATGTCATCGTATAAATCATTCAACACCACTGCTGGGTATTTTCGAGTTTTCCAAAGGCAGACTCAAAACCATGTTTTTGAAATTGCCTCGGTTTCTGCGTCACAAACATCAAAAGTTGAATGAGTGGATCAGTAGTTTAAGCCATAGATATACTGTATGGATGCATAGACTTCACGTGCAGTATGAATGCTCTAACATGTTAACATCAGCGCTAAAATGTTATTAGTGCATAAATACGCACTTCACGTATGCATTATTAAATCAGATCCAAGAGCAATGTGTCTGGAACTGCAGAATGTTGCATCTATGTACATGTATATCTATGGCCTGAGATTGCTATTTAATAATTAGGGATTAATTTGTATATTCATTGATCCACTTACTGTACACTATGTGGATTACACCGGTTCAGTTTGTAATAGTACTGTGTTCTCGGGCTTAATCAGACCAAACGTCAGTGCAGATGTCTTCTGGACCTTTGAGCTGTTAGATGACATTATTCTGATCAGGAATATGTTGATATTTATCTAGTATCTGTATATACACCTGTCTTATAGAGCTATATTTTGCTCGTTGGGTTTTATATATGTAGGATTTTTCAGCTGGTCAATTCTGAACCCAGAGTGCGGCTCATCTCAAATCGATCAGACGGCTCAATCATCACTGCTTATATTCAAACAGAGCTCACAGTACCATTAGATGAGCAAATGAGGTTGTCAGAGATGATGATGATGATGATGATATCGGTTATTCTGTTTTGAAGTCGTGGAGGGAACAAAGTTGCGGCATCAACCTGCTGTACTGAGACACAAACACAAGACTACACACATACAAGACAAGAACATTAACATTAACACAGCTATCCTTTACTGAATGAACTAGTGTCCAGACTGAATTTTAAATACAGCATGCATTTATTTGCAAGATTTAATTGAAACCCTGAGAATTCATGGCAGCCATTTGTCCAGCAGTGCCGTGTGTGATAATGAAAATTAATGACATGATTCAGACTGCATTGAGTCTCACCTGTCTGCCTCAGGTTTAGACAGATCATTCTTACTAGTTTGATCCGTTTTGTAAACACTTTTAAAAACAAAAAGCTTAGACCCTAACCTAACCCTAAATGTTTTTTTTATCTCCAGATACCAGTGTGTATTTCAGGCACTTTTAAACGGTCATGACCCCCCCCCCCCCATTTTCAGCTCCAGTTAACCTCACTATGTTCATGAAAAATGCAACTTAGATTGGCATAGACGCTGTGATGGCATGGGAAAAAGAGATGGGAAGAGCAGTCATCTGCAGTCGCCTCCCTAAATATCAGCATTTTATATTTTATTAATAGTCAAGTAAAACTGTTGTAGTTAAACTATGACAGTACCGTATTTGAAAAGATATAAATGTCTTAAGGACATGGTACACTTAAAAAAAATGGTGCTAAATGGTTCCCCCATAATTATGAGCAAGTGAACCACTTTTTAGTGCAATTTGGGCATCTTCGCATGGACACACAAAACTCCATTCATGAGCAAGACCATTTTTACAACCTGGCTAATTTGTATGAATTTTAAACAAAGTGAAAACGTACAATTAATAGGAAAAACAATAAGAATATCCCACCATTAAAGAGCTGTTACAATATGATGATAACAATAAAAAATATAGTTTTAAAAATCGTTTAATATTAAAGATAATAGCGGAGTTCACACCACAACGATCACAATAAATGATATTGTTGGGATCACTTTCTGAGCAATTAGTTTTTTTAACTGATGAACGATAAACCATTGACAGACGTTAAAATCTATTCAAACTTCATGTGCACGCGTATTTAAAAATGACAGATAACACTGTGAAGAAGGCCATTGCTGAGATCCATCACATAAAATGACCTCAGGAATTCAGCGCTGATGAAGTTGCAGTGAAATTGACTTCATAATGTTTTTATTCTACTACTAAATATTACAACAGGTAACAAACTAGATTTACTGTTTAGAGATACACGCAATGTGTTGAAAACGTGTTGAGGACCTCTGCTGGTTACCCGCTGTGTAAATACAACAAGACCAGCTTATTTACTCATTCAAAGTCATGTGAACGATTACAAACGTTTTTTTAAAGAAAATATTCAATATTAGTTAGTGCTATTGAAGGTAAATTATTTGCACCTTGTACTGCGCCTTGCAAGTAAATTAGCATAAAGTTATCGTTAACGTCCGGTGGTGGAACAAAGGGGCTGCTTACACAAATCAAGGGAGAGCGAGAGAATCCAAATGCAGGAAAAAGTTTATTAAAGCAGGCAAACACATCCACAAGCATAATCCAAATAAACAGGCAAAGGGTCAAAACCATGAACAAGAATACAAGAATACAAGATAACAGGAAACAACGACTATGAAACGCTCGGTAATGTAGGTGTAACACTGACAATACTTCACAATGTGATGAGGTGACTGAATAGGCTTTATACAAACAAACAGAAAGTGAATGGTGAAGTGAGACATGGCATGATTTCAAAATAAAAGACCAGACACATGACTTCAAAATAAAAGACCTAAACAACAGAACACAAGACAAAACCGTTACATGTGGATGCTAATATAGTTATTGTTATAGTTAACGTTATGGTTATAATGTGAATGGCCCTTAACCCCACCCCTAAATTCAGCATTACACTGATTTTCCAAAAAATACAAAGTAGGTTGTACACATTTTTAAGAATTAGCAAACCCATTAAATCTGGTAAATTGAGATTGTGTTGCAAATTCTCAAAGCTTTCCCGAAAAATAGTAGTTGATGGCCAACCAATCACCTGCTGCTAAACTGATGCCCTGACAGCATTGCAGGGATAACCCATGTGATCTATAAACGCCTCTCTCAAACACTTTTATGATCTTACAAGTGTCAGTCATACAGTAGTAACACAAAACACACTATCATGAATAGTTATAGCAGCATCTCTTCTTATTGGATAAGAACACACAGTCGCATGAATAATTATGAGTACATTGCCACAGGCTGTGATGTATATTTTATTCCTGGAAGACAAAAATAGCAGAAAAAGTGCCAAATTTTCTCATACTGCAACACAACACCTCTGTTAGCATCTTAGAAAATGTTGGCCTGCCTGGAATGATGCAAAGCTTTACCACCCTGTCAAAAACTATTTCAAACTGTCTTAGAATGTGTTTATGTCATTTACTGTACTGTATTGTGAGGATGAAAAGTATGTGAAATATTTATTACCTCTTTGACACAATCATATGTCTGTGTATTTGAAATGACAGGGATTAACTGTGAGTTTCTGCCCTGTGAGGCCGGTAATCCGTGTGATAATGGGGCCGAGTGTGTGGAGGAGGCCGATCCTCTGCTCTTCCCTCTGGGCTTCAGGTGTCGATGTCCACGGGGTTTCACCGGGACCCGCTGTGAGATCAACATAGACGAGTGCAGCTCCGACCCCTGTCTGCATGGCTTCTGTCACGACAGTAAGTGCAAACCTCTCAGCTTATTTCTATAAATCCCACAACTCAAACAAGCTGAACATTAAAAAGATGCAAGGCAAGATACCCATCAGTGTCTACCAAGTAACTAGCCAACAATAAAAAAACACGTTTGCATGCACTGACTTTTAGGCATTAGCAGACGCTTCTATCCAAAGCGACTAACAAAAGCATGAAAAAACAGCAAAAAGATATGTCATAAGAAGCTTTTATAGTGACCATGGCTGTCATACACATGTACTGCACTTCCAAGTGTCCTTAAGTCATGCTGTGTGATAGTTCCCTTTCAGTCGGTCACTACGACGTCACGTCGTGACCGACGAATTGGGAACTCGCTTAGAGAGACCAATCTGCTTCGAATACTACTAAAACGCCAATGAACTTGGCATTGAGATATTTGCATAATGCTGGCGCCGCCCCGCCAGGTGCGTATATAAGCAGCAGGTGCAAATAGGGAAATTAGCTTTTTATCGCTTCGAAAGCCGGCAGTATCTGCTACTGAGAAGCTACTTTACTCTGGTGGGATTCGATTGCTGAAGTTGGTTGGACTAGCAGTACCACAGCGGACGCTTCGCTTAATTCCACGACTCTACACCTGTTTGTTGTTTTGAGTTTAGTGTGTGCGTTGCCTTTCCCTGTGCGCATCATCAACTGAGCATCTGAGTGAATTTCCCTAAAAGAGTGATACGAGAGAGCTTTGTGCCTTGTTAAAGGCAGCCACTCTCTCGTATATCCGGACATCAGCGTCCTTTTCAGGATGGCTTTTCGTCCGTGCGATCTTGGGTGCGGCAAATACATGGGTCCGAAGGACGGTCACGAGCGTTGTCTTTCGTGTTTGGGCATCGAGCACGCAGAGGCAGCGTTCGCTGGGGGTAAGTGTTCTCACTGCGAGAACATGTCCCTTGTGGATTTGCACAGACGGTTGTCTTTCCTCCAGGAAAAACGCAACCCTCGTCATGCGAGTGCTGAACGCCGCCACGGTGCGGCTGTGAAGCTCTCTAAGGACGACCTGCGCATCACTGTGCTGAGCCGAGCGGGGGATTCGTCCTCAGGCTCTCAGCCTCCTCATCCACAGCCGGTTGATGTGCCGATGGAGACTTCAGCGTCGTGTTCTACGATGTCTCTAGAATCCATCGCGCCGCCCTCCGGGTCCACCGACGCCGCAGCATCCGAGGGTGGGCCTCCTCCCCCTGACGTGGACCCCGACGCCCTTCCTCCCTCTGGTCGGGTTGGGACGCCGGAGTTCGATCCAGAGATGGTGGCCGTGCTCGCTCGAGCGGCGGAGACCGTAGGGTTAGAGTGGGTTCCCCCCCCTCAGCCCGAACCGTCCCGCCTGGATGATTGGTTCTTTGGAGCTGCCCGGGTTTCACAACCCTCTCCACCGGTGCCTTTCTTCCCCGAGGTGCACGAGGAGCTGACTAGAACCTGGAAGTCGCCGTTTTCCACGAGATTACGGCCGTTTCAGCCCTCCCCCCTCACCTCCCTCACCAGCGGAGCCGCTAAGGGTTATACGGGGATCCCTCCCGTGGAGCGTGCTGTCGCGATGCAGCTGTGTCCGGCACACGCTCCCTCTTGGAAGGACCGCCCAACCCTCCCCTCTCGTGCCTGCAGACAGTCCTCCGGTTTAACGGGCGCTGCCCACCAGGCATGTGGAGAGGCGGCTTCAGCCCTGCACGCAATGGCGTTGCTGCAGGTTCATCAAGCGAAGGCCTTGAGGGATCTGCACGAGGGAGGACACGACTCGCCTGTCCTTTCGGAGCTCCGGGCTGCCACTGATCTGGCTCTTCGCGCTACGAAGGTGACAGCGCAGGCGATTGGTCGTGCCATGTCCACGATGGTGGTCCAGGAACGCCACTTATGGCTATGTCTGGCGGATATGTCGGATGCGGAGAAGAACAAGTTCTTAGACGCTCCCGTGTCCCAGGCTGGTCTCTTCGGTGAGTCGGTGGAGTCTTTTGCCCAGCAGTTCTCCGCCGCCCAGAAGCAGACGGAGGCGATCGCTCAGATCATGCCCCGGCGCAAGCGACCTGCATCTCGCCCTCCAGCGCCGGCGGCCCCGTCTGCTCCTCGCCGAGGGCGCCCTGCGGCGGCTGCCTCCACCCCCCCCACTAGAACATCTTCCAGGCCACGGAGGGGGAACAGCCGTCGGCAGCCCGCCCCGCCCGCCCCACCCGCTTCCCGTGGTAGACGGAAATCGAAGCGGCCCTGAGACGGGCGACCTGGAATTGGATGGGATCACTCTTCGGGAGACGGTGACGGCATCGCTCCCTCCACCGGTAGAGGGCCGGATGGAGAATCCTTGGTTTCGTTTTGTTTCTGTTCCGCCGGCTTCTCAGCCGGCACCCACAAAACCACAAAAAGAGTGCATTCCTATTCCTTCTCCAGGTCTTCAGAGGATCGAGAGAGATGTGAGCGGGCATTCACATGCTCTTCCTCCCTCTCCTCTATCGCCAGCGGGTGTTCTGAGGAGTTCCAGCTCTCCGCTGAGGAGACGGGACCACCAGCACCCTCTTCGGAGTCTGTGCTCTCCGCTGAGGAGACCAGACGACCGTCACCCTCAGCGGGCTCAGGTCAGTGTCACACACACACATACTGTAGATACTTATGCTGTCCCAGCAGACGTACCGGCAGTACCACCTGTCCCGCTCCGCCGCCCCCCCGCGGGTACCCCGGTAGTGCCGTTAATTCCCCTCGTACGGTCCCTGGGGGCTTGGCTTCAGCTTCCCAGCCCGTCTCGTTGGGTTTTACGCACTGTCCGCCTCGGTTACGAAATACAATTCAACCGGCACACACCCAAATTCTCGGGCATTCGTTTCACCACGGTGAAAGCGTCCGATGCACATGTACTGCGTGCAGAGGTCGAAGTCCTGCTGGCGAAGGACGCGATCGAGCCGGTCCCTCCAACCGAGATGAGATCGGGCTTCTACAGCCCGTATTTTATAGTACCCAAAAAGGGCGGGGGGTTACGACCGATCTTGGATTTGCGCGTTCTGAACAAATCTCTGCAGAGGAGGTCTTTCAGGATGATAACACCGAAGCAAATATTCAATTCAATTCGCCCCCAAGATTGGTTTGCGGCTATAGACCTGAAAGACGCGTACTTTCATGTGTCCATTCTCCCTCGTCACAGACCGTTTCTCCGGTTTGCATTCGAGGGACGGGCATACCAGTACAAAGTTTTACCGTTCGGGCTATCCCTCTCTCCCCGTGTGTTCACGAAAGTAGTGGAGGCGGCGTTAAAACCCCTCAGAGAGAGCGGCGTTCGCATATTGGCTTACCTCGACGATTGGCTTATAATAGCGCATTCTCGACGGACGCTTTGCGAACACAGAGATTTAACGCTTCGGCATCTCGCCCGTTTGGGTCTTCGGGTCAACTGGGAAAAGAGCAAACTCTGCCCCACGCAGAGGATCTCTTTTCTCGGGATGGAACTGGACTCGATCGATTTATCGGCGCGTTTGACAGAAGAGCGCGTCCAGTCAATTCTGACTTGCCTCGGTTCATTCCGAGGGAAGAATGCGGTCCCGCTGAAACAATTTCAAAAGCTCCTGGGGCATATGGCTGCAGCAGCGGCCGTGACACCGCTCGGACTGCTCCATATGAGACCGCTTCAGCGTTGGCTTCACGATCGAGTCCCGAGGAGAGCGTGGCGCGCCGGCACCCATCGTGTAACCATTACACCTGCGTGTCGCCTAACATTCCCCCCGTGGTCGGACCCCGCGTTTCTCAGGTCCGGTGTGTCCATGAGACAGATCGCTCGGCATGCTGTTGTACATACAGATGCGTCCGACACGGGCTGGGGTGCCACGTACGACGAGCTTACAGCTTCAGGGGTGTGGACAGCACCCCAGTTGCACTGGCATATCAATTGCCGAGAGTTGTGGGCAGTATATCTGGGACTTGTACGCTTCGCTACGGAGCTGCGAGGGAAGGATGTACTAGTACGCACCGACAACACTGCGACCGTTGCGTATATCAACCGTCAAGGCGGTTTGCGCTCCCGTCACCTGTCGCATCTCGCTCGTCATCTCCTCCTTTGGAGTCAGAAGCATCTGAGGTCCCTTCGTGCCATTCACATTCCGGGCTCGCTCAATACAGCAGCGGACGCGCTTTCTCGAGCTGCGCGCCCCGGCGAATGGCGACTCCACCCCCAGACGGTCCAGCTAATTTGGAAGAAGTTCGGTCGTGCGCAGATAGATCTGTTTGCGTCGCCGGACGATACCCACTGTCGCCTATTTTATTCACTAACCGAGGGCAGCCTCGGCGTGGACGCATTGGCACACAGCTGGCCTCGGGGGATGCGCAAATACGCATTCCCCCCAGTGAGCTTAATCGCGCAGACACTGTGCAAAGTCAGGCAGGACGAGGAGAGCCTTTTACTGATCGCCCCATATTGGACGAGCAAGAATTGGTTTCCAGAGTTAATGCTCCTCGCGACAGCCCCTCCCTGGCGGATTCCCCTGAGGAAGGACCTTCTTTCTCAGGGAGGGGGCACATTATGGCACCCGCGCCCCGACCTGTGGGATCTCCATGTGTGGTCGTTGAGCGCGCGCAAGGTTTAGGTGATTTACCGCAAGCGGTATCTAACACAATCAACGCGGCACGAGCCCCGTCTACGAGACGGGCTTACGCGTTTAAATGGAACCTTTTCGTCACCTGGTGCTCTTCGCAACGCGAGGACCCCAGAGAATGCCCTATTAACATCGTGCTTTTATATCTTCAACATAGGTTAGACGGTAGGCTGTCACCCTCCACCATTAAAGTTGATATCGCTGCTATTTCTGCTCATCACTCACTTATCAACGGCAGAACAGTTGGCCAGCATGATTTGGTTATTAGATTTTTAAGAGGCGCTCGTAGGCTAAACCCCTCGCGCCCTCCTTCTATTCCTCCCTGGGACCTGTCCATGGTGCTGAAAGCCCTTCAGGCCCCCCCGTTCGAGCCTTTGCAGTCTGCGAGTCTGAAGCTTTTATCAATGAAAGCTCTGACCCTGCTAGCATTGGCCTCAGTAAAGAGAGTAGGGGATTTACATGCATTCTCTGTTGACGACTCGTGCCTTCAGTTTGGTCCTGCTGCCTCAAGCGTAACATTGAGGCCCAGACCAGGCTACGTGCCCAAAGTTCCCACCACTCCTTTCAGAGACCAGGTGGTGAGCTTGCAAGCGCTGCCTCCGGAGGACGCAGACCCAACCATGGCTTTGTTGTGCCCCGTACGCGCACTGCGACTCTACGTGGATCGCACGCAAAGCCTCAGGACCTCAGACCAGCTCTTTGTTTGTTATGGTGGCCAGCAGAAAGGGAAAGCTGTCACTAAGCAGAGGATGTCTCATTGGATAGTTGATACTATCGCCCTGGCTTATAATCTTCAGGGTATTCCTTGCCCCTTTAATTTGAGAGCGCACTCCACACGGAGCGTTGCCTCATCTTGGGCTCTAGCTCGTGGTTCCTCGCTAACAGACATCTGTAGAGCTGCTGGTTGGGCGACACCTAATACGTTCATTAGATTTTACAGTGTTCGTATCGAGCCTGTATCCTCTCGTGTTCTTTCCTCACCAGGGAGGGCACGGAGAGCAGACTCGCATGTCGGCTTGCAGCCTCCAACTGATGCTTCATAACTGTGTCAGTGTGGAAGGCCTTCAGAGCAAAAATGCGTAATGGTTTGAATTGCTCTTCCTCCGCTGCCTTGGCAGCCTTTGTTGCGGAGCATTGGCTGTCAGCCTTTCACTAGCTGTATCCTCGCGAACCTACGTGTCTGGCTCGGGCTCCACATTGTGTCCCACCGGGTTCCTTTGTGAGTATTTTTCCGTGGGGTTAATCCTACCAGCCCACGTTTCCCTTAGCAGAGCACTGCTTTGCTTACACAGCCACGGCTGTCTTTATTCTCAACTACGGTTGACTTTCGCCCACCATTAGCCCTTAAGACGGGTGGTGGCTTCCGCAGCGTTCCTATCCCGCTCAGGTAGGGCGCTTCCCAGTCGCTGGCACTTCTGTGGGGTTAAAGGAACATCTAGTGCCCGGCCTTCTGCCTTAAAACCTACCTCCTCCTCCTTAAGTGGAACCGGAGGGCTTTTACGCAGTCACTGGAAGAGGTCAGCCCCTAGTGGCGTTTTGATAGGGATTCCCAATTCGTCGGTCACGACGTGACGTCGTAGTGACCGACTGAAAGGGAACGTCTCGGTTACGGATGTAACCCTCGTTCCTTGAAGGAGGGAACGGAGACGTCACGTCCCGTCGCCACAGGTGCTGCCACCTGCTGTTACGGCCGGTCACACTTTCCGGCTTTCTCAGCGAAAAAGAAGCTAATTTCCCTATTTGCACCTGCTGCTTATATACGCACCTGGCGGGGCGGCGCCAGCATTATGCAAATATCTCAATGCCAAGTTCATTGGCGTTTTAGTATTATTCGAAGCAGATTGGTCTCTCTAAGCGAGTTCCCAATTCGTCGGTCACGACGTGACGTCTCCGTTCCCTCCTTCAGGGAACGAGGGTTACATCCGTAACCGAGACGTTTGTGTGAATAACAGAAGGAAATTATAAAAAAAATTGTCATTTTCTATTCTTTTTGTTCATAATTGTGTTGTTTTTAGAAACGTATCCTTAAATAATCTAAAGGCAAAATTTGTTCAAATGTTCCATCTTCTCTGTCATTTCTTTGTATATAATGACAGCAGGTTTGCTAACATAGCACACAAGAAACTTAACCACATAGTTTTCAGGTGTGTGAGACTTCAGTACTGTATGAGCAGACTACAGTTGGTCTGGTTTGTTTTTATCAAGCGTTTTGAGACGATCCATAAATGCAGCTTTGTAATTTGTATAATGGATGATAAATGGCTAAGTTAATACAATCAAAGCTCAAGACAGGGTGTTGTTCTTCCTCAGCAATCCAATAAGCACTTTTTGTCCTTTTGCATCTCCGGCATAAATCATGAAAAATACCATAGATCAAACAGATGCTGTCATTTAAGGATTACAGATTAGCAAAACCTCAAGTATAGCTATTTCAGATTTTCAGAAACTCTCTGTTGTCATATGTTTTTTAGGGTTCTCTCTCGGTCACCCTGATCAAGGGCTTTGCTCAAATGGTAACCGAGATGTAGGACAATGACTTGTAGCTTAGCAACTACGTTTTCCTTCCCTAGTTGGATTTAAACTTGCGGTCTCAGGACCGCCAGTATCTCCAAACCCAACAACATCCATCAGACAGTTAACCTGTTTACTTCTGCCCGGGTTGCACCAACACCAGCAGCCCCACGCGTGCAATCCCTAAGGGACAGAAAAGCACAGAGCTCTGCGTTCTGCCGTATTGTGAAAAGGTGAATCCTTCGAGTGTGAAAAATACGGTTGCCACTCCGGACCCAAAGCATTTAATGAGAGTAATTGCGGCTACACGTGCAGAGATAGAGTGGCAGTATAGATTATGCGGTAAATCTACGGGATAATGAAGAATCCTGAGACTCTTGTAATATATTTGTGCCTGTAAGAACCCACAATTATCTCCGTCACAGGCTGCTGTTCTGCACAGAAAGACGGGATACGTTTCTCTTCGACAGCGTTAATGATTAAAGGCCTGTGCAATGGGTCATTAACTTTGGGCGAGTCAGACAGAACACAAAGACGGTGGACGTGACACATTTGTTGAGTTCGTACGAGACGGCTTCACAAACACACTTTTTACATTTAATTGGTCGTGCCTTGTTTTCGACTGCTAGAGGGAATATAAATGACCGGCGGGCATGCGTGTAGAGAAAAAGCCAATTTTACTGATAAGTGTGGTGAACAAAGGTTTTTAACAGATGGAGAGGGGAATCATTGGTCTTCAGACAAATCTGGAAAAGTCTAGAGGTGATAAACTGGAGACGCTTTACACGTTTATGTTGGAAAAATTGCTCTACACTGCAAAAATAAATATTTTCAGTAATGATAACTAAACACGATACATTACCTTAGGCAAAATTGGATATGTTTAGACTTGGGAATCTTATTTATATCTTGAATCAACTTTATTTCTCTTACCCCAATGGCATTCTTTATACGGTGTGTAAATATATATTGCTCCATAATTAAATTCATCTTTCTTAAGGGATGTTTAGATTTTTCATGTGAAATATACTTACTTATAGTACACTCTAAAAATGGCTGGGTTGTTTTCAATCCATACTGGATAAATATTTGACAGAAAACAAAGCTAGCTTAATAAACCCATGGTTGAGTAACAACAAACCTAGCATTGGGTCATTTTTAACCCAGCTTTATTTTCTGTCCAATGTTTACCTAGAATGGATTGAAAATAACCCAGACATTTTTAGAGTAGGGGAGAACGGTGCACAAACTAACGCTTTGTCTTTGGCTCTATCATTCATACACTGTAAAACCTAAAAGTTAACTCAAAAACCATTTAAGTAAACCGGTTGTATTAGTTTTAAAACACATACATTTGAGTACTGTGAACTTAAACAAATTGAGTCATATGCAGTTATTCACTTATTTAAGTTCACACTACTTAAATATAAGTGCATAATTGCACATGACTCAAGTTCACAGTACTTAAATGTATGTGTTTTAAAACTTAAATGGTCTAATGCATCCGGTTTACTTAAATGGTTTGAGTTAAGTTAACTGTTAGGTTTTACAGTGTATAATATTTAAGTTAGATGAATCATTTTTTTACACAATCACCACACACATCTCTGCTACAAATAAACACTTAAAGTTTGTTTGTGTGATCTACCGTTATCGTACAATTACACAGAAAGTGACAGGAGTGCAAACGTTACCCCATACTGTAGGTGGGGTTCATTGTAACAAACAGAGGGTTTGTTGTAACACCTGTTAGAAAATTTCATTTAAACACAAATAATTCAATCAAATTCTTATACTAAAGGTGGATATTGTTTCTATATCTGCCTATAATAGATAGATATTCACACATTCATCCATCCATTATCCTTCATCTAAACATCCGTCTATTATGCAGCAATGCATAGAAAAATATTTTTTTAAAGGGCTGCAAAATTAAGACAAAAAACTCATAATAGTGCGTTTTTCCACTGATGTTGTATTAACAGTTATCATTTTGATGAATAGTATTTACATTGTTTTCATTTCATTATCATTGTAAACCTGAGACTTAATTATATAATACTGTGTGACAACTAACCCCACTGTGTAAAAAATTTTTCAATCCCAGCTATCAGTTACTACACTGTAAAAAATACTAAGTTGATTAATGTCTTCTTCAAAAAAAAATAATTTCTTCTCGACTGAACAAAGAAAGACATCAACATTTTGGATGACATGGTGGTGAGTAAATTATCTGGATTTTTTAAAGAAAATTGACTAATACTTTAAGCAAAACACATTAAAACATTTTACAAATTCACAGGAGATCTTCTTTGATCAGGAGGTCTTATTTGACAGATTGCTCTGTATAAATATATAAAGTAGCCTTGTTACAATTAACCCCGCGTTAGTTTGTGCCCCGCTCACTCCTACTTGCATATGTCAAGCCAAAGTCATTGTTGATTCACTGTTTTTACATAAACTGATCCTACATAATGTAAAGAAAATTATCTGAAAGTATAACCTTGATATCTTTAAACTGTCACCGTCTCGAATACAGGACACTTAAGTTTACATCAATATTGTTGATATAAATGTTTATTGAATCATGACAAACTATATATTGTTGGAAAGGTCTAAGCCTCTAGAATAGACATTCAAAAGTGTTTTTTTTTTATAAATTATGTAGGGAGAGTAATTGATTCATTTATGAAGAGAGTCTGCCTCAAAACATTTATTTTCTGCTAAATGTCACTGTCCCGCCAGCAGGACACCTACATTTACTTTAGTGTTTGCATGGGATTCTTACCCAATCATGACAAACTATATATCGTTTGAAAGCTCCAAGAGTGTAGTTTTAACTCAATAGGGTGGGGTGACGCCTAAGGGGTTAATACTGACTGAGTAAAATCACGACAAAAATTGAAATCAAACTTTAATGCTCTTACATTGGTTATGGGATTTCACATGCAGTGTCACATACACTCTTAAACTTGAAAGATTCTTCAAAGCAGTGCCATAGAAGAACCATCTTTGACTAAATGATTTGTAAATAAAGATCCTTTTATGAAACAGATTGATTCTTCAGATGTTAATGGTTCTTTATCGAATAATAGAAAAGGTTCTTCTATGGCATTGTGAAGCATCTTTATTTTAAGTGTGCATGTACAGTATGTGTGTAGTATTTCTTCTTTTCTAAAAGTAAACTCTGTCTCTTTGCAGTTGTGGATGGTTTTTATTGCTTGTGTAATCCTGGTTACGCTGGATTGAGATGTGAGCAGGACATCAACGACTGCACCAACAACATGTGTGAAAACAACTCAACTTGCCTGGATCTCCATCTGGTAGGAACAATGAATCATCTGCTAACCGTCTAACTTTCGTACACAGCCGCTAATGAATGAATAAGAAGAATACATGTGGGTACTAAGAATAGTGGCCACTAATGTGCATTAATATCTGCTGTTAAGTATGATTGTTTTCTGTGAAAGGTGATTCATTATATTCAAATCAGTCTTTGGCCCACCTGAGATCTGAGATATTTGGCACGTGCTGTAACTAAAACTGAATCTCTGTCTGCATTTCATGTACACAGAACCAAAGTATGTGCCAAAGTTTCATCATTTATTCATTCTTTTCATATGTTTCCCAGTCGGTAAAAATACATTTACGTTCATGCATTTGGCAGGTGTTTTTTTACAAAGTGGTTTAAAGTGAATTACAGGGTACAGTGTATACATTTTTACCTAATTTAGTTTGTGTGTTCCTTGGGTCAATATTAAAGATATCAAGGTTATATTTTTACTGAATTTTATTTGCATTACATACAGTAGGCTTAGTTCATGTAGAAGACAGTAAATCACACATAAATGACTTTTACAGTTTTTTTATATATTTATTGTAAGATGTAACGTGAACATTACGTTGTTATACAATACTAAATTACCCAATAATCCTAAACTTTCATTTCCATGCATGCACAATGAGACGTATTTAACACATCCACAAGCGCAATCATTAACATTATGCAAATTAACCAACTGGTCCTATTGTGTAATGTCTTTATTTATACGGGTGTTTTGTATTAATTGCCATTTTACCATGGATTTACTGGATAGGCCGGCCCTGATGCTGTATATTTCAAGTGTCCTGAAGGCAAAAGAAAGCGTTTTGGTTTATTCTTATCTTGTGCCCTTTTCCTTTGTTTAAATGTGTAGGCAAACATTTACAATGGCAGAAATGTCCATTTATACATGCACTAATCATTTAAAATAGTATTTTCATTTCCTGGCAAGAATTCCTTTTTTAAGGAATTGCTAGTTTCTTTCCTTGGTCTTATTATAAACAATTCATCGTTGTATCTTAATTTTTGTTTTTCAAATTTTTGTTTTCAAAATCATTCTTACAGTATAAGTTACGCTCCTTTCCATGCTACTGAACTGAACATCTCATTAAGTTGTCTTGTTAGTTGGTTTAAACTAGCGTGACATGTTTCCATTGCAACTTTGTTCAGTAGTTTTTAAACCTCACCGACTCAGAGAGCAATGAGTGAGTCAATGTGGAGCAATAAGAAGCTCAGAAGCCTGTGTGACATGCAGTTATTCGGCCGCAATCCCAAATTGTTTTTCCTTCCCTTCAGCAAACCCAGACTAATACACCCAGAGAGAGAGAAACCGGCCCCTCCGCTCTCATTTCACACTTTGCCTCTCCTCCTCAGCTCTTTCCTGCTCTTATTTATCTCGCACACTTTCTCTTTTCTTCATCTATTTTTATTCCAGTGTTCTGCGAACAGGAGGGAAAAATAGTTTATCATTTATTCATGTTGAATAATGCAACCTCGGGTCCCGCTCTCTGAAAGGAGACTGTGAATAAAATTGGGCTATTCGCGGCATCCCTTGGAAACCTGGAGGTGGGCGGTTTTGTGGGCTGCTGTCCTGTGGACAGAGATGCGGGCGGGAATATTAGCCCTCGCACACGCTGGGTTAATTAATGATTTGCATCAGGGAATGAGATCATTTCAGAGATGACCTTGACAAAGGAGGATCTGATGTGGTAATGCCATGAGTTTTTCATAAATGTAATAGGTTTTTAGACTTAAAGAACATGCTGCTGTTATTTATTCACTATCAAGCCCACGTGTCCCAATCTCAGCATTGTTGAAGAATACTACGGATGTCTTTTACATGCAAGTAGTGAATCTTTCAAGCGGAAGACACAAAAAACTACATAGAACAATGTTTTAAATGCAGTCGATAGGACTAAAGCCATGCTATACCTGGGTGATAAATCTGCCTTCTCATAGCAATTTGTCTGTATTTCATGAGGTGGCTTATTTGTATCAACTTGTATGACCTTATTCGATGGTTTTGCACAATTCGACTGGTATAAATAATTTTGTTTGCAAATTAGACTAAATTAATTCAGTTCTGCAGTTTACTGGACAGCTCAAAGGATTTTACTGGATATAAAAAGCTTACTAGATTTAAATATTATTCATTAATAATTGTTTAAGTGTTTAAGTCTTTTCTGTCTTTTTATGTTTCCGTTTATCACATGGGTTAGACAAGTTCACGGTAAGCTCATATAAGTTAATTTAACTTAAAATATTTATGAAAACTCACTGTGTTGAAATTGTTATTTTTGCTTTAAACAAAAGACTTTTATTTTCTTATAAAAGATTTATGTTAAGTGTGTATCCATCTTATTTTCAAACGCGGTAGTGATGTGACGTATTTCCCTTCTTTGTGCGAGAAATCTGGCGATGCTTTAAAATGTCACAACAGTTTTTTTTAAAACAGCAATTTTTATTCGACTTGTTTAAGTTTTTATGGCGACACATCAAGCTTATCATGCGGTCTGACAGTGAGCAGTAACTTTATCATCTAACACATTGTAAGTTATTTGGATAAACCATAATCAACATATTAAACAATTACATGTATTCAGTATTGTTTTATTTATAGAAATATTACAAAATTGCGTCTTGTGTAGGAAATAGAGACATGAGCTTATGAAATTATTTGCTTATTTTAAAATTTTGAAAATTAATAAGCAGTTTATGCCATATATATATTCTGTACTGTAATCACATTTGTCTAATAATATATAATAACAAAATAAATAAACAGCTAAATCAGCATATTTTATCAGCATATATTAGTTGTTTTTAAACAATTATTGTATTTATTGTTCAGTGTCAGTGTCTATGAAAGGTTTTACTGGATGGATGTGTGGATACAGATAATAGATGCACGTCTGCCACATTCAGCTCTTATGCATGTATTATGGTTGAAACAAATGTTTTGTAGAGATTTACTGCATTTGTATCAGCTATTATGGCAACCAGTAACTGCACAAATGATGTCGGTCTTCCTGGATTTAATTATAAACATTAAAAAGCCAGTTAAAACGCCACACTCGTGTCCCTCGCAATACGACTACCATTAGCTTTAGTGCCTCACCGGACGTTTTACACAAAGGAGCTCAAAGAGGCGGCGTCCACATTTATGTCAAAAATAAGGTGTATAGGTTAAAACAAAACCAGGGTTTATTAATTAATATAGCACATGTTCACACAACTGAGAGTTGACCAAAGTGCTTTACATGACAGGATAAAAAATACATTTGAAACTATAATAAAAATGAAACTATAAGAATAACTAATAAAAAATTATACAGAACAATAAAAATAGCAATATAAAAACAAAAAAGCTGTATGTTAGGTCATTGAGAGTAATTTTAAACACAGGTTAAGAGGACACAGTTCTGATTTCAACCAGAAGATTACACCAAAGTGTGCGCCCAGCAATTGCAAAATCTCAGTCACTGCTTTGTTTTGATCAGGGGCTGGAATAAATACTTAAAAACCTAATGGATGCTTACCCACAACTCAGCAAGATATACTGGTGCCAGATTATCGACTGATTAAAAAAGCAACATTAAGCAACATTGTTTTTTTCTAGAGAAGAACAAAATGAGGGTGATTAGATGTCGACAAATTAATTTTTATATCTAAGTGGACTGTCCTTTCAAGAGACCAAAGCCTATGAATCGTATGCAATGTTCTTTCTCTTTGCTGTCATGAGACCTAGTAGTTGACTACGCTTACAGTATTCAAGTCATGATGTCCGTTTAAAGCTGCTACACAAGAAATGAAGATAAATATTTGATCTAGCTTACAAATGTACACAAAGCAATTTTAAAGAAATATAGAGCAGTTGTCAGCGGACATGTTTACAACCTTCAATACATTTGTGAAATGGCATTGATATGTTAATATCCTCTATATGCTTAATAGTAGGATGGTCGCATGAGTGCTTTAAATGATTGTTGTACTGTCACAGGTATGAATCACTGATTGAGAAACGCATTAGCCACCATGTAATTGAGCTCTTACATGCAAAGCTTCCGCGTTCTGGTTATATTGCAGTGGATGTGGGATGAGGAGAAAGGGGTGGATGCAGAAGGTCACATGAGAGTATATTTCTTCCATACGCTCAGTAAATTAGATTGACCTTTCTCTCTCGGTGTGAGAATGTGGATTTTCTGGTTGTGAATAGCCGACAGGAGTCACCACCTGCCCAGTACAGGAGTCTACGGAAGGACAAACATGATGGGAGCTGCACTGCACATCTGATACTAATCATCTACATCTGAATATTTCAGTTCTTTGAATTCAGAGGCATGTGGAGAGAAGACGTGATGGTTTTTTTAAATGTTTTCGCTCTTTGGATGGCGAGAAGAGTTTTAATTGTTTGGTTTGGGGTGTGCTTAAAAAATGCATTTTAAAGAAATCTGATCTCTACTTTTTCAGACACATTTTCCCTGAAGTCCACTTATAATGTTGGTTAAAAGTCTTGTACTATACCAAAACAGTAAAAACTATTTATTCCCCTCTGTTTGGGTTCCTCCCTTATGAAATTACTACAGTTAAACAAAAAAAAACATGGTTACTGTAGCAAAACTATGTTTACCACAAAATAATCACTATGGTATTCTAAACTCATAGTTAAACTATGGTTTCTATAGTAAAGCACAAAAACATTTTTACTATACTTTTACAACAAAAACATGGTAATTTCCGTAAGAGTCATCTTTTACAACATGATGCTTGGCGTGTTGACATGTCAGACATTTTTCTTTTAGATGTGTTTGTGAACCACTCTGTAGTTTGCCGTTTCTTCACACTCATAAATGTTGCTTTATTTTCAACCCAGCGTTGGGTCAAAAGTGACAAACTCAGTCAGTGGGTTAAAGCCACAATATGTCATTTAATGTGTAAGGGATAATGTACAGGCAGCAGGTTGGTATCGCAGAAATAAGACCTGACAGTGTGATAGGACACGACTTTCAGCGTAGGCCTTATTTCACGATAGCAACCTGCCGACTGTGCATTATCCCACTTATTACACCGCTATTTACCTCAAAAGTAAGGTAAGGATCATATAATTACTGATTTGAAATATTTTATTTTCTCATTTTTAACAAATACAGACAGTTCGTGAGGAAAACCTTTACTTAGGGTTTTAGGATAAGAATGAGTTTAATGAGCACACTATTTTGTTCAATCGTATGTGCATTTCACAATTTATTTTTGTGATTTCGCTATTAAAATTTCCAGAAATATGCATCATCTTGTTTTGTGTTTTTTTTAGGGCAGCTCTTTAAAAAGTTTAAAAATGACTGACCTACAGTAATGCATAATAGCCACTTTAAAAGAAGAGATAATGTGGTGATACAGTATGTGCTCAGGAGATTGTGATTGGTTGTTAATTGTGGGGTGCAGGTTTGCTGGTAACTGGGTGAAGTGTGCTGGAGAGAGCGATGTTCATGTGCGTTACTAAAATAAAGCCAAATGATATAAGATCATTTTATTAAAAACAATTATGAGTCTTTTTTTTGCGACATTATGTTTATTTTGTGCTTTGTTCCGCGATCATGAAATTATGAAAAACTGGAGGGCCTGGAAAATATAACGTCATAAGTGTTATTATAAGACAAATTTATATTTTTTCTAATATTAAACTGTACCTGTCAAAATGGTTTGCAGCATCTGGGTTACCGTGTGTTATCAGTTTTGAGCGGTAGTTATCTAAAACGAACAAACCTTGGAATGTCGCGACTGGCCAATAAGAATCAAGCATTTTAGAGAGCCGTGTAATTTGTAATACATGAATTTTGTTGTAAAATATCCAACAACCACTTGTGCAGTGTGATATATTTCATGCAGTTGTATACTAACATGTCCCAAAAGTTTCTAAGGATTTGTATATCCACAGAAATTCCTGTTTTAAATGATAGCTCGTCATTGTCGCCTATCAATGAAGTACCGATAATATCAGCGCAATCCACGGTTTCTGCTTGTAGAAACTACAGCAACTTGACAATGCAGAAGTGGTGGTTATACAGCATCTAACACGTAGCTGTTGTGCCTTGCATTTAATTTATTACGATGACGTACAGGAAATAAAACATTAATTCATACTGTAACCTTCTCCATAAATATGATTACTGCACTCCATACATCTCTGGATTGTAAAAAGTCAGAGTGTTGTAAACATTGTTAAACTAGTGTTATAATCATTGTAAATTTGAGCTTTTACACATTATATAGATGGTTTCATCGGATGCGTTGTCACGGTGACCCCTAAAATGACCCCTGGAACTTTGTTGAAATTAAAAGAAAATGTTTCGGGTTTCCTTAAGACAGGAGAGATGGCAAGTAATGTACTTATTTATTTTGCTTGTTAAGTTTTTTAAGGAGTGAAATATTGAACAGATCTGTAAATGCGAACTGCCATAGGTGTTCATTTAAATTGTGAACTATTCTGGTGTTTGTGCAGTTGAAAGTTACAAGCAAAACTTTAGCGTTTTCATCATAAACATATGTATTACTCAGTCTGTCAAACATTACACCCTCACATCATTTCCAAGCCAAATGTACTTCAGTCCTGAGCGTTAAAGATAGTTTATTGTTCTATAAAATATTGTGAGTGCAGGTCTGTACATAAAACATGAGCAGATTTTCTCAGGTCGTTCAGGTTGCTGATGTATCGTCCAATAATGGATCTCATATAGATGAGAGATTTATCTCACCTGCTAATTCTCTCACGATTATCATGTTTTGTTTTTTAAAAGAAGTCTTTCTTCCTGCGACTCCATGCGGAGACGAGAACTAGCTTTTGAAAGCCATCTCATGGATTGCGGTTTAATACTTGCCAGCGTTTACATAGTTATTTATTTACTTGAGTTAAAATAAAAATAACCCTGGGATACTTCGGAGACCTACGATCCCTGCTGATAATTTAGCAGCCTAAATAAGATTAGATTATCTTTAGCCAGAGGTGAAAACAGGAGTTTTCTGGAGGCATCCGATCTATCACACCATGTCTGCATAGCTTCTTCTGTCTTATGAATAAGGCCTGCAGTGTTTAAATTACATTAGGCAAAGCTTAACACTGTGTCTGTGTCTGGATGAAGCACAGATTAGCATGCACTCCAGGATCAACCCTCAGGGCAGCGGCGATGAGGGACTCCAAACATCCCTCCACTGAGCAAACCTGCACTCATTTCAATTGCGAGGGACCAGACAGAATGAACCTTTGCCATGCAAAATAACAGACGCCAAACCCCCACAGTGATTAATTTTCATAATGAAAACTTTAATGACAAAGTGGAGGGGAGAGAAGTCCATAAACTCGCCGTGACGAAAAGGTTGACTGTATTCTGACGGGTCGTTCACACCTGATCCATTTCAAGTAATCCGATCGTAGCATGTCAGAGGACACAAGCCGACGGTTGCATGTGGTATTGATGTGCATCCCAGATGCATCTTTATTTAGTAAAGCATCTCTGATTTCATTCCTACAGACGTCCCTATGTCTGTGTGTTGCATGTTGATGAAGAGCAAGCAATAAATTGGATTATCTATTTTATTAGATCCAAGCACATTTTTTATTTAATGTGGGATTTGCTGTTACTTTAGTGAAGTGCATGCATTAACTAAGCTTCAAATGATCTGTGATCCATGCTGATGTCAAGAATACTGAAGATGTCTGTGCATGTATAGCACATGTGTGCTTATTTGATGCCACACATAGACAGTCTTGTTTTAGCAGCGTGTTTGATTGACAGGTTAGTAGGTGGTATTTCATCAATGCGTCAGGATGCATTAGTCACATGTGTTTTTTTAATAATCTTTGAATGTCATTTGAGTTATCAGATTGCAAAGCATTGCATCCCCTTTGTTTCGACCCCGTGTTTAGTGCTGGTAATGGAGGAAGATTAATACTACAGTTGGTGTAAATGGGGTCAAATATCCAGGTGCAATTTAAGAAACACATTCACGTTAAAGCTTCATTTCGAGCTCATCTTTTCGAGTGAGAACACGTAAGCTGTGCCAGGACATTAAAACCATAGAAATGCATTCATTCACTTCAAGATCTGTTTGTTTGAGATGCACATGAGGCGTAATTCAGATTTTTTCTCTTTGAAATGTGTGCTTTAGTTTCATTTATGCCAAAATTAATAGTTTGTATGCCTGAATATCTGATGTGCAGTGGTGGGTGGTTGAGGGAGTCTATTTGCATAGCAGAGATTGCTCTTTCATACAGATAACATGTTTAAAAGCCATGCTAAATACATTTCAAGTTAATACAGTAGTAGGTGGGGTGGGAGTTGAAGCTACAGTACAGATTTAGGGCCCAATCAATAAACCTTGTGCAATGCAATGTAAGGTGCTAAGCAAGTGTTTTTGTTAGTTTCAGCATGACACAGTAATTTTTTTCAGGTCCAGCATCATGTCGTTTAAATAGCAAATGCACTTGCACCCATTTGTGCGCCCATGGGCGTTCTGGTCTAAAAACGAGGTGTGTTTTGATGCATTGTTGGCGCAATGCTATTTTGAGGCAACTAAAATAGACTACGCCATTGACCAACTAAAACCTGCTCTAAAGTCAATGGTGCAATATTGTTTTTGTTATTTGAACAACGCATTAGTAATATGCACCTATAAACGGGATGACAATGCACATACACTTTGCTTAATGCACACACGGATGCACAGCAGCACAATACATTTTTTTATATGAAAAATGATAGGATTAAAACGTAAAATATATTATTGGTTCTCTTGGACATTAATTGTATATGATGACTTTGAGCCATTTTTAAGTAATATTTTTAAAAACCCTTACAGCACTGTCTCAGTGCTGAAACGCCTCTCCACACATTTGTAAATTCTTTCTCTTTGTTACAAATATAAAGTATTTTTACTTATGCAAACCTTTATTTTTTTGCATTTTTGTAAATTATTTTCTATAAAAACCTTTACAGTGATCACGAATCAGCTTATTTTACTTAATACTCCATGACTGAAAGAATGACTTTTAAAGAGAACCAAAGCTTTAATTACACAAATAACCATTTCAATGAATAAAACGCAAAACCTTAATCTTAAACTGGTGGTCTTCTTCCTCTGCTTACAGTTTTTCCACTTACAACTCTCTAAGAAATCGACATGGCGAGAGCACAACTGTCTTTTTATGGGGATGAGAGATGAGCCTTTCATTGTTTTATGCCCAAAACACACCCATTACTCATTATGAGACTAAGAACAACCCTTTTAGACCATGCACCAGGCGCACAAAGCATTTTTCCCGTCGTTAAACTAGCAAAAGTGGACTCGGACACACAATAAGTGCACTTGCGCCATGCACTTTACACCATGTGCTTTGATCGTTAAAATAAGGGCCCTAAGTATGTTTAGTATAGATTTTATATGTGACCCTGCCTGTGAAAACCCAGCTCAAGTCATTTAAGTGATGTATTGTGTTCTACATAAACTCATCCTGCATAACAAAGAACATTCTGTGAAAATATAACCTTGATATCTTTAATATTGATGAATAAGATCATGTCAAAGATTGAAATCAAACTTTGTTTCTCTCATGAGTCTGGATTTCACAGAAAGGGCCACATTCACATTTATTCAAAGAAAAGGAGAGAGGGTGCCAAGAAGCATTGCAAAAAACACACAGTCATGCACGCTTTTTCCAACACTTTTAAAGGCATTGTGCACCCAAAATTTTAAGCAATTTCAAACATTCCAAACCTTTTTTCCATCGTTAAATATATTCACACTATTTATATGATGCAGACTAACCAGAGCCTATCAAACTCCAAAGAAAGCAAGAATAGCAACATAAAGTCCATACAATGCACTATAATCCAAGTCCTACAATGTCTCAGAAACCAACATTTTTATTTTGCTGAAAATCTCTGCCGCAGCTCTCATTTGCAAGTTGAAAGCACAACCTCAAACCTGGCACAAAGTATTTTCACGCACTAAATTCAAAGAGGAGCATGAAAAAATGAGATTTAAGAGCTCAGCATAATGAAGGATTTTCAGCAAATGTTGAGTCAAAATCCAGTCTTTGCAAAGAAGCCTTGAAATACAGCACAATATCTGGACTTACTGTATGAGTTTATCTCATTTCATTTTAATTGTTTAATAAAGCTCAACTTAATGGTTCTGCATAACATCCTCTTTTGTTTTCCAGGTCCTTCCATCAGTAACACCTTAGTGTTTTGCTATTCTGTCATCTTTTATGATGCTAATTTGAATTGAATGTACTTAAAAACACAATTTAAGGTGCACCAATAGATCAATGGGAAAATGTTTATGTAGGTCAAGGCGAGGGTTCGATGGAAGAGTCGCACTGCTGTCTATTATCTTTTCATTTGCTCTCTTCATTTACATTTCAGAGTTACAGCTGTCTCTGTCTGCCAGGCTGGGAGGGGGAGTTCTGTCAACGGGAGAGCGACGAGTGTTCATCAAAACCCTGCAAAAACAACGGCACCTGTACGGACCTCCTCAACGATTACAGGTGGGTTTGCACAAACACAGCCTGATGGAGGAGAGGAAATCTGGATGGATGAGAGCAGTGGTGCCATCTCTAAAAGAGGACTGGAATAAACTAAATGCCAACAAAACATCAGTGCCGTTTATATTTGGGTCCAGTCGTGTTATAAAAATTGCCACTGGGTGAGGCTCGGGTCTAATTTTATCGGGTTTGTCTTGAGTCAGGTTCTTAGCATTTTTGCACGTCGCGTTTGGTTCATTTGGGGAAGATACATTTTTTTTTGCACCCAAGAAGACCTTTAGTAGATAGTACAGTATTTACATTTGCATTTATGCATTTGATCCTAAAGGACTTTACAATGCATTCAGAAATGATGCATTATGTTTGTGTTCTCTTGGAATCAAACCAACAACCTTTGCACTGCTAATGAAATCTGCACTACTACAATACTGAAGTATTCTAGCTTGAGTATTTTCACCATAATGTTAATATTTTGGTCTTCTTGTAGCTCAACTGGTAGAGCATTGGGGTTCAATAAACAAGAAACACACATGCTAAGTAAGGGACAATGTAGAGGCAGCCGGTAGTTATTGGGAAATAAGACCCGACAGTGTGATCAAGTTCAGTCTCAGTAAGCTCTCTGTGTCTTGTCGTGGTTGTCCAGTGTTTGTCACAAGATGGCGCCAAACAGACAGTAATCTTTATTGATCTTTATTGGCGCGGAGCGATTTTACTCGTGCAAGTAGTCCGGCTATGCGTTATTATTTTGGAGCGGTTATTATTTGAAAAGAACGAACCTGCAAATGTCTCAACTAATCAATCAGAATCAAGCATTCCAGAGAGCCGTGTAATAATAGGAAATGTATACCTTGTCATGCACTGTGAGTCACTTTGGATAGAAGCATCTGCCAATTGCATACATTTTAATGTACTTTAGGCGCTCTGTAACAGCCTGACACCTTTTTGTCACTTTGCACATTACTGTCAACTAAAACGATATTTTCGTCAAAAAAAAAATATGACTTTTTAGTCGAAACGAAATGGTCTGAAATTAACAAATGACGTGACAAAGCATTGATGCGTTTTTAAAGGACATTTTTGTCAGAATACAAACAAAAATGATGACTAAATCCAAAAAGCGAAGACGAGCACTACCCAGAGACAGAAGTTGCTTGCGTCTCTCTTCTCTCACAAATGTTGGAGATAATGAATTGCAGATGGCAGGTAAACCAAATGAATCCATCAATGGAGCTCAGCAGGAGGAGGTGTCTCACGATCGGTGACTCACTTGAGGAAAAAGCTGCTGCCGCTGTTCCACCTAATGTGCCCTCTTGCTGAGGGCAGAAGAGAGAGAATAGAGAGAGAGAGAGAGAGAGAGAGAGAGAGAGAGAGAGAGAGAGAGAGAGAGAGAGAGAGAGAGAGAGAGAGAGAGAGAGAGAGATTGGTAGCACTACTGTAAGCTCACTGCCATCATGTGGAATGCAGATACCTTTCCCTTTCCTCAATTTACTTTCTGTACCGTAAATATAATCCCTGTTCACTGCTTTAACATCCCAGTGTCCTATTTCCAGCTGTCTGTGAATGTGAAATGAACTTATAAATCCCCTCAGCTCTCCTGAATTCTCATAACACATAATAACGCAAAACTGTTTCCATCAGACACAAGACACAAGTTTTTAGTGTGTGGTTTTGGTAAATAACACTTGTATGAATAGAGTCTCTGACCCTCTATAAAACAGCCATTGTGTATTATTTTATTTTTACATTTTCCTGAATATTTAGGATCTTGCTGTGCACTGTCAGGAAAGAAAATTCTGGTCCTAAATATGTGCCATTTAGGTACAGATGTGTACACTTTGTACAAGTGTTGTTGAGTCCAGCTCATTTGAGACCACAACAAAAACTGTTGAGTCCGAGTGAATACTTTACCTGCACTCGGTCTTGATTCAGACTTTACTCGTACTTCACAGTTTGGTCTTGGTCTGGATTCTGACTTGAATAAGCTGGACTTGACTACAACACTGTTTGGTACGAGTATATATGTACCCAAGTACAACTAGTATGCAATCTTTGGTACTAATATGTACCCAGTTAGGGCAGGGGCGGCATTTCCGTATGGCAGTCACCATACCCTGGCATTATTTATTTAATACTTAAGTATGGTGGAATTTATTACCATTGGTAAAGTATGGGTACATTTTGTTTATATATTGTGGTTTTATGGTTATTTGAGAATGTCAATGTTGTATAGAAATGATGCCATACCCAAGGTTTTTATGAAATGCCACCACTGAGCCAGAGACCTTTTAAAAAAAAAAATTCAGATGAACAATGAAATTCTTATTTTGCTTTTACCTCAAAAGAACATGTTTAGAAGTGGAAACAAGTACAATTACAATTTAAAGTAAAAAGTAAAGAAATTGCAATCAAAAAGAATGAACTATAAAAGTAATTTTGGGAAAAAAATAAGAAGTACAATAGAAAGGAAAATCCTTAAATAGCACAATTTACAACATAAGAGAACCAATATGAAAGGTATAGCAGAAGATTTTCTTTTTCCGGGAGGATCATTAAAACTATTGGTCATCCCAGTTGTCAGTTATTCTGGTGATATGTTGACATAAGGCCGTCGTATGTGCTCGTCCCTAGGTTTGCTTTCTCTACATGCGCACTTTCAGGTGTATATGTGTGGTGAGCTACGGTTTCAGCCATTCATTGAAGCTTGCATTCTTATTGTGTTTTTTACAAAATGTCTGAGGGTCGCAAGAGAAAATTGTTTACGAATTATATGACAAGAAGAGAAAGGACTATGAAGAAAGAAACAAGACCAGATGTTTTGGGAGAATATTTCACAGGCTGGCGTGTGCTAAAAGCACAGGTTGGGCATCCCATGCGAAGTTTCTACTCATCAGATAAGTTTGTCATGCTATTTGGAGAAATCCATTTAAAATCGCTGCTAGTAAAAGTTGATGTAAGCTATGATTAGCGATGCTAGCCCTGGCACAAGTCACGAACCGCACAGACACAGTAAACATGCCGACAGCAACTTGTAAACAGAGCGAAGAGAAGAACCAGGCTCGTGCATGCTTTTTCTCTCGTGCACACGTTAATAGGCGTTCCCTCTCTGGAGCAGGTAGAGTGGAGGGGCGGTTCTTTTCAAATTTTCATTTTTCATTATACCTTAAAATTGAGACATTTATGTATGGGTTCACTTATTTTTTAGACACTGGATGCACTTTGATTCATAAATGTCTGATTCATCTGTATATTAGTGTACAGTAGGGGAGAGCAGGAGCCAAAGTAAAAAAAAATATTCTAAGAGATAATGTTTTAGACCGAGATATGTTTTTGCTGTGGTCAATAACTCACAAGTGTGGTCTATCAATACCAGGTGGGATTTTGAACAAATGTAAAAAAACTAATTTCACTTTAAACATAAGTAGCACATTTTTACTTTTAATACAACACAAGATAGATGTTTGTGTTACGGTACATTCACACGGGGCGTAAGGGTTAACACTTAACGGAAGGCTTGTCTGAAGCGTGGCCAACAGCCGATCACAGCACCTGCAACCAATGCTCCGGTATTTCATAAACATAATTGGCTGGCTCTGCCTGGTTATTTGCTTAAGGCGATCTGATTGGCTGACACACACGTTGCCGCTTGAAAAGTTGAGAAATGTTCAGCTTCTACGGGGAGCAACGGCACTGACCCCAACGTATCCAAAATTCAGTTCGGCAACGCATGATATCACCCATTAAAAGTGAATAGAAAGCGTTAACGCCCCGTGTGAATGCATTGTTACACCTGTTTTCAGTAAATATACATGACTATGACCTTGTTAAAATATAACTGCAAACATATTTGCAAAAATAATTAAATTACATTTTCATTTTAAATGTTTAGTTTCATTAAATGTTTCAAAAACAACCCGACAGTACAAACTTGAATTGTTGAGAATAAAAAAAATGAATAAAAAAGTATGAACACTATAAAATTAAATTGAATCAAATGAGAAAAATATCAATGTTCAACATAATGCAACATTATTAGCAGTGGGACAAAAGCAGAAAGTGTTAATTTCATCATCGACAGGAACTCCTGACATTTAAACCTGGTTTACTTTTATTTTGAAAAATTCTGAGAAGTCAAACTTCAGGATGTGTTAGATCACTAAATTACCTGTTGATTCATCAGTACTGTAACACACGAAACAAGAAGAAAAAATGAGCACTTTAGGAATTTACTTATCATGGACCTGCACAAAATGATGAAATATTGTGATTTTTGTCAGCTCTGTTAAGGGTTGTGCTAAAGATGCTGTCATAGTTTTAAATGCAAATACACTGGGCTCAGAGAAAATCACTTTGTTACTTTTGTCCCACGTTATTTTCACCCTGGTTCTCCCCTACTCCTAAAAGTTGATCAGATGATCTGTTTGGAGAATAGTAGTGTCCCTTGTTCGAATACCATGTGCATCTTTACTACAGTAGCAATAGCAAGTACCTAATCATCATTCTACATTGGCAGTATTTTTTTAGATTTGAAAAAATCAGCACAGATAAAGCTTTTTTACATTTTTTTTTTTTTTTACCATATAATTATGCATCACTACTCTTTTTTTGTAAATAACACCTTTGAGAGTAGCACGGCTGACCTTTAAAACAGCCATTGTATTATTTCATATCCTAGATGTTCTTTTTCTTCTTTTGTCTTTAGGAATGCTGTGGATGCACCTCGACCCCTCATATAGTTAACCCAAAAATTACAATTCTCTCTCCCCTGTCATTTTCTTTGTGTGTTTTTTTTTAAACTGTAAGAGATTTTACCTGTGCACACGAGCAGAATGTTGATGCATACCATGAAACTGAATAGTGACTGAGGCTGTCAGTCTTTCTGCTTTTACAAAAGAGAAACACAGTATTTGTCGTTTTGTGGGTGAGATGTCACTTTAAGGCAAAGTTTTTATTGTTGATGAGAGTTTAGATGACAGCACACAGTGTAATCCTGATCTGAAATGAACAGAAAATGACTTTTTTTAGAGATGTGTGACATTCATTATTGCAAAAGCACCACAGGCAAAGCTAAATTGGAAAATGTTCCTCTGGGGGATTTTGCTTTTATGCTACAAGGTCACTGTGTGCCAGGAGTGTCAGTCTTTCTCTATATGCATGAATATTTTAACCTATTAGTTTGTGATGTGGTGTCCCACAGAGAACCAACAAACGCACTTCTGTGATTGGAGAACCAGCAATGATGTCACAATCTGTCCTTTACAGGACATTACAGTATATCTTTATTTTGTCATAAACCCCCAGATGTAATGTAGTACAGTTAATGTTTACAGTTCATAAATAAAGCAGCCATATTCTGAACACAGTTACAGCTTCTGTTTGCATGAATAAGTAAATCCCCAAATCCATTGGTCAAGATTATGCTCCTAAAACATATTATCAAATTCAGCATTAAATAATTATAATCTAACACAATTCGATTCGATTCTCGATTTTTACTTTTTTTTAAGAACAGGTTGCTATGCCATTTTTTTTACTAGACTTTTATGAAAAATAAAATCTGACCTTGAACCCGGAGATGCCCTGCCATGTTAGTCGTGCTGCCAGTGGAAAAATATGGTACTACACACACATACCTGATAAAACAAAACTTCCTGTCAGATGAACATCTGTCAGTACTTTGCACCTTAAAAATGTGCTTTTATTACCGTCAGACGAGATTGTGGGACTTTACCCCAATAAGTGATGTTTAAATGCTGTTTTCTTAAGCAACTGAAATAAGTTGTTGTGAAACTTAAACGTATCTCAGTTCAGAGAAACGACCGGTTTGTAAAGTGTCATGTGACAGTGTGTTGTTGTTCTTATTCTTTTGGAGAGGTGCAACCTGAATAACGCCACCTACCGTTGTCATAGATCTTTGAAACTATGGCTGTGATGTTACATTTGAACTTTGGTTTCAGAGCTTGTGTTGTTCAAAAATGGGCGTGCCAGATGAAGCCTGATTTAAAGATTTTGTTGTTATGCAATTAACCAGCAATCCCGCTTTTGAAAACACCCAAAAAAGTCATAACCAACCTAAAATTATGTACAGTTCATGAAGCCTTGGACTAAAAGCATACATTTGGTATTTTTTTCAAAGCAGACACTTGGAAGTTAATTGTAAAGAAAAAATATTTTTGTGATAATGAAAACAAAAAATTAAAATTCCTGTAGAAATCACGTGACCAATTACAAACAAAGCTTCACTTTCTGTTCAGTCATGTGTTCACTTTGCTTTGCATGTCAGATTGTTCGAACCCCAGAGGTTTTTATGAGTTCTTTCCATTATTCACATTTTAATCCTGCATATTACTGTATAGATAGTATTTACATATACTTGTGGGTGTGTGTGTGATTATGTGCTTGTGAACATTATTCTGTGCAATACAGTATTGAATCTTATGAATATGAACTCATACTGGAATTTATTGCCAGACTTGAATGGGTAAATGAATTTATTATATTGTTCATTCACACATGTTGTCCTCTAAGCTTTATTTTTACACATAACTTTAAAATTCAGTTGTTTCGTTAGACAGGACTTCATGCAGAAGCTACTGCTATATGTTTTATTAACCAACAGATGGCGCTGTTTTCGACACTTTTGAAGCTTTGAATCTTGGTTTTGAAACAGTCAGTGGACGTCTCGGTGCTTTATTTGAGGCTTCGTTTTCCCATCACTATCTGCATCCGAAAGTCTTAAAGGCAGGGTATATGATTTTGAAAAATGTTTAGCCACTAGCACTGAAATCACGATCCCACCCCTCCAGTAAAGTTACAGATGTTAGTTCAGGTTTTTGTTCTGCTGATCCAGACGTTTTTTTGTCGTTGTTTAAAATATGTCTTTTGCTTTGTGGCTCTTGTGCAGGTTGTCAATTCAGCAGGAAAGTTTGTTTGACTCTGTTTACATACGGGAGGTGAGCGCACATGAACGCGCTGATGATGTATGGTGTCTGCGTGAACAGGGTGCACAGTGGCAGGCAAAACACATTCACAGAAGAGGAGCAAAAATTATTTGTTGAATATTTATTGGTCCTACGTCTTTCACAGATGACATTTATTAATAAAATTTAGTCAACTTTACTACTAAATTTCTGATTGCTATCAGAATGTGAGAAGACTTTCAACCAGCATAACTAAAAATGTTTCTGGATCAAATCAGATACCCTGCCTTTAAGTAAATAATTAACAAGCTCAAACTAAGTACATTTTCTTTACTATGACTGTGTGTAAAAGTATTGTAAATTCAGACATACTACTTTTGTCACATACTGTTTCCTGCCTATACTTTGTGCAGCTATATTTCTCTAACACCCCCAGGCAATAAATGTTATAATTTGTCAGACTTTGCATTTTTTGCAGTACCAATTATACTTATAAAATTCAGTCAGGGAATTTCAAACATACCAAGGATACAATAAGAGTTTTCTCCAATAAGCATCACAGGAGAAATCTGACTGAACATTGATTCTGTCTCACAGGTGCAGATGCCCGCGTGGCTGGTCAGGCGTGGACTGTGGTGAGGATATAAAGGAGTGTGCATCCTCTCCCTGCCTCAACGGGGCACATTGTCTGGAGTCTGACATCCCAGGGGAGTTCTCCTGCACCTGCCCTCCTTTCTTTATCGGCTCCCTCTGCGAACATCGCTATGACCCCTGCGACCCGCACCGTAACCCCTGCCAGCACGACTCGGCCTGCCGCGGGCGCTCAGACGGAACCGTTCTCTGTGTTTGTCCAACCGGTGAGATATAGCAACTTAACTGCATCCTTCCTGTTGATCCGCCCACTTTGGATGACATCTCTGTCTCTCTTTCATCATCAAGCTTTTGCACTTTTATTTGAAAGGATTTTATAATGAAATACCAGAATTTTATAAAATCCTCACCATATCACAAAGCGCTTTGCAGTTCTGTTTTGCCTTATGTTGGTTTGAAAAGATAGCA
Source organism: Paramisgurnus dabryanus (assembly GCF_030506205.2). NCBI lineage: Eukaryota > Metazoa > Chordata > Actinopteri > Cypriniformes > Cobitidae > Paramisgurnus > Paramisgurnus dabryanus. Next base: position 1,401,407 of record NC_133356.1, on the reverse strand, counting down.
TAATTAAATGGCTCACAACTTAAATCTTTTTTTATGTTTTTCAATTACAATGTTAGTCAAGGTTTTTTGCACTTCAAATGTTTTTTAAATGACCGTGTTCCACCCCTTTAAATTAGATGGGCTTTGCTGAGCAGCATGTGCTACTCCAATAAGGCATTTTAATAAGGCAAAATATTTCATTTATTTATTCGTGTTCTTGGACACAATTTTATTTTTTTGTGTGTGTGTGTCATTGAGCACCAATGTCTTTTTCGTATCACTTTCTATAAATAGTTTTTCGTTTCCATGGCATGATTTTCATGTAATTTCATGTCATGTTTTTTCTTTTCTATTTTTAAGTTATTGTTGCTTGGGGTTTGGGGTAAGAATTTGGGTATGGGTTAAGGTGTTATTTTATGTATTGGTTTCTACATGTTTTTCTTTTGAATTGTAAACAATTTTCGCTTGAGGTTGGGGTTAGAGTTGGGGGTTGGATTAGGACGTCTGAAATGTAAAAGAAAGTAATTCTAACCCCAACCCCAATTGATAATGGTAAAAAATAGAAACAAAACTGAGAAAACAATAAATAAAATGACACACAAAAGTGCTAGGGGGTGAATGGTGAAGCGCGAATTGAGCATTTTGAGCTTTGATGCGTGATCCACGGGAAACATGCAAGTTGAAAAATCTGAACTTTGGCGAATGAGAACAGGAAGTGAGGGGAGGTAGAAATACAACAATGGAGGACAATCATCAACACTATAGACGGTTTCATCTGATGCACGTGATACACGTCTGGATCCGAACCTTACTTCCGGTTTCGTTTTGACTAGTTGCTAAACTGATCTCTTGAACAAATGCCTCGTCGAAATTAACAAATGTTTTGGTTTCCTAGGTAATCTATGTGTTGTTTTTTGCTTGTTATATAAATAAACTACGTTTAAAGTACTTTGTTGTTATGTATTATTAGCGGAGTTTACCGGAAGTTATGTGCGGACCGCGACAGCCGCTTGTTTATGTTATTATTGCTGAAACCGTCTATACGAGACCTCTTCATACTTTTATAGGGATTAAAAAGATCTTATGGACTTTAACTCAATACACTTAAATTGGCATTTTTCAATATTACTGAGACACAACGTGTAGTTTTAAGATTAGTTTAGGCGAGAATATATATAAAGAAGCCCCTCCCATGGCGCAAATTTACGCGTGAATTTCTCGAATGGCTAAAATTTCACACAGGAATGAAGCGAGTAAACTCAAAATGTTCAAGCACCCAACTACGCACGAATAGTGTGTTTTTGTCGGCTCTTCTGCATCTGGTGTGAACGCATAGTTCTATTTAAACTAGACCCACGCAACTGCCACGTCTCGTCTGTCTGAATAACTGCCTGAAGGTGTTGCAAACATGGCCACCCAATAGTGCAAATTCCCTAAAGGGCCTTTAATATAATATAAGATGACAGAGCGATAACTGGGGAAACTGTGATGTGATTTAAACCCATTGAATCTTAAATAAGTGCATGCTTTAAAATTATACTTTTGAATTTATACAAAGTAATATTACAGAATAGTTTTCATCTTTAATATGCTTATTCTTCTTGCTGTCAGGGATAATCTGTTTTATGCAAAGTCTATGAGCTACCTACATTGCAATAAAAACTACAGTATTAAATTCTATTATTAAAATATATTAATCAGCCTATAAGTCAAAACCTCTTGGGATGAAATAATGTTCACTGCACATTTAAAAATACAGTTGTTCAATTTTAATTCAAGCCATGCAATATTTATTCACAGCTGTTGTTGCTATTGCTCTTGACCTCACAGACGTTGTACGGCAGCTACAGTACAATACCAGCGACAGAGTTAGTTAACCAACAACATGCAGACAAAATAGATGTTAGATGGGTTTTAAAGACTTAAAACATACAGTAAAACACTGTAAGTTCTTTCAATTTAGTGTTAAATTTGCCCCCTGAGGTTCACCTTCTTAAGCAGTTTATCTCCATGAATGTATTTTTTCTATATTTAGGAATCAAACCCATGACCTTTGCTTGGCTAACACGATGCTTTTCCAATGTAGCACAATCAGACAGGCCTAGCATCAGATCTCCAGCTGTGGGAATCCTAAAATAATGAATGAAATAACAGATGCCAGAGGCCGGCCAGTGAGGTTTTTTATGTTGTAGTACGGTGTAACGCTATCAGGGAGGAAATGAAAAGAATGTTGGGGAAGGATATAAATAGATCACTTTGGCAATCCACTGAATGATTTTTCTGGGGAGAAAAATAGGAAATTAGCATCTATTGCTGAATACATTACTAAACTGAAGTGCGTAGGCTCACATGCCACCTCATTTTCTCTCTCTCTCTCTCTCTCTCTCTCTCTCTCTCTCTCTCTCTCTCTCTCTCTCTCTCTCTCTCTCTTTATCTACACACACTGACTCACAGCCGTTCACAGCGCCCACACTTCATATCTTAGTACACGAGTTGCCTGGCAGATACACTGTATATTATTGCACAAGCCATGGCTTTAAGAACACAGCCAGAATTTCCAAAGACATGACATCTACCTCCTAAGCCGCTGTATTTTTAACCTTAGTTTCTTCCTAGTACAAATATCGTGTTGTATACCTTTGCACCTCATTTGAATACTCAACATTACAAAAATAGTTTATCTTAAAATGCAGGGTAGGGTATCTGATTTGATCCAGAAACATTTTTAGTTATACTGGTTAAAAGTCTCCTCACATCCACATAGCAATCACTATGTTAAGTTATTGTATTTTTATAAATATATGTCCACTGTGAAAGGCATAGGACCAAAAATGTTCAACAAATCATTGAACTCGGACCGAACGCAATAATTGGATGCAATGCAATCTTTGCCCCTCATCTGTGAACATGCTTTGCATGCCACTGCGCATCCTGTTCACACAGACACCATACATCATTAGTGCGTTCACATGCGCTCACCTCCTGTCTGTTAACAGAGGGAAAATGGCAAACTTTCCTGATGAATTGACAACCTGCACAACCTGTTTTGGAGGAGGCGTGGCTTTGGAGGGCGATTTGAATGGAGGGTGGGATCGTGATTTCAGTTCTAGTAGGCTACCGTTAGCATTTTTCAAAATCAGATACCCCAAAGGCAGGGTATAAATATATACAGTAAATACAGTATTAATAAGTATAGTCATTTGAGGCCGTATGATAGCTTTGTGTGAACAACAAAATGTTCGCTGAAAAATTTCTCACTCAGTCAGTTCTCACATGTAACGTATCTAAACTTGACGTGTCGAGAAAATTAAATAAATAATAAAGATTTGAAGGAGACTGACATGTAATAGTCACTTTATTTATTTATTTATGTATTTATTATATGAGAAAGTGGTACATTTTTTAAATATTAAAGTACTTTGGTGTTTGGTGTTCAACAGAAAATAACAGCCTGCATGAGCGTATGTAAATGTAAACATTTCATTTTAATCTTTGGACTCTTTGCCCACTTTCTGAAGCCTTATGAATGGCAAACCAGTTACACAAGTATTATTTTGATGCGTTCTTGGGAGAATTCAACACTGTAGGCTTGCTTTTATCCTCCTTATTTACAGCTTAAACTGCATTACTCTATAAATTGGCTGGTTGGTTATTTGACACAAGTGTGTAACACGGTAATGAAGCGGGACCCCGGCTGAGGCAGGGAGATAGGAGCTGACAGAAAACAGCATGCATCTCTCCATGCAAATGACGCTTTCATGCAACATTTATTGAGATACAGGCACAGAGCCACCAGATCACACCCTTCCTCTTGTTCAGCTGAGCAGGCACAAACCTTTTGTGTTTACACAGCAGCTTGCTTTTAAATGTTGTACAGCAAGAACAGGACCGGTAATAACACCCCTCACCCGAGGGCACTGAGAAAGAGAGAGAGAGAGAGAGAGAGAGAGAGAGAGAGAGAGAGAGAGAGAGATGGGGACCAAGAGAGAAAGAAAGACTGAGAGAGAGACAGAGAGAGAGACTAAGCTCTTTGATGAGAAAGAACAGCGACATTGGTCCTTGTCTTTTGCTTTCCATCACCATGTCATTTTAAATGCTCTTATAACCTCGGTTGACATACAGAGTTTTAACATGTGTACCCATCTAAGGCCAGATTTACTAAACAGGCCAAATTAGCATCAGATCGCAATTTTTAAAAAGCACAGAAGGGAGTGGATATTTCTGCGGGTGATTTACTAACAGCTGCCGCAAGCTGTTGGAAGATCTGGCCCTTAGTATGTAGTATGCAACACTATACACTCATCTAAAGGATTATTAGAAATGTGTTAAATTTCTCATTAATGCAATTATCTAATCAACCAATCACATGGCAGTTGCTTCAGTGCATTTAGGGACTTTGACTGAAATAACCACTTGTTATAACCAAGGTATGCAGCAAAGCATTTGTGAAGCCACAACACGCACAACCTTGAGGCGGATGGGCTACAACAGCAGAAGACCCCACCGGGTACCACTCATATCCACTACAAATAGGATAAAGAGGCTACAATTTGCACAAGTTCATCAAAATTGGACAGAAGACTGAAAAAATGTTGCCTGGTCAGATGAGTCTCGATTTCTGTTGAGACATTCAGATGGTAGAGTCAGAATTTGGCGTAAACAGAATGAGAACATGGATCCATCATGCCTTGTTACCACTGTCCAAGCTGGTGGTGGTGGTGGTGTAATGGTGTGGGGGATGTTTTCTTGCACACTTTATGCCCCTTAGTGCCAATTGGGCATCGTTTAAATGCCACAGCCTACCTAAGCATTGTTTCTGACCATGTCCATCCCTTTATGACCACCATGTACTCATCCTCTGATGTCTACTTCCAGCAGGATAATGCACCATGCCACAAATCATTTTAAATTGGTTTCTTGAACATGACAATGAGTTCACTGTACTAAAATGGCCCCCACAGTCACCAGATCTCAACCCAATAGAGCATCTTTGGGATGTGGTGGATCGGGAGCGTCGTGTCCTGGATGTGCATCCCACAAATCTCCATGAACTGCAAAATGCTATCCTATCAATATGAGCCAACATTTCTAAAGAATGCTTTCAGCACCTTGTTGAATCAATGCCACGTAGAATTAATGCAGTTCTGAAGGCGAAAGGGGGTCAAACAGAGTATTAGTATGGTGTTCCTAATAATCCTTTAGGTGAGTGTATAGTAAGACTATTGAATTTTCTAATCCACTTTGCAGTTTATTCTGACCAAGTAATGTTTGGAATAAGTTCTATAGATAATGGCATTGTTTTAAAGTTGCAATAGATATTGCAATAAAAGCAGTCCAGTCAGCACATTAAGTCCACATAATAGCATACTAAATGATTTAAACATAATCACAAAAATGATTTAATTTGTAAGACTCTAGACTGAGACATTTTAGTAGTATTTTTGTTGCTTTTTCATCTCTCTCTCTCGCTCCTTATCCCAATCTGTACATTGAGAAAAACTTAAGGAGTGTTGCATTAACATTTCACATGTCCTCAGGGCTGGATTATAGACTGGGATAGCGCAGTATCAGTGCTCTGGGGTTTTGGACTGCAATGAGACCTCTGGAGCCTCAGACTGTGTGTCAAAAAACTGACAGTGAAAGCTGAGACACACAACAAGTTTCTAACTTCTACATGTTAATAATAAGACTTTACAACGTGTAGTCAAAATATTAAAGCACACAAGGAATATGTCAGTATATTTCTAAGTTAACAGATGTTTTCACATAACAATGGCTTAAGTTAGCTCTTTAATGTGTGCAGTGTAAATGTTTAATTTAGTGTAGCATTGACACACAGAGGTGAACCTACATCTATGTTGTTCACTGTAACACGTGCTCTTACACTTGGAAAAAAAGCAGGGTTCGTTTCAGTCGAGCATAGGGACAAACAGGGATGAACCCAGTCTGTTGGGTTGTAATTTAAGCTTTGCTGGGTTGTTTCGTGCAAAAAATGTTGGGTTTGCCTCATCAGCTGGGTTTGTCTCATTTTGACCCAATGATGGGATGAAAATCATGTCGTGCACATCTGTAAGCGGCCGATCACACAGAATGCATTTTAACAGTTAAAAACGCAAGGGACCGCACTTCCTTTTTTGGTTACTATAAAAAAGAGCAGTGCACTGTGTTTTTATATTTGCTATCAGGGGTGGACGATAAATCACCTGCGATTCTCATGCTCCTCTCGTCAGTAAAGTAAGGTTTCGTGATTAGATGTAAATTGCCATCACCTGCTTTCAAATGCAGCAGCATTTACTACACAGAGCCATATTTCACAGAGAAATACAGATCTGTGTAGTAAATGCCGCTCCATTTGATCGCAGGCGATTTATCGCCAAACCCAAATTGCTATGCACACTGTAAAAAATAAAAAGTTGACTTAACTTAAATTTTCAAGGCAACTTGCTGCACAGCTTTTTTGAGTTTACTCAACTCTTGGATGATGTAGTTCACCTAACTCAATTTACTGAGTAATGTCAACTTACACCAAAAAAGTTGAACCAACTTAAACTGATTAGGTAATAAGCAAATTTCTATGTTTACTCAACTAGTGGCTAAGTTGGGTAAAGAGTAATTTAGTATATCCAAATTTAACTAATCTACATGTTTTGGACTGTGGGAGTGTACACAGAAAGGTCTCATAAACAAAGTCTTTGTCTGACTTTAACCAGAGACCCTTTTGCTGTGAGGCAACAATGATGTACGCTAACTCATTGTGCTGCCCTCTACAATGAACACACACTTCTCAATCATGGTAACAATGAACAAACATAATTCTTTTTTCAAATTACTCTAAATACAACATATAACTAACATTAACAACATAACAACATAAATAAATCCAGCAAACATTAAAACAGTCATCTTTTTTAGTAAATATTAACCAAAGAGATGAACACGTCGCAATGCATGCTGGGAACCATTCCGACCATTGTTTTTTTTTAATTGCTTGTTCAGATTACTCAGTTTGGCAAGTTGGGTGAACGAATTGGACATAAACTTATACATCTAAGTCCAGTCAACAAAATAATATTTGTTTGATTATGCTCTTTTCATTCAGTGAACACAAAATAATCAATTGACGCCCTTTAACAAAGAAATCTTTGTTCAAGTTACTTAATGTTCTTTGTTGAATTAACATTTTAAAGTTTATTTTTTTTACAGTGCTGCTGTCCTGTCAAACAAATATTGAAGTGTGAGTGCTCATGAAACTTTGGTTTGCTGTTTACTGTCTAAGCAACTTACATTTCTGTCACCACAGCAGAAGGCCCGCCTCTCTCCTCATTTGATTGGACAATGGAAAAAACACAAATTATGTCGGGCGCTATTCCGCACAGAGTTGACTTTTTTCAACTTCAGCCGTTCAGAGCCCCCTGCAAAAAAATGTGATGGTAGCAGGCAGCTAAAAGCGAGGTGCTCGGTGCACATAAATATCGTGCAAAACGCTCACTGCCTATATAAAACATTCAAAAAAGATGCCTTCATTTGCCATAAATGCGTTTGGTGTGATCAGCCGCTAAGTCAATGCATGCATTTTGGGCAAACTTATGGAAAAAGTATTGCACATGCAGAAAAAAAGCTTTCGTTTTTAAAGGTTTTTTTGCTGTCCTTCCTTTTCTTTCCTACTTTTCATTACTTCTCCTTACATAGCGATTTTGCACTCCCGTCAGCAATAGATTGAGATTGTGTTCCATTCAAACCAGTCGGTAAACCGCTTCCCTCTGCAGTTAACTTTATCTGCTAAAGATTGTATCTCAGCTCCCATATTGCAATGCATTGCAAAAAATTACGTGCAAATGTAGGTTTGCGTGTGGCGGCAGGTACATCCTTTTGTTGTTTAAATCTTTTTATGACAAAGTAATTTCATTGGGAAATGGTCCCCGTTATCAACGCTTACGGGGTTGGAACAATGTGATGGTGAAGACAGGAACTAGAAGTTCTGACTTCATAGAAACTTGAAAGGCAGCTTTGTATTGGCCCGCTGCCTGTACGACTCTCCGACTCTCTCACAGAGGGAATGATAAAAATATTAAACAACGTTCAGTATAGATATGGAGTGTAGACGTGATTTGCTTCACGCTTTCTGTCTGGCCGCTGAAGTCATTCAGAATGATCTCATCATATTGACCCAGATACAACAATGCTGGCATTTTCTTTTCATAAAGCCTAACGTGAAAGCTTTATAAAATGCGAACTTGATGATACTTGATAAACATTAGAATAGCTGAACACCAGGGGTTTCTAAAGCATCCCCAGCCCAGAGACGTGAATCAGAAAGAGCGGCTTATATTCCAGATTTCCTCCTGGTGCAGTGAGTCGTGCTGCCAGCTTTTCTCTTTCTGCTGCATATATGAGTGCGCTGTGAATCCTTCACTGTATGTTTAGTGTGGGCTTGATGTCAATGCAATAGGTCCGGGAAACTTTTATTGGGAAACAAGCGCTTGCTATTCTGTAACATCTGTTATGCCAAAAGCAAGTGAGCTTACCAGAGAGGCCACATTTTAGGACATCGCTTTACTGTCTACTTAGCCAAAGGCGATAGAAATAGCAAACCCAGCTGCAGAATGAAATGACTGAGGGGGCGCAGGAAATTTTGCAGTGCACTTTACAGTATGGTTATATTTGTTACCATTAATAATCCAAATGATCCAAATGAGTCATTGGTTTGCTATACTCTTGTCACAAATTAATTTGTCAACACATTATTGCTACTGCTAAAAGGTTTGAATTTTTTCTTGGAGCTTTCCAACGATCTATTGTTTGTCAAAACTTTTGTAAATTTATAATAGGATATTAGTGTTATGTAATGTTTAGGCAGCAGGTATCAATAACAACATGCTCACATTATCACACTATTACGTTGCTATTTACATTATAAGTAAGGTAAGAAGTATTAAATATTGATTTGAAATATTTTATTAGATTATTTTAAACACATACAGTCCTTTCCCGAGGAAAACTCGTTTAATTCCGGTTTTTAGATAAGACAAGAAGTTCATGTCACAAACACACTATTTGGTTTAATAATTTATAATGTCATATATGTTATTACATTTATTTTTTGTTTAATATTACACTGTACCTGTCAAAATGATTCGCAGCATCCAGGTTACTGTTGTTATTAGTTTTGAGCGGTTGTCATCTGCGGGGTGAATTCCAAATGCCGTTTTTGCTCCCCTTCAGGAAGGGAATGTCACACAAACAGTCAATCCAAATAAAGAGAAAATGACGTGTGTATTCCTTTGCTCTAATCGCCAAGTTGATTTTAATTTGCCACACTATGAGACAATTGTGCAACCTTCTCTAGAGTTAAAACATAGAGAGTTCTGATCTTTGAAGGGAAACGGGCATACGGGAAGATCATTTTCTCTTGGAATACACCCTTTATTTTTTTGTGAACGGCAGCCATTTAAACCAATCATTGAACAGATTATTAACAACCAATCAAAGAACATTTTACTGACCTTAAAGTGGATTGTTGAAAAGGTTGAGGAGAAAATGGTTAGGTCATTTAATTCACACATAAAAAATCTCATACAGAAATATAATTAAGAAATCAAGAACGCAGGGATTAAAAGGTGATGGCGCTTTAGGCAAATCTTTAAACAAATTATGACAAACAGTAGAATTTTCGTTGTGTTTTATTCGTCTATGTTGACTAGTATGTGGCGCAAGAACACTATTACAGTGTAAATGCATGAATCGGATATCAGTCACAATTAAAAGAATGTGTAAATGCACAGTAAGAAAATTGGATTTATGCATCAAATCAGAATTGGGTATCAAGCTAAGCAGTGTAAACGAGGCCAGAGTGACACAATCTCATTCATTTCAATGAAAGCTTGGTGACTTCGTCGACACGAGTGTCAGCGATTGTTGGCATCAGGTAGTTGGCGTATTCGCATATGTGGCATATGAAACAACTACCAATGAGAGCGAAGCAGTAGAGTTCATGTCATCTGTCTCGCCTGTAGCTCATTCTTCCCCATGTATGTTCACCGGTGATTATGAATATTTACTAAGTTACTGAGAGGACGGTCATTCATTTGCTTATAATTGTTACCTACTAATGACCACATTGAAAGAGATGGGCAACACGTAGCGATATAAGGGTGATGTTAATAACTACAATAAACAGTTAATAATAATATGCAATAAAAAAAAAAGATAAAACATTATGACTTGTTAACACTGGCCCATCGAGGCCAAAGAGCACACATTTCAGGGATTTAAAACAATGCAAAAAGTTCAAATTGAGTTTTTGGGAAAACAACACATTTATCTGTTAATTAGATTCAAAACTGTCACTTGTGTTTTGCCTCACAATTGGCCTTTGTGCTGAAATCTGGCCTGTAGCTCATTCTTCCCCGTGTATGTTCACCGGTGATTATAAATATTTAGCATTGGCCCTCTTTTTGCTTGTGTCACTCAGATGGATGACCACGAGCCGAGGCTAATTACCAGTATGCTGTTGCTTTAAGACCGCATTCATAAATCTTAGTTATTTATAAAGTTTGTTAATAATAGAAATAGCTGTAGTTCACCTTGATTAATTCATCCTGCTAGTTAATGACCCTTCGGTTTAAAGTTTAAAGAATATGCATGTGCGCGCACAGTAAACTCACTTTCACTAAAAATACCTGCTGTTAAAAGATGTAAGCTAAAAATTATTATTATAGATTCTTGAATTTGTGTCATTTATTGCAAAACCTTCTTAAATTCTTCTTAAAGCTGCAAAATGTTTAATGCATCTTTCATCAAATAGTAAAATAAAAAGCTGTCAACTACTGTTGATCAATTATTACACTGTAGTATAATATGTGTAACATGGATAAATATGAACTGATATCTGAGAGTTTATTTGACACCCATCAGTTCTAAAATAAAAGTTTATTTGTATGCATGTACATTAATAGTACAATAATGAACCTTTGGTGATGTATTTATGTAATGGAGGTTTGAAAATTGCAACAACAAAAATACATTTATGCATTTTGTCAGATGCTTTTATCCAGTTCAACTAGCAGTGCCTTCAAGGCTATAAAGTGTTTTCTTGGTTTGAACCCATGGTTTTGAACGGCAACACTCAATCAAGTGAGCTACCAAATATTACCAGTATGCCATAAAATGGCTAGATGTTTTCTTGTTTATCAGTTTCCCAACAGAGAATCAAACATCATATGTCAGTGTTGCTGTAGATATATTTGAAGCTTGTTTTATATTGACTTTGTAGGGATGGTTTGTCTTAGGGATTACCTGCATGTCTTCATAGGGTGCACAGAGGATGCTGGGAAAGCGAGCAGGAACATTTGTGTAAGCCACAGGTTTATACATCGACAGTGAAAAACTTCTGCTCTGACGCTTGTGTTCCCGCTGCGTATGCATTGACATTCCAGGTTTCCCCAGTAGAGATCAGCCAAGGCTATGATTGACACTTCATCTTGTACAAATACCAGCTGTATTTAATTCACCTGATATTGTACTGTACACACAGACCCAATACTCAGTTGTAATTCCTGGTATCTAATAAAAGGTGAGGTTGATAAGTCATACTATGGAGGACTAAAATGACTAAAGTGTATATAAATAAATAAATGAATAAATATAAATGCATAAATGAATACATACATAAATGTAGAAATCCAGAAATAAATACATTATTAAATACATAAATTCCTAAATGTGGAAATACATAAATAAATACATAAATGCAAAAAAGTAAATAATTAAATGCAGAAATAAATAAATATATTGTTTTGTCAAAAGTATCAACTTTTAATTGTATTATTTTGCACCATTACATTTATTTTTACATTTATTTATTTCTACATGTATTTATTTCTGTATTTCTACATTTATTTCTGTATCTATTTATTTATGCATTATGTATTTATTAATTTGTTGATTTTTGTATTTCTACATGTATTTATTTATGCATTTATGTTTTTATTAATATATGTATTTATATATACTTAAGTCATTTTTCGTCCCCCATATAAGTACAAATAATATTATTGGAATAATATTGCAACTATTTTTCTGCATTTTCTCATTCATGGCAAAGTTTAAATTTAACCAACATCTTTTAAATAAATGTATATAGATGAATAATGATATTCTGTGTATTAACACTTGACCTTAAATTAACTTTCTTGTATTGATGCCAAGAACATGATTCATGGCATGTGTAATAAAGAAATTTGCCTTACTGCTCATCTGCCGTTGAATTGTTTCTGATATTAGTCATTTCTAAGGCAATACACCACCCCGTGCTTTAAAGTGCTTTGGAGGAGACGAGACAGATGTGCTGATTTGTGTTCAAAATAAAGTGTGCTTACTGGAAATGTAAATATATTCAGGGTCGACTACAAATGAAATCAAAGCTCATTACGCTTTTGAAAACATTAGCTGGTAATGCATAATGCTGACGGTTTTCTTTTCGTCTATCTGCTGTTGCATAGCACCTGCTCTCACAACTAAACCAAGAGAGTGGTAAAAGGGAAGGTTTCTAAAGGATTAAATTAAGTGCTATGGCTTTTGTACGTACTTCTGTACTTCTATATGAATGCTTCTATATTAAAAGGAGGGTATTATCTATAGGTGGAAAAATCATAGGTGGAAAGTATCTGGTTTAAAAGCATGGTTCAAATGGGCAATATATTCTCGTCTCCGAAGGCCTTTTTTTCCCCAACAAGAGTGCCGAGCTGATTACACCCCCCTTCCCTCATCCCCGTAATGAACACGACCAAAGAGGCTCCTGAACTTCACCTCCTCCATCTCCCCCAATCTTAACAAGATCCTCTCCATACTTCCACCGCGAGCTCTCAGCCTAATCTGCGGAGGCACAGAGGTATTATTAGAGCTGCTCGGGCCCTCGGAGGAGACGCCTGGAGCGTGGGGCCTGGCAGATGAGATGGGCCACAGGGAGGTGCAAGCTTCCATTAAGATGCCATTCACTGAGGGCCTTTGTTATCATTGATCCTAACGCTTTCAGGGAACAGTGAGACTTACTGATCCATGACCATCTCATCTGTCTTGCAGGCTTCGAGGGAACTCGCTGTGAAATTGATAGTGATGACTGCGTGTCCAGACCTTGTCAGAACCAAGGCCATTGTGTGGATGGGGTCAACAGTTACAGGTTTTTGTGCCTTTGACTAATTTTAGTTCTCTGTTGTGTTTGTTTTACTTAAAACAGATATGTTGAGCTTTAGCCCTTTAATGTGTTACAGGAACAGTTTGCCCCAAAAACTTTTGTGATTATGTATTCAACATATTGTCATGTCAAACCTGCTGTTATTCTAATGTAGGGACGAGAGTTTCTTTAAAAAATCTCCCAAAATAATTTGATATTTTGTTTGTGAAAAGCATACTGTACACTGTATTTGTAAAAAAAAATTGACGTATCTTGAAACAGGACCTTTTAAATAGGATGAATGTAAAAGGATGAAAAAGGTTAAAGGTAAAAGGATAAAAAATTCAAAGCTTTTCGTTTATTTTGATAAATAGCAATAATCTAGTAGATACTATACTATACTATAATATAGTAATATGCTTATTATAGCATTGCATCAAATATTTAATACACAACACATTTTGTACAATTTTAATGATAAATAAATGTCAAAATAACAAAACCAATCCAGGTCATGAAAGTAAGCTCTCGTATGTCCTTATATTTGTTAACTAGTGGATTTTGTCATGCTGGAATGGTCGTTTCGGATCATGGCACCGCATTTGAGTTGAATTGAGGTCAAAGCTCTGCCTTGACTTCTGTTTTTGCAGCTCAGTTGCTTTGCCTTAAGCTGTTCACTCGCTGCCGCTCTGCTGAGGTTTTAGGGTTCGTTTTCCAGACATAAAACTCTATATTTATCAGAAACATCCATTTCAGTGCATCTGTCCACATGATGGTTTTACTCCAGTGTCTGGAACGTGCTTTAGCAAAATAGAGATGACATACATTTATGAATATATACTCTTAAAAATAAAGGTACCTCACAAGGCAATAGAAGAACTATTTTTGATTTAATGGTTCCATAAAGAACCTTTTAACATCTGAGAAAACTTTGTGTTGCTCTAAAGGTTCTTTAGATTATTAAAATAGGTTCATTAAGGTACCAAAAATGGTTCTTCTACTGCAAAACCTTTTAAGCACCTTTATTTTTAAAAGTGTATTTATATACCGAAGAGCAGCCAGCGTATCCCCTTTTTGTGTCACATGATAAAAAATCTTCATTCTGTACAGAATTCAGGCTAAAACCTCATAATCAAACTTTGAGATCAGGGGCATCATACTTTGATTTCACTCATTATTGATTTCATTCATTGATTTCAATGTTTATCATGATCTTACTCAGTCAACATTGAAGATATCAAGGTTATATTTTCTAGTAATGTTCTTAACATTATGCAGAATGAAACACGCTTTGCAACGCTTTACCATATTTAAAGATCCAATAACACATTCTTGTTTTCGCTTATTTAATCTTAATCTTGAGTACCTTTTAGAGTAATATTACATCATTTATATCTCTGAAGAGTCTTTATCAGATTTATAAGAGACAGATTAGCTCAAGCAAATGTTCCCGAAAAAACAAGACACCCTTGGGGCGTACTGCGGGAAGAGCGAATAAAGAGCTAGCAACACACACAAACCCACTATCTCTGGATAACCTACTACATTTACCACATGTTTGTGTCATTTACATTATATGGCAACATAACAAGTCTTATTTACTGCCTGCCAGTTATTATGACCCGGTTGGGACTTTTCAATGAAATCCAGCATTAAACAAACACGCAAAACTCTGCTGCATCCCCCAGATTAGCAAACAGTACCCATTCTTTTCACAATGCTGGCTTACTTCTTCTTACATCCAAAAACACACTTCTTCTTTATACGTGCCATTGTTGAGTCTTGATATAAAACAAAGTTGGCGCCTGTGACTACTAGCGTCCTCGTAGTTCTTGCTCTCACGCTGATTGACATGTGAGCGTGCATTTTTAGTCGGAAGTGCCCATAAAAGGAATATGATGCGTATCGTCTACCCATGGTACGTTAAGGGTACCCATGTTCGAAAAAAACTTTCTGAAACATGTATGAACCCTGACAAAGTGCATTCAGCACAGAAATACTCTGTCACGCATCCAACTGCTTTTTTGACACTTTGCTAATGATTAGCATTGATGTTGACTGTTTATCAAAAGTATGAAATGATTTTTTCTCTGTCATTTTCATGTAGCTGTTTCTGCAAGCCGGGTTTTTCAGGCCGACACTGTGAGCAAGACATCGATGAGTGCACTTCCGACCCCTGCCAGAACAAAGGCGCCTGCCAAGACCTTGAGAACGGGCAAGTATCATGGCAACGCTGTTGTTCAGCTTCTTGGCTCTGTACCGCAACCCCCATAAATTGATGATGATGTAAGGGCCCGTGTATCCTCTCTGAACCATTTGTTTTTACTAGACGGCGGAAAAATGAGACAAGTTTGATAGTAGCCGGTGTTATTGTCTAAAGTGCTCTGGTTTGGATAAGAGGTCTTTTTTCATTTTTGACATATAAAAGCTGCTGGTCTAAACACAAGTGAGGGAATAGTTCAGCAGGTTAACATCACGCCTGTGTATATTGGTTTTCCTCTGCCGGAGTCTCTGCTCGTTGTGCTTTAATGGGAGCCCCAGGGCCGCTCTCGGCGAAGTTGGGCAGAGGAATCCTGGGGCCAATTTGAGTCCTAAATGGTTTGTCTGGGCTTCGTCTTCCATCATGTACGGACTCCCACGTGATCGCGTGCTCTCAGCGTTCCTCTGGAATTGCTTTCATCTAAGGGATGTCTGTTTTTCTGGCTCACTTCTACACAAGCTCTTGTTTGACGCTTTACAGGACTCATGAGCCTGGTGGTGGACGTCTTTTTTAGCCGAGTTCTTTTATCCTGCTTATGTTGTCAGTTGTTTTTTTGTCTTTGTGCAGTGTACTGACAAAAATAGTAGCTTACTGATGTGTGCTCGCTTTAAAGCATTGTTTGTTACATCAAACAAGATTTTTAGTGTAGGATAACAAATAATTCTGGAATTACAGTATGGCTAAACTAAAGCAAAACATCTCTGCAACAAATGATGTCATATTTAAAGGAAAATATAAGGTGACAGATGCTGCACTGGTCAAGTTCTTCTGATTGAAGGGTGACAGGGTATTTAAAACAATATTTGAAGCAAATCAACCTGTCAATCATTTTGCCCAATGATAGCACTAGCCGCAGTTATGAATCACAAACTAACTCCATATATTTTTGCTATCAATCAGACCTTTTCCTGACAGTCAGTTAAGCTTTTTGATTTATTTTATTCTGATTGTTTTGATAGGATGCTGAATCACTAGAATTTAAAATGTGGCGTCTGACAGGCTTTTTTGGCATAGTCTTTTTGGTATTTAAATGAACAAATTATAAGACTTTTTAAGATTTAAATATGTGAACATAAGTGAAGTTTTATCTCAAAAAATCATATATACAATTTAATTTTAAGATGTTAAAATTGCCACTTTGTAGGTGTAAGCAAAAATTTGCCATTTGTGGGTGTGCCCTTTAAAATTCAAATGAGATAATGAAAAGCAAACACTGATCACCATTGGTGTTCTCTCTCTCTCTCTCTCTCTCTCTCTCTCTCTCTCTCTCTCTCTCTCTCTCTCTCTCTCTCTCTCTCTCTCTCTCTCTCTCTCTCAAATGGCAGTGCCGTGGTTGGATAGGGAAGATTAAGGGGTGGTATTATTATAATATGATCCCCTTGTGACATCACAAAGGGGAATGTTTTGCCAAAAAGTTACTGGGTTGATCATTATCACTTTTTCTTGGTTGATAGAAGTCGAAATCAGATTTTCATGATATGTCCCCTTTAAAGCAATGTATGTAATTGCCTTATGTTAAAATGCTATAAATTCTATAATAATAATAATAATACATGGTATTAATGACAGTTGCAGAAGCTGTTTGCTAAAATTGTAAATATTTATCTCTGCTTGACCAATCTTCCCCACTCTGTTTTGCATTTCCAGTTTCAGATGTCTCTGTGTCCCGGGATACTTCGGACCATTTTGCAACCTGGATGTGAACGAGTGTGAATCTTCCCCTTGCCTCCACGACGGCGTGTGCATCAACAAGCCCGGGGGCTTCATATGTGTCTGCCCTGACGGCTTTTCAGGTACGTCCCCCACGGCCCCGACCCAAGACACAAAATCAATGAGAGAAACGGGGGCTTATCGTATCCATGTGGACTCCTCTCCCTCCAGCTTGACAGATTCTGGCTGGATGGAACACACACACACACACACACACACACACACACGCACACACACACACATAGCTCATCAGCACATTAATGAGATCCCACACTCCCACATATAGCAACACACAGTTTTCACTTTGAGTCTCTTACACATCATCTTCTGCATTTGAATCCAGGATTTGTTCATCTTCACACTGCTCTTTTTCTGCCACTGTTTCCTCTACCCAGAGGGTGATCTCATTTGCATTCATATGCATTGGTACGTAAAGCGTACATACTGTCCTTTTCTTTGTTTGGATAAACACTTATCTTTACAGTAAAATGTAAAGCTTTTTTGCTTATGTATGACTTTAAAGGTATACACATTTAAACACTTTTATTTTTGAAGATTTGTAAGATTTAGAATTTTGAAACCTTTACATATGCCAAAGAATGCATTGACATAATCTGTTACAATATTCCCTGATATCTACACAGAAGGTTTGTGGTTTATTAAGTCCAAAAATGATCCAGAGTCAGCTTTTTATGTCCATTTACAGCCCTAGGATTAGTCTTTAGAATGAAATGGTCTATTATTATCTTATATGAAAGGGTCATGAATAATAATGTTGAGCTCTGCTCTGATTGGCTGTTTCTCCTTCAGTAGCTCTGTGTGTGTGTAAACAGATCTTATGTTTGAGTCTGGATCAGATTTTGAGGAATAATCAATTGTTTGGAGATTGTTAATGGACGTTTCTGAGTGGTAAGTTTGTGGGGGTTTTTTTCAGTATGGACCTGCAAAACGTAACTGTAACATCAATAGTAGAACTAAAGCCAAAACGCTAGTATATAGCACTAACTCAGCAGTCACATCTTTGTTTTAACATTGAAATCCTTGAAAGTTTGTGAATCTGGGGAAAAACTTCAAGGCCCTGTGAAGTTTTTGAAAATATACATGCATAGATAAAGGTCATTGAAAGTGCTTGAATCTATTTTATGCAAGAAGTTTTCTGGGGGAAAAAAATCCATATTATTCCTTGTGTAGTGTAGGATAATAATAAATAAAATCTAGACTTTTTAAGCACACGTGCTAAACTGTTTGCTTTAAATGCTTTTATCTTCTGTATGTGAATGTTGATTCATACCAAAATTCTTTTTTGCATAGTTGTGTTTGACACATGAAAACGTCTCTGGTTACGTATGTAACTGTTGTTCCCTTAGAAGGGAACAAGACGCTGCATCTTCCTTGTCATACTTCCTGTGTCCCTGTAACGCCGTCTTTGGCAATATTTCAGATAGCGATATACTTCCTTGCTCCTGCGTCACCCTGTCTTTGTCATAAAGCCTCACCATTGGTTGAATTTGATATACACATTCAGACGCATTTACCCCTGGAGGCGTCCCCAAACAGGTTCACCACAGTGATGCAGCGCAAGTTCCCTCAAAAAGGAAATGTAACAATGTATCTTTAAAGGTAACACGATGTAACCTTGCTCTCACTTGAAATGTGTCCCCACATTTAGTCCTTGAATTTGACAGTATTGGAAGTCCTTGAAAGGTCCTTGAATTTGAAGTTGACTAAGGTGTGGGAACCCTCTATGTGTGTCTTGTATTAGTACATGTTTTAATTCCCTGGGATTGAACCCTTGATCATTGTGTTGCTAACCCAATGCTTTACCAGATGATATACAGAAACAATAATTGATCCTAATGCAATCAAAACATCTTAAATATAAATCATTACTTAATTGCATATGTAAGTTTTAATCATACAGTTTACATACAAATCCATAAGAATGCTAATGAGATCACATTGCTACTTCATGTTTTAGTTCACTCAGAAATGAGAGCTTTTTTTCTATCTCAATGGTCATCAGACAGCTTGAAGATTAATTTCATTTGTCTTTCCTACCGCATCATCAATTTATCCTCATGGTGCCGAGGGAGGAAAAGGAAATCTCAAAGGATAGAGAAACTCCTGGGAGAGCTCAGGCCGACACACAGGTCCTAATTCCCCACAGAAGCCTCTTTTATTATCAGGCCCTTCTCTGTCGTGTACCAGTCATTACTTTTCTCTCAGCTCTGAGCTCATCTGAGGAAACCGACGTGTCCCCGGAGAGCTCAGACCAGAGGATCTTTTCTGGATTGGTTCAGCCAACTGGGGCTCGCAAGAAATAGTTGTCCTAATAAGAAGTGTAGCGGCAACCCAACTTCTCAAGAAAGCCTAAATCTAAAATACAAAGAGCTGGCCCCTTATGGCTGATCTGTGGCGAAATGATTTTTAAATTGAAAACGTGTGTTGCGTGGTCACGGCGTATAAAGGGCACGTTCTATGAAATTTTATCATTTGTGATCCAGTAAGTTTCTCTTTGAGTGCTTTTCATTTTGAGGGGAGCTTTATGTGAACAAAGGGGGAATAAATTCTTAACATAATGCCTCTCGGTTGCATTTATTATTTTATTATGTAACAACAAAGCTTGGAAACCAACACGGTAGCTGCGGTTGTTTCAGCTGGGCCTGTGGTCTTACCCTAGATATATGAAGCCGATCTACATTTGTGCCCTGGATTTAAGACTCTTTAGTTGGGATGTATTATGAAACTTTTTTGCATGTTTTCACACCCAGATAACTCTAGGAATTGTGCAAACTGGGTAACTAATGCAGCCACCAAATTGGTACCAAATGCAATTTTGCGTAGCACACATTTTGCAGGCAAGTTTTGAGTTCTTAGTTGCAGATGAGCTTCACTACACCGCTGCAGTTCAGCCACCTGAAATGACCCTTTAATTAAAGAGTTTTCTGGAGTTTTCATGCATAATGCCACGGTCATACTAGACTTTTCCTTCCATTGACTTCCATTCATGCACATGCAAATCTGGCATACCGGAAACGCAAACTCCTGCGAAAAAAAATGTGCATTCAAAAATTCAAGTCTCTGGTGAACTCTGATCTGCGAATTTGCATCACGTGAGGACGAATAGGTGATCGACACATCGCATACGAGATCTTTTCAGGAAATCCAAGATGAGGGAATCATTATCACAATCCCGTCGTCTGGTTATCACAAACACTGCTTTGAAATATTAAAATAAATTTAAATAAATAAGCTGCATGAATGACAGTGTCGTTGCATACTGGAATAGACATTTGTTCCATCATCACACAGTTAATGGAACCCATAACCTGTAAAAAAAGATGGACGATGCCCGTTCGCTGTCTTCTGTTGGTGAAAAGTGAAGCCGCCAGTGTCCTGATACGGCCCTGACATCTTGGGTCTAGAGTCTGCGCAGTAGCGATTTCGGGACCAGTACTGCGCAGTAGTGAGCAGGAAGTAAAACCGTGGAATCAAGGCCCCGTCCCCGCACTCGCAGAACGTGCATACCACAGCTGTCAATCATGACGTGACACCACCTTTTTATAGCATTAAATAACTAACAAAAAAATAAACTTATTTTAAAAACAAACACTTGAATTTACATCAGAGTGATAAAAACTACAGTACATGACAGAAACCAACTTCGGAAAAAAGATAATTGAAGTGTAATTAAATTGTTTAGTTGGTCTCAAGTCCCATTGAATAACATGGGGAGGCGGGGTTTATGACCTATACTGGGATCAGTCACTGGCGGGCGATCAAGACGTTTGGCTTCACTTTTCACCCTTGATGGAACCAGTTGGCAAGTACCATCATTTACACTCAAAATTGTCAACTGGTTCCATGCAATTCATTTAAGTAATCTCAACAAACAATAATTTAGTTAGTTTTACAAAAGAAGTTCAAGGAAACTTAACAAACCAACAGTTGAGTTAATTGTACATAAAAAAGTATTGTGTAAGTGGCATAAAGCTCAACCTATAAGTATAAATTGTGAGTTTGTCTCTTAAATGTATACATTACACATAAGTGTAAAAACAATCACTGCACATAGACATACAGTACTGTATTTCACTATGAGAATTTCCTCATCTCTTCTGTGCTGTGTGTTTTTCTTTCTCTGGCCTTTTGCACTTCTCATCCCCCATTGGACAGCAAATCTGATAACTGGCTGTGGATTTGAGAAGTTCCTGCAGAGAAGAGTAATTGAGGAGCGGAGGAGGAGATTATATGATCTTTCTCACTTCTCCCATGAGTACAGTGAGCACCCTTAAGAAAGCCAACATTAGGATTAACCCGACAGCTTTATAATCTCTTCCCTCCACGGCTTCTCATATTCTATCAAGTCAAATGGAACCATGCGTTATTTGTCAAATCAGACAAGGAAATGCAGATGAAGAGGGTTTGTATAATCTTGTTAGGAGCGCTGATGGTGTAAATCTATTGTCTGTGAAGCGTGTGGAGCGGGTACATGTACTGTATCTTCCTGAAGATCTTCGGTCTGTCTTACGAAGCTGTCGATTGACGGCTGTCTTCAAAAAGCATTGTGTCAAGAACCATTGTAGTGTAGAAACGATATATCTCTGGTGGTGTTTTTTGGGGTTAATGAGATTTCTACAGTTCATACCCAGTCAATCCACTGACAGTTCCTCGTCGTGTTTGTAGATGGCCTGCCGCAGGGAAATAAATTCATTAGGGCTTAAACAGCAGGTCAATATGAAGGGAATTAACAACAGCGATTGGAAAAAACACTTTAATTAAAAGACATTTTATTTCCTACCATTGTTTATCTACGCTTTTTCAAATCAGCTCGGTGTGAAAAAAAAAACAGTGCTAAGGAAAAAGGTTGAAAAGTTCTTGTTGAAAAATACCACGGGTGAACGTTTTGTTTACTCGCTCGCTGTGTATCGAGCACAGAGTAATTGAAATTAAGCTTTAATTTACTGTTAGTGTGTGACCTTAGCGACTCATGGCTTCGCTTTCGCCATGAAGTTACTGATTATTCGTGTAGTCGGGCGTGAATTAGGTTTACGTTCCTGGAATATCTGCATATGATTTATAAGGTGGAAAAGATGGGTTTTGCTCTCTATTTAGATGTCTGTGGGCTTTTGGAAATGCCTCCATTTGTTTGTGTAGTTACAGGGGAAGAGTAATGGCTGTCTGCTCTTTAGTATCGCGCCTCTTTGGCTCGCGTTTTTATCTTCGTCATTTGTCAAGCTGTCTCTGTGTGTCTGCCGAGTCTTTCTTGCCTCAGGATTTAACTGTCTCTTCTTCTAGTTACTGGGTTTGCAGGTAAATCATGACCTATTAAGGTGTTTGTTACTGAACCTTTTTGGAGTGGATTTACGTCAACCACTGGGTCATAAATTTAAGTTAGGGAATAATGTACCGTAAACAGTTTTGCTCTTTGTTCTTATTTCATCTTTCTATTATGTCAATTCAGTTGAATGTTTAAGACAAAAGTCTGTCAACTACTTACTGTTTTATTTTCAGCTTTTCACCACATACAGTACAATATACCAATATGACCCAGCCCTATTTTCCACATACATACTTTGCTTTAATTGTCTTAAATAAGTAGATAGATATGAAATATGACTGAAAACATGTCATTAATATGATTAAGAGTAAGAAACACCAATGTCCACTATTTTAATATTTATTAATAGGAATACGTACAAATCTGTACATCTGTAAAGCTGTTAATAGGTAAATAATGAATGCATTAGTCCTGTCAAGACGATCATATTAAATGTTTCAGTGTGTATGAAAATGTAATAAGATGTAGGTGTGGTGCAACTATACTTCATGTAAAAATACACACATATTCTCATAAAATCACGTTGGGATTTCACAGACAGGGTCACAAATATTCAATGTAGTCTAAAATCTGCATACATAATAATTTACAGAATTGCTGTTCAAAATAGTTTTGAATATATCAACCTCCCACAATTATTTAATGTCAACCATCCAACGCTTCATGTACTTAAATATATATAGCTTTGATTTTGTTCTCCATAAAGGTACATGGTGTGAAGTGAACATCGACGAGTGCAAATCTAATCCCTGCGGATTCAACGGGAGATGCATTGACGGTCGTAACGGTTACCGGTGTGTGTGCTCCAGAGGCTTCATGGGCCATCACTGTGAGAGAAATATTGATGAGTGCTCATCCGGTCCTTGTGTTCATGGGAGGTACATTAATCTTACTCAACTGAAAAGAGCTCTGTGTGTGTGTGTATGTGATTGTCATCATAGCCATACTGTGTGTTTTTAACAGGTAAATCTGCCTGCTATCGCTCTTAATTACCTGTTTGTCAGTCTACTTGCACTCAGTAACCACCACATAATTAGCCATTACCAGCTGTTTCCTTTACTTTGGTCATTTAACTAAGTTTGAAAATTGGATTTTACAAAAAAGTGAAGAAGCTTTGGTGGTACAGATTTTTTTAAGAAAAACTTTCTCTAGAAATGCTATAACATGTAGTTAATAGTTTTTTCATGTCAGTTTACATTGAAGAGTGCCTACCGTAAGGCTAATTGTAAAAAACAAAGTAGGGGAGAGTGGAGCACAACTAATGTATTTTGGATATGACTCGGTTATTCAAAAAAATTGATCATATTTTTCCACAAGCAACACACAAATCTCTGCTACAAATGAACACTTAAAGTTTGTTTGTGGGACCTACAGTTCTTGTAAATTGCACCGAAAGTAACAGAAGTGCAAACATTACCCCATAGGTGGGGTTCATTATAACAGACAGAGAAATTTAGTTTTTTATGGAAGATTTGTTCTGCCAATTTTAAATAAATAAATTAATGATAAAAAAATCATTTACATTTTCATTATTAAAAAATGTATGCAAAATATGTGCCAAAATGGAAAATTAAATGAAATTATTTCATTTTCAAGGTGATTATGCATCCCTGGCAAAAATGCAATGAATGATTTGACATTTCATTTTTTCTACAATCTTAAGTCAAGACTGCCAATATTAAATATAAAAGGCAAATGTGAAAAAACCCTGCAAATACTTTTTATTTTTTTTGTAAATGCTCATGCAATAGTAGTAACAAAAGTGTAATTCAAATATAAAGTTGATATAAAGTTTCATTTTATGTTTTCTTTTATTTTATGGTTTTTATTTTCAAAGTCAACTTCTATGCAAATTCTATGTTAATCAGTGGGTGGGGTTTATAGAGAGCATCTGTTGCCAACTGTATTGCTAGATTTAGCGACTTTTAGACTGCTTAAGCTAACGACAAATCTAGCAACTGTTTGGATGAACCTTAGCTTCACATCTGCACATATTCTATGTCGCCTTTACCGCTGCACGAGTCACATGTTTAGCTTTTTGTGGTGAAATGCTCATCTGTCGTCTGTACTCTATGGTCTATGAGTATGGTCTATAGTTAAGACCATACAGAGCTGACGCATGCTTGATCTTCACACGCACAGTTTTAAGGAATTGCTGACATGTTTCAAAATGATGCTATGTTTTAGTCAACAAGACAGTAAATATGATTTGGTGACTTACACGCCCAACTCGAAAAAAAAAACCATAAAGAAATTTACGTTCATGCCTCTAAAACTCTTTGTTCAATATCTTAACCAAAACACTTCAAAACTTTTCACAAATTCATGACAGTTCATCTTCTGACAATAAGAGAAAAAGTTCAAAAGCACAGATCGTTCGGCTCTGTATATGTGTATGTAAAATAGTTGTGTTACAATGATCCCTGTTTTAGTTTGTGCCCAGCTCACCCTTACAAAAGTTTGTGGAAATAAACACATGACTTCAAACAGAAATGATAATATAAACTTTGTGCTTTCAAACTTCTGCTGTGTATTTTTTGTATAGTGTATGTCAAAATTCACTTTGCAGGTAAATGTGTTTGGTTATGGTTATGCGATAACTTTGATGTGTAAAATCATCTGTCATAACTCATAAATAATGAATGCAGAAGTTATGGATGTCAAATTATATAAATGATCCCTTCTTTCATTGCAGTTGTGTGGATGAAGCTGACGGGTACAGCTGTCTGTGTGAGGTCGGATGGTCCGGAGACAGATGTCAGATCAACATTAATGTAAGCGTTTTATTTCTGCTTTTATTGTAAAACGAACAGCTACCAATGCATCTCGTAAGTTAGTGGCACGTGCATTATTGCATTTCTTCTGGGTTAAGACTGTGGGGTAAGTTTTCTGATGTGTGTTTTTTAGCATACAAACTTGTATTTTATGCATAAATCTCCCAGATTAAACCTAAAATAATTTATTGTGATTCTTTTTTAAAGCAAACATACTTACTTAATCCTCTTGTGTTCTGTGTGAGGCACAGGGCCGCTTAAAGCAAACTGCTTTTCAAAACTGTCCTAGTTAGCACAAATTGAGGTAATTTAATGATTTAAGTACATAATGTTTAATGTATTTTCATTTACATATATGCATTAGACGAATACTTTATCCAAAGAAACATACAGAACAGTATACATAATGGTGCATGCAAGCTATTTATTTTAAGTGAAATAAATAGAGATGAAGAATGTAGAGATGCAAATATGACTGTTTTGAAAACACAAAACGTTGTGCATTCATTTATTCACAGAATCATCCATCAAAGTGAATGTATATTTATATATTGTAAACATTATAAACACAGCAGGCTCTATGCTGTTATAGTTCAAGGTTTATTGGTGACAGTGAATGCATGAGATTTCATTCAGTAAACATGAAGCTGTTATATATGAATGTAAGGACAGGACAAACAGTAGTGTGTACGAGAGCTTTAATGCAAGCTTGTCTGTGGTATAGCTGAGCTTTTGAATTGGTTTACTTATGAGGTTTCATATATAAGCAGGTTGATTTTCGTTATATGGTCAATGGTTGATTGGTACGGTAAGTGTGGAGGTTATTATGGAAAGTGTTTACCACAGAGGACTGCGCGAGCTGTGGGGATTGTGTGCTCATAATCACAACATGGGGTCTTTACATTGTTGTAAAGCCAAATCAGATTGGTTTGTTGTAATTTCTTCCTTTGATGATAAGGCATACGAGATCTACACTGCAAAACCTCCAATTAAAGGGGTTACATGATCCATTTTTATTGATGTATAAAGAGACATAATTCTCATACTGCAAATTACTAATGGTATTAAATCAGACTTTATTGTAAAGTGTCTGATATTTTGCACATATTAGTCTGTTAAATAAAAATACATAATATAGACGCATTAACGTAAGTTGTGGTGCACTGAGTAACTTGTACTGTAAATGTGGTTTGCTAAATATTTGTGTATATATATACCCATTTAAACCCAATGGTCGGGCTTGTCCATGTTTATATGCGTCAGATTCTGGAGGTGATTCAACACCGCTGTAGGGTTTGACATTCATAGTCAGTAAAAATGATGGTGTATTGCATCACTAGTAGAGGAGACACCATGATCACAAAGGTGGTTTGCCCAGGGCAAGGTTCAGGCATTGTACACCAGCTACGGTGACCCCTACACATTTAGGTTTTATTGGGTGGTGTACTGTAGTGGTTATAAGGTCAGGGCTGGTAACTGGTATGATGTTTGAACTGGATAAACTGAAAGGTTGCTCGCTCCGTCTGAGCAGTGAGCTGTGAGACATCATTGTAGCCCTGAGCAAGGTACTTTATGCAACAATTCATTGGAGGTTTGACCAACACTCCAAATTCTGCTGGGTTATTTTTTTAACCCAACGCTGGGTAAATATTGGACAGATCACATGTTGGGTTATAAATAAACCTATGATTGGTTTTTATCACCCAACCATGAGTTGAAACAACGCAGCATTGCATTAAAACAAGCCATCACAGGTTTATTTACTAAATTAACCCAACCCAACATGTGTTCTGTGTAGGGTTGCAAAACTCCAGGAATTTTCAAGGCTAGAACTAAAAACTTTTGATGGGAAATAATGGGAATATATAGGAATTAACAGAAATATATGGGAAGTAATTGGAATAATTGCAGTGTTGCCTATAACATACACACAGCACACTGCTTACTGAAGGGTCTAAAAATGACCCCTACACACACTCACTCCCCCTGAAATAAAATCCATATATCACTTAATGACGGTTTCCCCTTCATTTTCCAGGCCTTGACTACCACAGAAGCCACTTTAACAGTTTAACCAACTAACTAACGTTATAGTGTTTATTTGGTTTAATACAATGTGTTTGGGTAGTTTATGGTTAAAACACATTATTTTCCGCATACCGTACATTTTGTATCTCCAGATATCTTGCCTTCCTCAAACGCATTGATTTGTAAGTACAGTAATGTTTGTTATTAGTTATCATATACTGTATGTATGTTATAATTAACCTACACTTGCGTGTAAGTACTAAATACTTAAACTGTTCATTTATTTGTAAGTACAGTAATATTTCTTGTTAGTTACAGTATACAGATGTTTTAGTTTCAGTGGCAGTTCAAATTATTATTTGAGTTTGTAACATGAACACCAAGTGCTGTTCAATCTGTTTAATATATTGTATAGATAAACGTTTAAACTGCTTTTATATTGAATAGATTAATCATTCCATCTTTCATTTGTATCTTAAAATGTGTTACTACATATTGCTTGTTTTCCAAAGATGAATTTTGACATCACAAATGACACTACATGAGAATGGAAATGGAAGTAACAAGATACTGAAATACAATATCTGCCTTAGTTTTATATTCTAAACCTTTAATCACTAAGATGAAGACAATGGAAAGGTCAGACATATTGTCAGGGTAATGGTAGTCTTTGGAAATGATTTACAGGGGAAGCGAGCTGCGTGATCTCTTGAGAAGAGAGGAAAATTGACAGCTAAAAGGTGAAAGAGTGCAATCTAATGACGGCAAATATCCAGCATATGGCACAGTAATCGTGTTATTACATTATGCATTTCTGTCATAATCCCTCTCTGGCAAGAACTCTCAGCGTCATTTCGCTTTGAAGAGTACATGTTTTATGTGAAAATGTAAAAGCATCCCACACGTAATGTTCGTAATTATGGTTTGTTTATTACCAGCGTTCCGGTACAACTTCAAATCCCCAACAGATCTGGGAGCAATACTGTATAATCCAGCACACCTTGTACCTCGGTGACGGCTCTTCTAAATAGCCACTGCAGAATCATCTAAACGCGTGTACAAAAGCCTGATTAAAATGCTTTCTATCCCTAATTGATTTAAACCTACCACAGTCTTAAATGTACCCCTGGGATGAAACACTTGGCTGGTTTGGTGGACTTGAGAGGCTTGTTTAAAATAAATCATTAGCTGCTGTAATGCCTCTATAGAAACTCTCTTCTTACTGCATCACTACCACATAACTAAATAAACCAGATTTCCTCTGTCATGTGACATGCTGTAAAAACTATTAGTATTAGTGCTCCAGACAATTGAAAGGAGTACAGTAAGAACTGAACTGTTGCTTTCATAGTAAACATCTGCTTTTATGTGATTAAAATTCACTGTGAGTACATACAGTATAAAGAAAGCTTGGGTGTGAATTGGATTCCAGTGAACTTTGATCTTACTGTAGATCTCATCCATTAACTGTGTGGAAAGAAATCCATAATATAACCTCACAAAACTGTACAGATAATCTCATGCCAGGAATCAATAGTTTTAACCTGGCTATTAATATTAAAGAAACTGAGTCTGGGAGAAAATAAAATGTTTTGTGGCATTAGGTTGACTGACCAACCCAGTATTACCAAATTACGTACTTATAGTTACGTAATTTATGATTCTTTTCCGTGACACTGTCACGTTTTTCCACATTTTTACGTGATCGTATCATGTATTTCTGTTTACGTGTCATTCTCACGGATTGGTTACTCAAATATTTGTCCTATATTCTGACCATTGTCACTTCAGTTAGATTAACATAAAATGACATCCTTACCCAAACCCAACTCTAACCCTAATGCTACGTACACACCAAACGCGGGGCATCGCGTTACTCACTCGAGATTACTCAAAGGGTTTAACTTCGTGTCATGCAAATTTTTGCTCCAGTTGAATATTTTCGGCAAAGACGCATTTGATTCGAATAGCACGTGTCTATAGCGCCTCTGATTGTGTCTTTGCATTGACTTTGTATGTAATCTACTCGTGCAAATCGATGAACTTGCGTCTGGTGTGAACCCTGCATAATGACAGGTGGCAATGGTTTAAAAATCAGAAAATATAAACATTATTTTAGAAAAAATTGTATAAACCAATACTTAAAGTGACTAACAAACACCAAATCTAAGCCTAAACCGAAGCAACAATGGTTTGAAAATAGGAAAAAAACAGTTGAGTAAGCAATACGTGACAATGACACACAAACAGAAATACGTGATAGGGCCACGGAAAAACGTGAGGGTGTCACAGAAAAGAATCACAAATTTACATGACTACAGGTACATCATTTCATGATACAGGGTTGGATTGACACACTGAAAAAAAATCTTTGCTGCCTTTAATTGTTTTGTTCAATCAAGCCATTTTAACTTACTATTATTTATCTTGACTAGAGATGAGTTATTATAATTTATAAAATATAGTTAAGTTGCGGCTTAATATAGACGCTTTCAGCAGTAACAAATAAATGTAACTTCTGGTAAACTTCCACAAAGAATCAATAACAACAAAGTCATTCAAATAATAGATTATTTCTGATTACAAGCAAAATTAACAATAAGTAGATGACCTTGGTTCGGATCATAGCTAAAGCGTATGAAAAACTACACTGAGCTAACGTTACTGTGTACAATGTGTACTATATAATCTATACAATCTTAAAGTGACACTTTGTAGTTTTTCAACCTTCATAATATATTTTCAATCCTCTTGTGATGGTACATCGACTTAAAATGGGTTCAATGACATGTCTACCATAGCCTGACAGGGTCTGAATCGCTTTTCCTCGTACTTTTAAACTTGGGGTTTCGGGTAGTAACCCGAGCACAAAACAAAAAACTACAAAAATCTGCTTTACTCCACTTACTCAAATTCGGATGTGAGTGCGCAACTATGTATTTTCCTGATGTTTTTGTCATGGCCGAAGGAGCAACTAAGAAAATGAAACCCAAGGTTTTGTCGGAGGAGACCAGAAAGAGAATAAACAGAATAAAATGAAGGACGAGGATCAATTATAATGGGCCAGCGATCGCTCGCTGGCGTGAACTAAAGGAGGAGGAGGGGTTTCTGACCGATGCTAACTTGGCCCTCATGCTTTTATACTAGTGAGTAATGTTATACTGCTTGCATATGTAAGTCCTGTCTGGTGCCCGATCACTATTTTTTTAATGTGAATTTTACTGGAAGATACTTGGAGAGTTTAGAGAGAGACTTGTATCACTTGACATTGTGGCGCCGTGGGGCGTCATGGACCTACGACACGGGGGATCTGGGTTCGATTCCCCTTTAGGCCAATATTTTTTAAATATAAACTTTAACCAAGCGCCCACCATTACAACTGGCTTGTAAACGTGAGCTACACTTTTACATTTTTTTTTTTTTTTTGAAATGTAAAAGTTTGATGAATATAAAACCCATGAAATTATATTATTTGACACATGACATGCTGGAAGGCACACTTTGTGACCTAAAGAGTTGTCTTCTTTTCCTTTGCGACAGTGCTGCTACACTTGTGGCCTCTAGTGGTGCTAGACGTGAAAATAACATGTCTAGCACCCCTTAGTGGCCAAAAAGTATCACGGGTGTGCCTTTAACTACAGATCAGCTGCCAAACCTCCCTTCACATAGCGGTGATCCATAATTGCCGTCTTTTGGAAACCAAAACATTTGTTGGTCAACCTGGTATTTCTTCCAGAGTTTAATTTAGCCGCTAACCAGATAATTAAACAAACAAAGACCAGAAGTTAAGCTCCGTCCAGATGCTTAACCGCAACAACATACGTGTGTCCGATGAAACCACCGTCTGTATAGCTGATGTAATATTAAAAATAGATATTAAAGCTGCAATTTGTAACGTTTGCCTGTCTTGCGCCATCTTTGTTTGAAACATAAAACTGCAGTTATTTGTGGAGTACCTTTATGTACATAGTTTGTGTCTCACTCTGCTACTCTGTGTTGATGAATCTGATATCTGTGATCACCCTGAGGAACTATTGTAGCTTTAAGGATTAATTTTGTACCAGTTAAATGTTAGGGGTTAACTGTACACAAGGTACACACATAGGTCCTTAAGGTATAGTTATGTACACCAAAAGGTTGGAAAACATTGTTTTATTTATCATATGACTCTTTTTTCATCTTTCATTAATTTTACTAATAGTTCGATTAGGCAGGTCTTCACAAAAGGCCATTTAATTACAAAAAAATGCCATGACAAAAAGGGCACTTTGGTCATCCAGGAGTAAAGGAGCAGGTGCTTTCTGCATGTGCCTGTGTATGTGCGCTGTAGTAGTCAGGACCTCTTCTCTCTGTTTTCAGACGTGATGTCATCACACAAAAAGTTAATAAAGATCAAGTTATACTCTCTGAGAAGGAAACTATAAATCATTAGAGACGGTTTCCAATACTGATTTTTGTTTATTTTTTATCAAAAAGGAAAGTAAGATTGCATGCCTGTTTCAGTTTATTCGTCTTGTTTTTATGTTAGGAGTGTGAGACTCATCCGTGTCTTAATGGAGGCTCTTGTGTGGACCTTCTGGACAAATATGCCTGCATCTGCCCAGATGGTTTTACTGGGAGGATCTGCGACATTGACCAGAATGTGTGTCTGCAGCAGGCCTTCTGTATTAATGGAGGCACATGTATGCAGGGTGCGATTTGTGAAAAAAACAGAGGGGGGGATGTTTTCAGAGGCGTCGATTTCGGCGACGGTGGGTACTCACCATATTTCGTCATGAGTTATTTTGAACCCACCACTAGTTTTTACTTTTTTGACTGTTTTCAGTGGTTATGAAGAGCAATATGAGAGAGAAATTTGGTAATCATTGTCCGACCTAACAAAAATCCATTATAATATATTTTTTTTATATATATTTCTAATTAAAATATTTCTAATATTCAGAAATGCGCTCTCCGCTCACGAGCTCTGATCGGAACAAACCCGAACCTCACTGTCTGCTGAACTTGCGCAGAAACATCAAAATAACCAGCTTTTTAAAATGGTTTTAAACTAAACATTTAGACTATTTTAGCGCAAATTATGAGCTTATTGACGATTTTTTATCATTCTTGACATAATGCGTCTGTTCACAGCACATTTCAAAACATTTTAATTCATAAAAATAAATCATGAGAACATTAACTTCATCACTGCATTTGCAGGAATTGTAAAAAAATTCTTAACTCATGAAGCAGCCTAACGCAATATTTTTACACTAATAGTTTATCTTTCCCCACACATATGAACTGTGATCATGCACAACGAAAAAACACGCAAGAATTAAATCTTGAATGGCAAAACTGTATGGCACAACGTAGTGTCAACTTAAACATATATGAACAATGTATTGATTGCAAAGTTAAACCATAACAGTAGAAACAGCTTTACTGCTGCTTTTAAAGTAATAACATTAACTTTACACCGCAATGCTGAGCTACAGTGAAATGATAGAAAAGACAGATGCATTATGTCAATTAGCCTCATTTGCGCAAACTGGACGCGCCCGCGCCTCGCTAAACGCCTCATCTGCATTTATCATGTGTCACTTCTGCCATTCTCAGTGGTGTGACTGGGACACTTACTCTGCTTGTCATCATAAACAGATTATCAGATTGTGATGTTTATTCTCGCTTTATTAATATGCGGATGAATATGCTGCCTTCCATCGTTTCGACACACAGCTCCATAACCATCTCGCATGTGTTGATAGGCTTTTACTCGTGAGGTGTAACCGGGTCTGTAACCAATCAGGTAGCGCCGTGGGCGGGACATTGAGCAAGTCTTCAGAGTGGTGAATACAGAGAGGCTGCGCGGCAGCTGTATCAGAGCCAGCCAAAGCAGCGCATTTTAAAACAAAATTGACTTTATTCAAACCACGGATCCGTGATAAGTTTTGTGATCCGTCTCGCCACTAGTGTAGTAGCACTGATCACTTTGAGGGGGGGATAAATTTATCCCCACCGGGGATAAAAATTATTAAGCAGAGGCAGGGATACATTGACCAGAAAGGGGGAAATCCCACGCATCCCCCCCAGCAAATCGCACCCTGCATGTATGGATGGACCAGGAGCCAACTTCACTTGCAGGTGAAAACAAGACTTCACATATTATGTTAATCTAGATGGAGCGTCTGGTCTTTTTCATTATTATGTTAACGATTTAGTTCTGTGTGTCATGCTGATTTGGTCCCTGTGGACCGTATTCATCCAGATACATTTTGGTTCCACTACCGTTTCTCTCCAAAAGGTCTGTAAGGTTGCCAGTGTGGATGAATATGCAGCAGCTGGTATTATATTATTTTTCAACTCAATGTGGTGCATTATGCATTAAAGGGGCCATATAACATAAAACATATCTCATTATGCGTTCCTAATATAATGTTCCATTGCAGACGATCCGGTCCACTGTCCAGGCGCTCTGATTAGCTGGCGCTAATGCTATTTGCCGTTCTCATCAGTTGGACGGACGGACAGACAGATGTAGAATGAGAATGCATTGTCTGTCCAAATGAGTGCTCATTGGATTGATTTTCTGAAATAGAAAACAAACGCCCCCATTCCACTTTCTGTTGACTCTCATTTAAAATTACACACAGACTGATGACTTGCAGGCCGATTGTATTACAGCTGCACTCATTTGTTAATGGACAAAAGCACACATTTAAAAGACAAAACGTTGGAGCTCGGTCGATTTTATATCAGACGTTTTTGCAAGATGTTTGAGACATTAAAATTAAACACATCAAAATACTTCTGGCTGAAAAGCCACATGGAAATAATTTAAATGTCGACTGATTGTTTGTCATTTTAGTATGAATTTGTTTTTGTCCTTGTGCTTTAAAGGACAATTTAAGAAGTATGTGTACATTGGAATTAGTCTTGAAGGGATAGTTGACCCAAAAATTTGTATTTTTTATATTTTAATGAACACAAAAGTAATTTTTTTTGATAAATGATGATGAGCAAATTCATATAGATTTTGGGAAAATGATTAATTTTCATTTTTGGGTGAACTAGCCCTTAAAAGTAAAAAATAAAGGTGTTGCAGAATGCACGAAAGGATCTTAATAGTGTAAAAAGTTTTTTAGACTATAAAAACTTTAAAAAATTGAGAAGCTCAGATGCAAAACCCTCTAAATGCGTCTGACATGTTTTCTGGTAAATGAACATTTTCTATCAGTCTCTAATGTATAGATTCAGTAATTTTACATTAATAACAATGAAAAGTTTATTAGTCAGTCATTGAAATATTTCTTATTTATTTTCACAAATGTCATTTCGTTGGAATTTGACTCTCTGTAGCTGCAAAACTCATGCAAACTTTTTGGGCAAAAAAAAAAACAACTTCTTTAGACTAGACATAGCAAATTATGTAAAAATATAAAAACTACACCCATTAGGGGGCACAATTTTTGTCTTCCAACGTGGCGATGTGGTGTTTAACGGATTCTGCCAACAAACTGGTATTTCTGAATTTGTGAAAATAAAAAGTGAAAGCATTTAATGGACTTATAATACATGGTGAGAACATTATTATTATCTCATTTTTGATGGAGGTGGCGTCTAGACGCTTTTGCATCTTTGGGAAATCAAAAAAGATTTTTTATGGCATGCTGTGAAAAACCTTTTATAACACCTTAACTTAACTTTTAAATGTGTACAGGAAAACCACTTCTATAAAGAGCCTTCTCAAGAACTAAAGTGCCATTGAAAAACTTTTTTTATATAACAGCAAGCCTCTGGACATTTCAGGAAAAGTGTCTTTCGGTTGCTTTCATCCTCATGTTTTTGCTGGTATTTCTCTTTTTTATACATAAACACTGACAGCACTTTGACAAGCTCTCTCAATGTTAGACACACTTGTCGTCCTCCGTGTCTGTTTTTATTTAGCTACTAGAAATGACATCTCCAGCCTCATTTACATTCATAGCTGTGTTTACTTTACAGTCTTACTTGTTGGTATTTGGACAAAACATGCTTATTTCTTAAGAAAACTGGATCAATTATCTGCATTTATTTCTACTCTTTAGGATTAGCTTTATATGTTGTTTCATCTTTTCATAATCACAAGCTTAAGTCGAGATATCACCATGACTACCGAACCCTGAATTACACACAGTTTCTTCACCATATGTTACCTCGGCCTGATTTTTCACTTTGTAAGGTGCAGTCAGATAATTGAACCGATTTTAAAAACTCTCAAGATTTTGTTTTTTTTTTCTATATTCCAACAAACGCTCTGTTAATGAGACACTTCTCAGTTTGCTCACCATCTGTGTGGTGCACAAACTTTCACAAGCCTGTTTGACCATATGTCCATCATTAATTATATTTATTCTTTAGAAAATTAGCTTTTACAATCAGCTCAAGGCTGCAGCTCCTAAAGTCGTGTTGTTCTTTTAAACCTTTGGAGGGACATGTTTTTACAGAAATAGGATCAGAGTTTAAAGAGGAATGCTCTTTATTAAAGTCTTTAAGGAAGTTGTGTTACTGCGTCACCGTGTTTGCTAAAGCAAGACCTGTCAGATAATGTGTATGCACAAAGTTTAATGCCTTGAAGTACTTGATAATCTTCTTTGTGGCTGTTTGAATGGTAACCAGAGGATGTGGTCACAGACAGATGAAAGGACTGGAAGAGGAACTAGAAAGACTCAAATGGATGTTTTTTTATGATTTTGATTGATAGAAAACATTAGTTCTAGACATGTCACATAGTTGATACTACTGTTGTTATTACCAATGTAATTCATTCAATTTGATTGTTGTTATCGCAGAAATAAGTCTTATATTATACTTACGGGGCTTATTTCGAAATAACAACTTGCTGCTTATACTGTCATGATTCACGAGGCGGAGAACCCAGATGCAGACGTTTTAACACAAAACTTTATTAACAATAACAAAATGAACCACCACAGGACCGCAAACACAAGGGCACTAAATAGGAGAGTAAATGATGAGGTTGCAGGTGACATGAATTAAACAATAATAGGATAATTAGGGGGCGTGGTCAAGAAATTATACAGGGAAGCACACAGCACAAAGGCCATGTGCTACCCACTCAAAACACATTGGGCTGTCATGATCCTGTCACAAGGAGAAAAAAATATGACAAGAAGGCAGGACCATGAAATATACACTATCCTGTTTATTACGCAGCCATTTACCTCATAAATAATATAAGGAAATATTGATTGAAATATTTCATTTGCTCATTGTTAACGAATGCAGACATTTCGCGAAGAAAGCACATTTACTTTCGGTTTTAAGATAAGTCAAGATCTTCATATGTCACGAACACACTATTTGGTGTAATCATTTATAAATATAATGTCATATGTTAGAAATAATTCATGATGAGGCTTTTAATTATTCGTAGAAAACTGCATTAAACATTTTTCAACCAATCAGAATAAAGCATTCAACAGACGTAAGTTTGCAATATTTTTAACATTGCAAATGATTACAGGTAAAGAATTAGAAGCCAAAAGTACATTGTTGCCATGGAAGCCTATATGTGGCACACTGCACGAGAAATAACAGAAAATGCATAAAAGTCTGTTATAATCTTTGAAATCCGTTTTTTTTAAATGCGCCCCGGTTATGTGCTGTCGTTAACAGCCAGGAAAAGGGTCGGATTTGGTTGATGGTTTTTTGCTTTCACAATAAATGACACAAGGTAATGTGAATGAATCTGACCAAACAGTTTAGAGCAAGCATTGAGGATACCTGCATTTCAGCCCAAATCTCCCAAGGCTATCTGAAAGTTCTGTCAGATTCATCAGCTTCCAACACACGCTTATAGTCTAGGGACTGATAACGGTTGACGATTGGCTCGGTTTACTGCAAAGCAGGACTTCCTTTGCTAGAGCGGCCATATTGACCGCTGCATTCTCCCCCATTCATAGCAATAGCAGTGACACATCTCAAGTTATATTAAATATCTTTGCTTTTATTCAGCTGCCTGCCAGGTTTTGTGGGAGATTTCTGTGAAGTTGAGATTAATGAGTGCTGCTCTGAGCCGTGCTTTCATGGAGCCATATGCCAAGACCTCATCGATGGCTACCAATGTCACTGTCAACCAGGTGAGGCTTTTGTGTTATAGAAAAACTGATATTTATTCATTTTCCATGCAATATCTTCTGATCATTCCTCTGCATTTCCTACTTGTGGTGTATCAATCTTTGAGGTTATGCTGTTGCACAAGTTTTAGTCTGGCATTCAATATTATGCTTTGAAAGACAAGGTCAATGCTGTAAAATCAAATCAGTTCAATACTGTAATGTACAGGGTTGAAAAGGTATGCAAATGATTAAGATTGAATATGTGTGTCCCTTTTTCAGTCTCTTATTTCAACTGAATATGCTTTATATTCAAAAACAAGCTATTCATTGATTTCCTTATAATGTAAACACTGTGGCTCTGTTGCACAAAACACTGCTGTTTAGGAATGGTTTGGGATGGGAATATCTTGGCTGTCCAAGGAAATGAATCCTTTGCATTTGCTCCAACCTAAAATTCTTTCAACACAAGAAGGAAAATATTAAGGTTTTTATAAAGCGAACCAAGGTTGGGGTTGCCCATTTAGCTTCCCTTCTTAATAGGGTTATGTCTGAAAACATAAGAGATACAAGCTGATGAAAAGTCTCCACTTCATGTATCTTAATTCCAGCATGTGAATCCTCTTACGGCCCTCTCGGGAGTAATTTGCTCCTTGCGGATAGTGAAACAGACAAAGCTCTTAGAATATTAAAATATATTCTGCTCTTCTTCCACCTGTTTGTGTGCGTACATGTGTGCATACAGTATGTGTGTGCATGCGTGCATGCATGTGTCTGTGTATGTGCGTGCGTGCGTGCATGCGTGTGGGTGCATGCATGTGTGTGTGTGTGTGTGTGTGTGTGTGTGTGTGTGTGTGTGTGTGTGTGTGTGTGTGCGTGTGTGTGTGTGTGTGCGTGCGTGCGTGCGTGCGTGCATGCATGTGTGTGTGTGTGTGTGTGTGTGCACGTTTGTGTGTGTCTGTGTATGCGTGTGATTATGATTTCCAGAGCAGGGAAATAGAGGAAGAATTGAGATGATGGAGGAACGAGAAGCTGTATGAGAGTTGGGAGCAATGGGGTTGTATTGGGGTGGGCTCATTGTGGCACTCAGGTTGTTTGTTCCTGGCAGGTTGGACAGGCTTTCACTGTGAAGATGACATTAATGAGTGCTTACTGCAACCATGCAACCAGGGAATGTGCATGCAGAATGAGCCTGGCCACGGTTACACCTGCTTCTGTCGGCCTGGATTTGTGGTGAGTCTTGCTAAGTACCCACAGCCACCTCCTCCCCCCTTCTCTGTGCTCTTCATCTTTCCCTGAGGTGATCTGAGGAAGATACAATCCTGTTTGTCGTTTCCTGTCAAGTGTTTGCCATCCCATTGTTGCCATTTCAGTGTTGTAATGGCCTTTAAATATCCCAGACATCTTTAGCATTGGAAAGCCTTGTGGTTTCTTGGTGAGCAGAGTCCAGAAGCACAGATGTCACTTACTGTATTAGTATGTGTGTTTTTTTGTTTTTATGTGTGTGCGTGTGTGTGTGGTTTGCCCAAAAGCAGTGCTAGAAAGCAAAGCAATGACTTTATGAAGATAAGTGACCAAACTCGTAGTTGTGTTTTTTTTTTATTTGTCAATGCAAAAGACAAGACTATTAATAATCGGAGTGTACCACGGCAAGATGCAATAAAATGTGCTGTAAGCTAATTTTTCCCATTGCCTTACAAAAGCATTGAAATACACTGGGATATTTCCAACCCAGTGTTGGTTCAAAAAGGCACTAACCCAGACGTTGGGTTAAATATGACCCAATAATGGGTTAAAACAACCTAGCATACGATAGGTTAAATTACAATCCAATGGGTTGGGTTCATCCCTTGTTGACCCAACACTGGGTTTGACTTTTTGTATTCAGGTTTTCCAACACTGGATTGGCTGACACATCTTTGAGGGGGTGGAGTTTACAAAACATTTAACTTCATTTGTATCTCCAAGCAAATATTGTCATTCATGTGCATTGCTGTTTCAATCATTGACCGTTTGTTGCCAAGTCCTGCCCATTTGTGGGTCCACTGACATCCACAAACACATTTATATAGACACTTAAAGCGCATATTTTGATTATTTATTTTCACGTGAGCCAACATGTCAATTCCACAATTTATTACAATTTAAGAGGATGCTTTGTGACCCATGTAATCTTAAATCTGTTGCTAATAGTGCACATAGATGCTGTTCTAGCTCAAGGCTTTGTTATTAATTGCTGCCGCTGCTGGGCTTAATCTCATTTACACCCTTATTTAGCAGGATTTGAGTTTTGCACCATGTTTGAATCCTAATGCCCTCGGCGTAGTTGTGTACACTGCGTTCATTGCAGCAGATTGCATCAAACTTTCTACTCCCCCACTTTAATGCAACAAACTCTCTCAATTATTTCAAAACAACTCTCTGCCACTTATTACTCTAATGACAATATCATTGCATATGGCATCAAACAGTTTTATAACCTTGCAGGCATTTTAAAAACACAGGAAAGATTTCGGTTCTCAGAGTCAGAGAAGTTGTTTTATTCTTTCCTCTTAGAAATCAGTACAGTATATATTTAGAGATATTATATAGTGATGAAATAGTTCATTTATTATGAAATAAATGCAACGAACTGCATGGCTTAATATTGCAGCTGTGGGTGTTGAAGCCCCACCCTAAAGTTAAAAGAGTCAATCACTTTTTTATCATCTTTAAATATAGTCTCTCTATATATATATATGTAGAGGGCAATAAAAGCAAATATTGTACCTGGACATCAATATTTATATATCAGTTGCCAAAATTGATGTCCAGGTACAATATTTGCTTTTATTGCCCTCTCAGATTAGATTAAACCATCAATGTACTAGGGATGTAAACTGGACAATTCATTGCGATGCGATACAATATTGATTTTCTTTACCGGTTGGGCGATACTTGCCGATACATCAAACATTTATCCGTTTTCATGACGATTTGATTTAAACTTATTAATTTGCCGATATGTTATATTACGTGCCTTTACAATTTTTACTTAGTTGTAACAAACTAAGTTTTACTAACAAACTGTACACTGTAAAAAGAATACTGTGAAAAATACAGTAACTTGCTGGCAGCAATTAGCTAGTAAGTTGCTGTATTTCATTTCACAGTATTCTTACTGTAAATGTAACTGCAGTAAAATTAAAATTACTGTGAACTCTTTTACAGTAATAATGACAGTACTGTATTTCATAACTACTACTGTAATAGGGATTACTGCATTTATTTTGTGTACTGTAAAATGAAGACACTGTTTGTCACAAAAATGCCATTTATTATCTCACTTTAAATTACAAAAATAAATTAAAAATAGCATAGCATACATTTTTTTCAACATGTTACATTTTTTCTGTGAACATCTCAAAACTTTTCTGAACACATACATTTTTTTTTAATATGTTAACATTTTTCTGTGAATATTTCATTTAATTTCAACACTTCATACAAAAACACTTTTCTGAACACACAAAACAATCAATATTTATTCAAATGTTTCTGGTAAATTACAAATGCATAAAAATTAAATGATTTACATTTACAGCAGGATTTCAAACCTGAATATTGTTTTTCTCCAAGACGTTTTTTTCAGAACTATTATTCTTTTAAAACTGGACCTGAACTAGTTGACTTCCTGGGCTGGACTCTACCCTGTAGTGAAAGAAATTGACTATTAATGTAAAAGTTTATAAGCAAGACAGATGGGTTGATGACATATACATAAAAGTTTACTTCACAGTGTTTTAAAGGTGCGGTGTGTAATTTCAAGAAGGATCTCTTGACAGAAATTAAAAATAATATACAAAACTTAATTATCAGGGGTATATAAAGACCTTTCATAATGAACCGTTATGTTTTTAATGCCTTAGAATGAGACGTTTTAACTACATACACAGAGGGTCCCCTTACATGGAAGCAGCCATGTTT
The DNA here is from genome assembly GCF_030506205.2 of Paramisgurnus dabryanus. Lineage (NCBI taxonomy): Eukaryota > Metazoa > Chordata > Actinopteri > Cypriniformes > Cobitidae > Paramisgurnus > Paramisgurnus dabryanus. Next base: position 1,360,078 of record NC_133356.1, on the reverse strand, counting down.
CTACAGAAGCCCTTAACGGACAAACTTTTTTACTAAGTTGTCTCCAACTATGACATGTTTGTCCGGTGGCAGCTACTGTAGCTTCTCTATGTGTTTCAAAAGCAAGAGGTGAGCAGTGGACTGAGCAGTTGGTTGCAATTCACAACTTCACCACTAGATGCCCCTAAAATTTACACACTGCACCTTTAAATAAACAATTTTTATTTTTTTATATGCTCTGTTTGTGGTTTGTGGAGTAAAGTCTAATATTTATTATTTAATAACTGTCTACATTAAAGGCGGAGTGCACAATGTTTGAAAAACGCTTTGGAAAAGGAGACGGGCCGACTACCAAAACACACTTAAAGCCAATCAGCAGTAAGGGGCGTGTCTACTAACCGACATCCTTGCTGGGTTGCGTATGTGTGAGGCGGGTCTTTTAAAAGAAGGTCCAGATTCTATTGGGGTAGGGGTGTGTTTGTTTAGGTGATTTCAAATATCAACAATGGCTTTCAAACATTGTGCACTCCGCCTTTAATACTATTATAAAATTATACATGAATATCCCACATTTCTGCCACAATACCATGTTTACAGTTAGTGATACAACAGTGAAATTGATGGTAAATATTTGATTTGTGAATGGAAAAGTATTGTTTCACTCGACGCGCCAAACACATATTTTGAAATGACGAACCACACACATGACGGGCTACATACATGTTGTGACAAACTTCGCATCGTGCGCCCTCGAAAAAAGAAGTCACCGGCCGCCACTGCATTAGACTAGCTGTGCTGGTTTTCTACAGTTTGCATGGTGAGTTAAATTAAACGTTTGATGTTTAACAATAGCACAACAGTTGATATAAACAAAAATAAACACTTTAAGAAGTATTTTACAAATCGGGTAGTTGGTTAAAGAATGAGTACTCAAATATTTGTTCCCATTCCTAGTCAAAACTATATAAAAAACAAATAAGTGCTTACCTCTGGATAAATTCCAATGTAGTGGCTGCATCATACATGGCTAGAGCAGAAGTGAAATCACAACGGTCACTCAATTGGAGGAGAACTCTGCCCTCGATGGAAAGCATCCATTTTTTGCCCCCAGAATGGACTCTCCTAAAAAATATTAAATAAAAGTTGACATTGCACAGTATTCAATCTGATATGGTTTACTATTTTACATAAGCAAAATTTATTGAAAACACTAGCCCTACATAACTACCTCTTTTTTTCCTATTAGATCAATAACCACTAGAGATTTTTGGAATGTATGTGCAAGATGACATAAAACTTTGTTCACACCACACAGTGACTCGATACAAATATGCTTTATAGATGAAGTAACCCTTAAAACTGGCATCTATTGTGTATGTCGAGTGCTGGGATCTTACCGAGCATGATGAGCCTTGGAGTGCTTGGCAGGGAAATCTGGGCCTCAGCATCTGTTAGGTGGAAGTTTTCTGTAACACAAAATAAACAAACAAATAAAATCTATTAGAAATCACAAGTACAATATTCATAAGAGAAAAAGTGTGTCAATACTGTAAAAAAATAACTTGCATAAACCAAGAGAAAAACAGCTTCTTCCTGTTGCATGGTTTCTGTGCACTTTAACATGTTTGATATATTAATATATATATAAATCATAGAATAAACAACATTGCTTGCATTTGAAAATCATCATGCATGCCAGTTCATGTAACTTATGTACCTGGAACGATGGTCGATGGCTCTTGTCTGCAGTCTGAAAGGAAAAAAAAGATGTGAATAAAATAACGAGTAAGATCTCGAAATATCTTAATACAGTGCGAGAATATTATAATACTATAATATATATACACAATTTCAAACTATTTTGAATTCAGCAATGCTAACGTTAGGTACTCTTTAATCAAATAAAAAGACGTTATAAATGTAATGTCGCCAGATAAGACAAATATTTATACAATATGCTCCCAAAAGTCGGGTATAACACTTCAAATTAGGCTATTAACAATCTAACGTTATAGTTTCTGCAGTTTGACCTCCAATGAAGTTCAGAAAAATCGTGAAATTATGAAAAATGTGTGTTACTGTGTTTTCTTTCGAATCGGCCCGCTTAACTTTATGCGTTTCCTCAGGCAGCAACGTAAGCGGGCAAGAGAAAAAAACGAGAGATTTAAACGAATATCGCGCCAATAAATACAAAAATACACACTTTTAAATTAATTTTGGTTCACAATGCTAACGCTATAATTAAATTAAAGACGTTATAAATGTAATGTTGCCGGATAAGTCTTACCTCATATCTCCTCAGCTGCGTTTTCTTTCAGCTCGAGAGACTGGTTTCAGCCTGCGGAGGTCGTCGCACTTGCATATGCAGGGTCCATACGTCATCAACCCTGGGTTCCCTTTCAATACGGTTCACTTCGCATTGCGTCAGTTAGCTGACGCTATGGGGGGGGGGAAACTCCTGTTTACTCCGTGACTGAAGCCTATTGGTTAACGTCTGTACAAAGTACAGACCAATGACGTTTGAACCCGCGCGCGGGAGGAACGCGTCCCTATATAAGCGCGGTTCAATCGTCAGGAGCTCATTATTTTCTCCTTCAGCGCGAACCTCTCGCTGCTCCGAAGAAAAAGAAGAAGCCTTACCTCGCCGTTGACAAAAGCCCTGCAGCGGAGTCCAGGCCTAGCGTCTTCCCCTGCCGTTTTCCGGCTGAGAACCGAAGATAGCAGAGTCCAGGTCTAGCGTCTTCCCCTGCCGCTTTCCGGCCGAGAACCGAAGATAGCCTTCGCTTGCCGTGGTACGAGCCCTGTGCAGCGGACACACGCCTGACGAGGTCTCCCCTGCGGCCGCCCGGTAAGATCAATATTTTTAATATAAAGCTATAAGCTAAAAGAGCAGGCGCTGTTGTAATAGCGTCCAGCACAGCGGCTCGGTGAGCCTCTCTGCTATGAATTTCCTCCGAGCGCGTTACCGGTCTGGCACCTCCCACGCCGGGACCGCGCTTATGCTTTGGTTGTCTTATCCATGTTTCGTGCTCCCCCTGCTGTTCCTCTCTCGCCGGGATGAACACACGGCGAGCCATGAGACTAGATGGATGCATAGACAAGCACACACGGACTAACCCCCCCTGTGTTCTGTCACACCGCAACCGTTCATGCTTACAGAGTCCCTTCGCTCCTCTTACATTCAGTGGCGAGATCTCTGGCACATATATTAATCCCCCGAGTGCATCGGGTGATACCGTCACGACGCATGGCTGTTCTGTCTGTGTTGCTGCTCCCCTCTGCCGTTCCTCTCTTGTTGAGATGAACAAGCGGGGAACCGTAGACCTGGATAGATGCATACGACAAGCAAACACGGGCGGTCTGCCCCTGTCTCTGTCATAGCACAGCCACTCGTGCTCCACGCTCGCGGAGTCCCTCGCTCCTTTCCCCACAGTGGTGAGGTCTCTTAACGGCTTAGCTAGCACGCGGTATTACGGCTCGCTGCCTCTAAATGCAGCTGTCCAGTGTTCAACGATTACAGAGCTTCATGCCCCTCCCCTCCTGGAGCGGCGCGATCTCATTCGTCTGCTCGATAGGGCCGATTCGCCGCTATTGGAGCACCAAGAACACTCATTATAAGAGAGCTTCATGCCCCTCCCCTCCTGGAGCGGCACGATCTCATTCGTCTGCTCGATAAGGCGGACACGCCTCTATTGGAGCGCTAAAACACTTATTATAGAGCTTTACTGGCCTGAGCCGATCTCACTTCAGATAGCTCATTCTTCGTCTGCCTGGTAATTTCTCTCTGGTTTAGACGGAATCAGAGGCAGAACGAATTTGTTTATAATATACTGAGGCCCGAATACCTCCCTTTATTCAGTCCCGTCCTATATCAGTGCGCTGAATATTGGTACATTCTTATATATATTAGGGCCGGGACTCGATTAAAAAAATTAATCTAATTAATTAGAGGCTTTGTAATTAATTAATCTAAATTAATCGCATTTTAATCTCATATAAATATTTGACCTGAGAACATTAAGAAGTATTTTTACATGGATTTTTATGAATAATGACTGAATACATAAGCTTAACAAAATATTGTTTATTTTTGTTCAACCAAGTCGTTGTACCCGGAGTCGGGCTAATGTCCACGCTAGCTGCTGTATGTTTTGCATTGAGATGATACTTGAGGCTCGATGTGCTGCGGTGATATGTGAATTCCTTGTTGCATATCTTACACACAACCATGCTCTTATCGACGCTTACCAGTGATGCGCGGGTCAATGTATAAACAACCCGCCCGCAACTCGGACCGAAAAGAAAAAAAATATATATATTATACCCGACCCGCTTCCTGGCCCGCATTTCTTAAAGTAGTCATTTGTTTAATAATTGCAGGGTTCGGGACTTCTCAGGTTTTGACTGTCTGTGTTCTGGTACCTATGTGCGCGGATGCCCCACCTCGCGTATAAAAACAACAAAACATAATATACTATATAGCCTATATTAAAATTAAAATATATAAAAATGTGCATAATATATTTTTTAAGTTGGTTGCACATCGTTTATAAGTTTCTTAAGTGGGATTCGGATGTGAAAAGCGCTGCATAATGTACGCGCCTTTAGTGTTACCATTGAAACTTAACTAAATAAAAAAAATAAGAGGTGATATATAGCTTTAGCCTACATAAATGCTTATTGCTTTAATGTTGCGAGTTACTCTTCAGCTTTTCTTGCTGTTATGTTTATAATAGTTCATTGTTCAGAGTTCATATTGATGATCTTATAGTCAATTTAAAAATGTTCTTACAAACTGACTCTATTCGTTTAACTTTTTTCCTTTACCTGCTGTCGCTGTTCTCTGTGCGTGTCCTCCGTCAAAGTAGCCTATTAAAATTAATATGAAGTTGATTTTTAAAAGTCTTAAGCACACCGCAAATCAAACGTGCTGCTACATTATGCTCTTGCGCGTGTAAATTTAACTTCTGGGCACTGCCAGGCTGATTTTTTGAAAAGTAAGTGATATAGGCTACTCACTGCATGTTTTGGCATTCGGTAGCATATGCATCAATGAGATGCACGGTGTTGCTTTTAATGTTCTTTTTAATTTATATTCACAAAACCTAACAACAAAACATTGTTTATAATTACGAGACAAATTATTTGAAACGAAATTCGTTTTAAAGTAGCAAACAAAACTTAAATTAAACTCGTAATAAACTAATTAAATTGAAACAAAACAACATTACAACAATATTTAAACCCAACAATACTCAAACATTAACATATAACAGACATTAGGATACATGTTAAAATAATCTGTAGTTTGTTGGTAGATGTTTATTGGGCAAAACCTCCGTTGCAAACCTCCATTTACCAGAATAAATCATTTTTACTTTGAAATTGATGCGTTGTCACGTTAAAATCAGCTGTTCGTTTAGGTTCCGTCTACTTTAATTTACACTGCATCACAACCCCGGAGTTCTCGAACTAAAACAGGGTCTGCAGCATTTACGAATGACTCTATTAATAAGTGCGATTAAAATGCGTTAAAATGTTTAACGCGTTATTTTTTGTGTAATTAATTAATCTTAATTAACGCGTTAAAGTCCCGGCCCTAATATATATACCCGGTTTTTCTGCCCTTTTAATAAACGGCAAAACCGCGGGCCTCACGGCAGACTTCCTCTCTGCGATGGGTTCAGTCTGACATTAAACCACCTAGACATACTACCCTGCTCCGTGAGCCGTTCGGTCACCGTCACTACTGAGGCTTGTGCACCTGAACGGCTGAGCTCTGGTCTCCGCAGCACAGCTGCATCAACAGAGAACGAAACTGTCTGGGAGAAAAGGGGTTATGTCGCGCTTCGGCTGGACTGCCCTGAAATGTTTTCTGTGTGCTGTTTATCCAAACATACTGTGTAATACTGTCGGCTATGCGACCTCACTATAGTGGCGAACGGTATTTAATTCCTCTAAAAAGAGTAATTTCCGTGCTTACTATACTGTGTTTTGACACCCACGGTTGTACGGTGTCTCTAAACACTTTATCGCCTTACTGACAAGCAATCAGTAATACGCACACACGGCCCGCTGTCCATAATTCTATCGACGCTAGCCGAAAAGACCCCGGTTTGGCCATATACTGTGTATTGACACCCCAGGACTGTACGGTGTCTCTAACACCTTTCTGCCAAATTCGCTCGCAGCCCACCTCAGTTTCTCCGCTACGATGCTGATGGCGCAAACGAGCACGGTCTTACGGCTGTTATTCTCTCTTCCTAGAGGAAGGACAGCCTCAGACTTTTGCATGGCTCCAAGCGTTTGAATCGCGCCCTCTCCGGACGGCCACTCAAAGGCTTACAGCCAAGCGGTTTATGACGTTTTTCGGCCATATAGCTGATTTATATTAGCGGATCCGAAGACGCTCACACCTCCGCTCCAATACTCGGAGATATTAAGGGTAATATCAACCTCAAGTGAGCTTGCTACCCGCCACAATAAGTTTCAAAGCTTAAAGCGCGCGCACAGTCAGACGCGCGCGGCATCTCGTTTAAGACGGGCACACGTACCCCTCTAACGAGCCTCAGAAAGCTGAATATCGTGGCATTCTGTTCATAAGTCCACTTCAGTTTGACTAAGCAAAGGTCCCGCCCCGAGCTGACGGCCGGGAAGCTTGCTTAAGTTACACACGGCTGCATGAAGTGCTGTCATTACGAGCTAGCCCAGCATTTGCTGTGGGTTGAACACGCTTTACGACGGCAATCAGCCTTCGGCGCGTGGAACGCCGTTTGTCTCATATAAATCACCTTGTACTGTGAATACGGTACATTAAGCGGATGATTTAGCACTGCAGCACTCTCGACCGTGTTATTGTGATAATGCGGTCGGGCAATCTACGGTGGTTTCATTATTTACCGAACCAGACTGAGATCTCGCCCCCTGAACAAGCTGACGAGTCATCTCCTTTATAAACTCATTGCATCGCTTTATAAGCTATGTTCAATCAGAGTGATACGCATCTCATGCTTAACTACCAATATTAACCCATTACGATGGGCGTGCGGAGATGGCATCCGTGGGACACGACCTACATTACGTGCCTTATGACACATTGACACAAGCTGCTAGGACCCCTTTCACGAGGCGTCCTTATGCAAAGTCTGATCCATTCTGTCTAGTGACATTTGAAAGTCAAAACCCCCCGCGAATCGCCGGTGGAACACTTTTCTCCTCACTACAGAGGCACGGCGGCTCTCTCCCCTACCTATATCTATGTGGCCGTGATAACAGCGAACCACGCTTTTACGACCGACCATTCATTTAATTCACAAGCCTGTCATCTCTCAGATGCGGACGGCGGCGGTAACAGCGAACCATGCTTTTACGGCTGGCCATTCACTTTATTCATAAGCCTGTCATTTCTCAGATGCGGACGGTGCCCGAGGCACAGCGCTCTGGAACTGTCCAAGGTCCTGTATGACACATACGTCTGACGTACATCAGATGATTAGCTGTTCATCTGCGTCACAGATCACTCACTAGAGCACCTGTCAATACAGGCTATTTATGGATCGTTGACGTTATCACCTCCCGTGACAATTATGCTCACTTGTCTTAGAGCATGGGCATGGTCTTAGAGGTTTCTCATTGACAATTGTGACACGGCCGGCTGGTCCCCGCCGTCCACGTTGTCAGTTTACAGCTTCGACATCCCTGCTTCGCGCACTACTGAGGTTTGTTGCATTAAAGGTGCGCCCATTAGCTCACCTGTATGCACGATATGGTTTTTAATTATATGCGTCCACCGTGCGCTTAGAGAAGCTCACATGTACACGCTATAACATTTTGGTATACAATAAGATGCGCTTGGGAAAGCTCACCTGTATACACAGCTGTGTTATGCTTTGTGACACATACATTGTTGTTCATCTGTGTACGTTCACGGTGCGTTGGGTGCCCACCGTTACGTTCATCAATCATATCTGTACACATTCACGGCGCATTCTGTGCACTGATTTATCTATACGCATTCACGGTGCACTGAAGAGTTCACCCGTGTGCGCACAATTTATTATCAGAACACATGACGGCGCGCTCGAGAATCTTGCCGGCCTGTGCATTATAACACTCTGATTCATCTATATGCATTCACGATGTATTCAAGTGTTCACCTGTGCCCGTGCAATTTATAGTCAATACACATTTACGGCGCGCTTGGAAAGCTCACCGATCTGTGCACTATAATACTACCTATATGCATCCCGATGCGCTCGAGGGTGCACCGGGGTTCACACTATTGTGGTATCTGTATAATCCCACGCTACGAACCGTTCTGCCGCATATTATAGTCAGATCGGCCGTTCGTGAGCTGCGCAGATCACTCACTACGTATGTCTGTTGCTAACAGTGGTTATTTAGATGGATCGTTGAAACCATCGCACTGGCTCACGCCCCTCTATGAGCTATGTCCTATATAGAGCCCACTCTGTGCGAGTTTGGCTTCTTCATGAACTTGGTCTACAGGGGTATCTATATCTATATTTAATATCTGCTACGCGGCCGGCTGGTCTTCGCCGTCTACGTTGTCAGATTGTACAGCTTAGACGTCCCTGCCCTACGAGCGCAGGTTCTCTCGGCTCAATCATGCACGCTCATGCGTTTTATGTGTACACCACGGTGCGCTCAGCGAGCTCACCAACGTGACTCTGAATTTACTTATCTCGCACAGCCGCGGCGCGTACCTCGCCGTCTTGTGCTATGTTATGTGCCCCCGGTGCGTTTAAAACCCCACCGTGTGCGCGTCAACAATTTATATGGTGCTTACACATTTGCTTTTAAAGCTGTGAATATGCCGGGTATAGGGCCACACGCAGTGTCTCTCCGGTAAGGCACTTCAGTACGTTGTGTATGCACGGCGTGATGGGATTACGTTCCCCCATAGCGTCAGCTAACTGACGCAATGCGAAGTGAACCGTATTGAAAGGGAACGCTTAGGTTACTCACGTAACCCCGGTTCCCTGAAATAACGGGAACGAAGCATTGCGTCTCTTGCCGTGCTACAAACGTCTACGCAGCGAGTGTTATTCGGCTGCGCGCTTCAGTCGAATATAATGAGCTCCTGACGATTGAACCGCGCTTATATAGGGACGCGTTCCTCCCGCGCGCGGGTTCAAACGTCATTGGTCTGTACTTTGTACAGACGTTAACCAATAGGCTTCAGTCACGGAGTAAACAGGAGTTCCCCCCCCCCCCATAGCGTCAGCTAACTGACGCAATGCTTCGTTCCCGTTATTTCAGGGAACCGGGGTTACGTGAGTAACCTAAGCGTTATTTAAGTTAACTGACCATTAGATTCGCAAGTCATAAGCATATTAAACAATTTACTATTAACTTAGAATAACAGTCAACTTTATAATTGTTAATATTCTGAAACAAGACGTATGTAGCCGAGAAATGCGACCTCCGGAGGCTGCAGCCTTCCCATTGAGACACGGCCAATTACTTTTATTATTAAATTATTATCCTTAACTTAACTATGACGTTATAAAATGTTGCCAAACTAGAAAATATATCGAAATCATTCAGAAATATATATTTGTGGTAATAAAATTGCAAAATGCACACACGAGACGGGTTTACTAGGAAGTGTGCCGCTCATTACTCCTCTCTCTCAGTGCACTCTTAAAGTTGAACAAACAGGTGACTTTACAAGAGTAAACTTTGGAATTAAATTAGCAAATTTACCTTTCTGAAGTAAAAATTCAGATGAAAGTGTGGAATCTCGTAGCTTTCCTTGGCTGAAGAAAAAAATCCTCTAGAAATTGCTGTATTGTGATTCACAGAAAAAATATTTTTACTGTAGAATTTACCCGCCGTTGAAAAAAGACCATGATGCTTTGCAGATCTACAGCAACTTGCTGTATACAAGTTCTACAGTAAGCATTTGCTCATTTTACAGTAATAATGCTGTGAAAACTACAGAAATTTGTTACAGTGTATTACTAAGTTATTAACAAACTAATAAAAAACACTTTTTTTAAATAAAGAAAAATGAATAATGAGGGGCAAAATTTTACATAAAATCAAGCTTATGATGGCAACAGTCAAAAACTTTCAATATTTTGTGCCAAAATGTGCAGGAATTACAAAATAATAAAAAATAAGTAAATGAATATAAAAATAAAGCTGTTAAACTTAAGCATTTGATCTGTCACACAACTTCAGATTTAACAGTCAAACAAGTGCTGCTGTGATCTCTTTTGAGAGATTTTTACACAGTAAACCCATGCTCGTCCTTTGTCTTTTTCGCAGTGTTTTTACTGCTACAACCACTTTGTTGCGTAGATGGACGTTACGTCAAGGAATGAGGATGTGGGGAGTTTCATATCAATATTTTATCTGTGGCATTGATGCATCATATTGTTAGAAATATAATTGATGTATCGATCCGTATTGATGTATTGTAACACCCCTACAAAGTATTGTGTGGTACAAAATAAACAAAACAGCTAACTTTTAGGGTCTTTATTAGACAAAATATTTGACAAAAAGCATATTAGGGAGTTTATTTAAATACAAACTAAAAGATTTATATAAATAAATATGTTACATTACACTCTAAAAAATGCTGGGTTATTATCAATCCAGTGTTGAGTCAAAAAGGGACAAGCCTAGCAGAAAATGTTTATATTTGACCCAACTGTGAGTTAAAACAACCCAGCATTTTAGGATGAAACAACCCAGCATGGATTAAATTACAACCCAGCGGGCTGGGCTCGTCCATCTTTGAGAATAACCCAGCATTTTTGTGGGTGTATATTATATACAAACTGTTTTGTCATTGGCCGCTGAGTTGACTGACCTGCTTTTTATAGGGACATTGTTATATTTGTTTTCTTTAGGGGAAGAACTGTGAATATAATTACAATGACTGCTTAATCCAGTCCTGCCCTGATGCGTTTTCCTGTGTGGACGGCATCAACAATGTGACTTGTGTGCCTGTGGATACTGACACGCCCCCTGCCCCTCCCACCTCTGTTGTGCCGTGGAGACCCTCAGAATTACAGCCCACTTTAGCTCCTGTGGAGAACTTGCAAAGCATTGAGCGGCCAAGAGGTTGGTGGAAAAACAGTAGATACTGTAGATGTGCTTTTGTATGACACGTTAATGTGGTTTGCATCATAATATTGAGCTCCTTCAATTTCACATTGAGCTTCTATAAACTGAAGCAGGTAACTCTTACCCTGACATCTCTTTTACCTCCCTTTATTGTTTTTGTCAAATGTATTGAGTAAATGAAAGACATCATGAATCAGAGATTGAAATCACTCCCCTTGTGTGGTTTGTTTTGATTGATCGACTTCATTATCCGCTTGTCTTTGAATGCATTTGAGACTGCTTAAGAGACCCGTTATAAATATTATTTAGGGACTTATCAATCTTTCAGTCAAAAATATCATTTAGAAACGTCTGTTATGTCACAATCACAATAAATGACTCGCTCCACGTCTCGAAGGTAAACATCCTTGAAACGTATTTGTTTTGTTAAAATCCCCAAACCAACCCACGTTTGCTTCGCTCTGTTCCAAAATGAGCTGGAAACCCCTAAAGTTTGGAAAGATAAACATTCGCCATCTGTGGTGTGTCTGATAATAAGAGTTTTGTTTCACTAATGTCCTCAGCAATAGTTTGAACAACCTCAATTAGTTTTCACTGAAGAATTGGACTAATTAAGAACTTAAACTGCACTGTGCTTTCTGATGTTTATTGAGTATGAAACAAAACACCCATCGGTAACAATAAATACAATTTAGAGAACTGAAATGTCAATGTGGAACTTGAGAACTGAATTTCAACATCACTTAGAAATTTCAAGCCGTCTAGCAACATTCCCTAACAATGGACTAATAAAATGGATTCTGGAGGCAAATCAAAGCCTAAGCAACTTATTTTAGAAGTTTAAACCATGAATTTGACTTTTTTTCCCTAAAGAATGACTTTTTTCTTTTGTCTGAATTGATTTTAAATGAGCTACTCTGGCCTGTGGTTTTTTTCCAAACCTTTTTGTATAAATGCTGTGTTTCGCAAGTTAAAAAGCATAAGAAATACCGTCCTCTTTGTCGTTGGTGTGTTTCCGTTGTACGGTTGATCTTTTGAAAGCTGCACTGCTCGAACGGCGTCTAAGATTGCGGCTATTCAGAGCAAACCAAAAAATAATCAATGGGCCACTTACAGGGTCGGTATGAAGGTAAATGGATTTCTGGCATATGCTGTGGGAATGATTTTGACATTTGAGCTGGATATGGTGGCCCAGGGGGCACAAAACAATGGAATTAAAACTCTGCAGTATGAGAAATGCAGTAAACAGATCTCCGGAGGCGAGCGATCAGACTGGATATGGGGATATGACTGTATGAATGTTTGCTATGAAGAGATCGTATAGACTAATTTCTTCTGCCACCTCTGAGAGAGGAAAAGTGTTCATAAGCCGATGCCCTCTGGGAGCGGCAGAGTTAATTTTCCAAACGTGCGCTTTACGGAAATCAATGAATTTGCAATGTGAAAGGCAAATGCTACTGTACAGACAGCTTTAAAGCATTGCTTGGGTGTTCATGGGAGTTTTCCTCAAGCACCTGAGAGGTTCGGTAGCTGAGTCATCGCTCTGTGATTGACCAGACAGGGGGAAATGAGGCCATTTTATGCAAGATAAAACTTAAGAATGGCACAGTAGTCCCAAAAACTGTTGGGTAAACTAATCACCAGACAGCAAGCTCAGAAATCTCTCTAGTATTTGTGCACACCCACTTTGCTAATGAACAGCAGATCGGGACTGATTTTCACTGACCTGTAAATCGAACCTAAAATAATGCAGCTAAATTTTGAATTACATGATTGAACATTTGTATTAGTAAGGCTCAACAATAACATGGCCACTGTGAAAGAATTATATGATGGCCAATGGATGCCACTTGCTTCATGGTCACTTCAAATAAAAAATTATTAAAGGAACACGCCCACATTTTGGGAATTTATCTTATTCGCCATATCCCCAGAGTTAGATAAGTCCATACATACCTTTCTCATCTCCGTGCGTGCTGTAACTCTGTCTGATGCAGCCCCCCCTAGCTTAGCTTAGCACAAAGACTGGAAGTGAATGGCTCCAGCTAGCAAACTGCTCCCAATAAGTGAAAAAAATAATGCAAACATTTTCCTATTTATGTGTTGTGATTTGTATAGTCGCAGTGTGTACAAATAACAAGGTGATATGAGACACAGCTATCTTTATACTGAGAACTATATTCTCAGAAGGCGAAGCACTGCTACTTGGGCATGCTTCGCACTGCTACTTAAAAGTAGTAATTGTTTAAAATAATAAATTGGCATCTTTATTTCAAACGACCCGACCGCCTGCGACCCGAATATCATGAAAAATATTTTTGGATGACTTGTAACCGTGGGTGATCGCAGGCACCCACTCATTTTGGATCAACCTGTGCATCACTGCAACACACTAAACCAGCTGCACAATCAGAAATGAAACTGGACCTTTAATTTCTAGTGTTGTAAGCATGTTTACTTTTTTGTAATCCTGTAATTGTAAACACCAATGTAATTCTATAACTAAATACATACATCCAATTTGTACAGATTACCAAAAAACTCAAAGCATGAAAATTTCCAGTAAGTTTTTTTTAAGCACATTGACCAGAAGCAGGATTCATTTCTAAATAAATAACACAACTTTGGGGGTTCATATGGGGTTTTACAGTTAACAATACTTGCACCAACTATCATGTCAGTATCTTATCAGTTATCAAGTCAATCACATGTTATTAAGTCAATGTTCATGTTTTGAAAAAACATAACGAAGAAAATACAAGGGACAAACTCTTATGATTTATACAAACTAGAGATGCTTGTGAAATATTGTATTTTTGCACTATGTTGTGTATGTGTTTTAAAGAAGAGTAAACATGCGTGTAACATGAGAAATTAGCCATTAACAAACAAGCTAATATCCCAAACAGAAATTATGTCATAATAGTTATATTATGCTATTTTACTACATTAAATTATTCCCTTCTTGATATTTCATAAAAATATTTTATTTTATCATGTTAAATACCAATGCTTAAAATGACGTTATTCTTTCAATTATTTTTATTAAAAGTATTTTTTGCAGAAGTACAAATAAACATTTTGTCAGAGGTATTAAAAAACGTTATTGTTCAGTTCCTGTAACCTTCAGGTTTATACATAAATGAAGTCCTTCTCTTTGCACATGTTTCATATCTAATATTCCTTCCTTCTTGAGGCATAACAAGGTCTTAGAAAATGAGTTTGAAGTTATTCAGGTACCTGAAAATATTGCTAGCAGAAACGACAAGAGCAAAACATTTGACTGTAACTAATGAGCAGACCCACAGTCCTCAGTGTTTGAGATGATTGTTGTGTTGTTTTTTTAATGTTTTATATCTCCTCAGTCAGACACGTTGTGAAAGATTGCTTTCAGAGAATAATAAGAATGCCTCTACACAATGTTGTTTTATTTTATTATTATACAGTGTGTATTACAGAAAGACCAATGAAGATATAGCAATGGCAATATGTCTATCTAGGCCACTATCTAAAATCCTCTTCTGTAGCTTTAAATAGATGAACAGAAAGTTGCATACAATCTCTTCTCTGTCTTTCTGCCGTCCACCTTGCGTGTAGACTAGATTTCAGAAAGAAAGAACAGAAAGGAGTTCTTCTTTGATATCTTTTGTTTTAAAGGCCGCCTGTGAATGGCAGTAGGGTCACACTGGTTTTCACAGATCTCTTAACATTCAACACTTGGACAAATGGTTGATGCAACACTCCGGTAATGTGAAGAAACTCTGATACGACTTGGAGTAATTCTGTCGTATTTTGAAAAGAAAGAAAATAAAAGCAGAGCTCCAGGGTGATCTCTAGCCGTGTTACACGGTGTCTGGTAAAGGTCGTTCAACTTGATTATCAAAAAATAAACTTTTATTTTACCAAATTTGCAAAACTCCCCTACTGAATTCAGTCTACTGTAAATCCTTAGGGTCGTTCCAACTCTTGTAAGTCTATATAGTAACTACTACTGATGAATAACACAGACAGGCCATAAATCTGAAGACAATAGGGGGAATATAATCATTATTTATTTGCATAACTAGCATTGAATTATTCATCATGGTTTCAATCTGCTCAATCTGTATCTCATTATCATGAGTTATGAGGCTTGTAAATCTCAGACTTGCGTAATGTCTTTCCAATTTTTCTCTCTTTCTGCAGCCATGTTTTGAGTTTTCATATCTGTTTATATATGTTACAAAATGTGTTGTTTAGAATATATTTACATGTGTGTATGAATGTGAAATCTTTTATCATTGTTACAAAGTGATTGTAAACCACACTCATATAGATTTTTCATATATAAATGCTGAACATTCTTATTACATGTGAGACCTACATCACATCTACTCACCAGGTTGTGTCATTTGAGGTATCATTAATGTCTATGACACAAATGATATAAGATGCATTATAGGCAAAAAATTGAACAGGATTAGTGGCTAAAAACATAGACCAAAGGTCTTCAAGCCTGCACCTGGGAACCCACTGTTCTGCAAAGTTTAGTTCCAACCCGACTATAACACCCCTGCTTATAAGTTTGATCCTAAAGACCCTGCACGACAGTGGACTTCCAGGCACTCTATCAAGGCCACACCCATTTTTGGTCGCACCCTTTTTAATAGCATCTAATAACCAACCAAAATATTAAAGTACATCAATATGATAAGAGCTGTTTCTCAATGTCAAGGATACTTCCTTGGAAGGTCTTGTCACTTCCTTCAGAGGCTAGGCCTCTTTAGCATTCGGAGAGCACGTAAATGGAACTGGCTAGCAAGTGCCCATCGTTGCGTCATTACAGCATGTCAGTGAAAAGGTGTGCTTAGGATTGTGGGTGATTTCAGAGCATGAAGCCTACGCATATGCATCCTTTCCTGTATATGGGATATTTCTCGAATGAAGGACTCAGTCCTTGGTTGAAATTCCAAGAATCCTCGACGGATGTCAATGACGTAACATTCTCGAAATTCTGGCTTCTGAGGATCCTTCCTTGACATTTGAGAAACACCTAAGAAATAAATAAAATAGAAACCATCAATGGAAAAAATTGTTTAAAGTGTAATTAAATGTTTAGGTTTGGCTCACGTCCTATTCGTTTATATGGAGGGGGTGGGGTTTAAGACCTATACTGTAGCCAGCCACCAGGGGGCGATGGAAATGTTTTTAGGATGTGTGGCTTTACTTTTCAGGGTGTGTGTGCATCCCTGCTTTTGAACATTAATTGTCACTTTTATAAACAATAATTATACTCAATTTTGCCTTAAAAGCACGATTGATTCTTAAAGTTATCAGTAAAAGTTATTATAAAGTGATTATGTTGGAAAAACTGCAGGAACACTTTCAGAAAAACGTCACTTTTCAGACACCTGTCACTGGGGTGATAGATTTTCATAAAGTACACATTTGTACTTATATTGTTGTGATTATTGGTACTTTAAAGGAGACATATTATGAAAATCGGACTTTTCCCATGTTTACTTGCTATAATTAGTTCTTCTGTCAACCTAGAAAATGTGAAAAAGATCAACCCAGTAACTTAGTTTTGGTAAACCATTCTCTGCAAGCATGTAAAAAAATAAATAATTAAAAATCTGTCTCCCCCTGTGATGTCAGAAAGGGATCTTATTATAATAATACCACCCCTTAATCTGCACTATCCAACCACGGCACTGACATTTAGTGAAGAGAGAAAATAAATGATCTGTGGGGTATTTCAGACTAAAACTTCACATATTCACTCTGGGGACACCAAAGATTTGACATCTTAAAAATGTCTTGTGAAATGTCCCCTTTAAAGGTATATATGTCCCTAATTGGTACCCTTCTAAAGGGTGCTGTCCCAGTGACAGCTTTTGTACATTTTCCTCTTGTAGTTGTAGTATTATAAAGTAAAAATGGAAGATTAAAGTTGATAGATAAAAAGTATTACCTTTATCATACATAAACTCATCGATTAAACAACAGTTTGGGCATATGTTGAATTTACCATAAGGAAAAATCCCTCACTTGTTCTTCCCTTCACACAGAGATCTATATTTATATATCCCATAATAGTACTCATCAGCAGGCTGGCAGATATCCAGCAGAGTCAGCATTTCACAAACATTAACAATAACTAGACTGCAGACTTGTTTTATCCAATAAGAGTTTGATGTTAGAGATTTCCTGTAGTGAGGCTTCACGCCTCCTGTTGATAATAACTGCAGAATGAGCTCACGGTCACATGTCCCGACTGACCACTTTAAAAAACATTTGAATATTAAAGAACCAAAGAGAGAGCAGAATACGTCAGACAGAGTTTAACATGCTATTACAGATTTTAAAGGGTGTTGTTGGAGTTAACTGATAATGAGCCATGTGTTTGCCCCCCGGCATGAAAGCCTTATATCTATCCAAACAAGCATTTTCAAATTAGTGAATGGCTCGGTCTCAGAGGAGTCGTTTTCTATTATCAGAAATGTTAAACCTGCCTAGATCTCCAGGGCAAGGAAGAAGGTAGACGCTTCGTAGTTGTCTCGAATCATTAAAAATGAAATGGCAGGTCTGTCTCCCTTCACACAGACTGGGAAATATTCATCCTATTATGTAGTGCAGGAGTTTAACGGAGACGAGGGGATTTTTCTATGAGCTCTTTAATCGCCGGAGTGCCCCGCAGTCCCTCAACAGCACATCAGAAGGTGTCTGCATTAAAATGATTTAAAGCCAAGTAAATATTGATAAAGGTTTCATCTGCCGTAGGTCCATTAATCTTGACGGCAATCATGAAATGCGTGCTCTGTTTTTCAGCTTAGCGCGGGTCAATCGCAGGGAAAAATACCAGAGGCGAGTTCACATTACGGAGTATGTTTTACTTTGAAACACCCCGAGGCGAGACCCTTCATGGGAACTGTTTGAGATTGAAGGGCATTAACTCCAGACCATCGCTAATGCTCGGGCTAAATTGCTCAAGTCAGAAGCGGTCTTTTAGGTTTGTCCGCATCAGTACCCTAAATGATCTCAAAGAGGGTAGAAGTACTTCCGAAAATGTCCCGTAATTGCCGACTGATATGGATGACAGAGAGAGGGGATATCATGGCTTAAAATGAGGCATGTAATAAGCTGGTATAATTTTTCTCATCGAGACAGTTTCACACTTTCTCACGTTGCTATCCAGAGGAGTTTATATGGCTTGTATTTCTTGGGTAAGCTTGTAACACTGTGAGCATCACGTGGGTTAGTTTATTTTATTTGTGCCAAGACTTATGAAGCTGACAGAAAGACAACATATCCTCCAACCCATACGATTGCTTTGTTCATATGTCCATTATACCAAATATAACCAATAGATGCATTTACTAAATCAGCGCCCCTACAGGCAGCAGGTGAAACTTAATATATTAGGGTATTAAATGATATTTTGGGGTATAATTTTGCTTTGATGACATGTACTGGGATAAGATTTTCAATTTAAACTGCCAGGATTCATTGTATTTTATTACACATTACACTATTAAGGCATTTAAAGAAAATAACATACCCTTTAATTTATTATATGATATAAACATAGCATACAAAACAATCACAACTTTTTAAAAATGTACTTTAAATATACCAAGTGTACCGAGGTCAAACGATCGATTTATTTGAAGAAAAGATGCAAATATGATGACAATCCGCTGTAAATATCAGATCCGGACGTACAATGATTCAAAAACTTCCATGATGCTACGTCATCTTTGATTGTGAAAAGGCATTGGCTCTCGTGTGTCTCGTGAAGCGCTATTGGCTCTTGTGACCGACAACGTCATGCTGGTTTATGTTTAAATGAAGCTGTTCTCTAGTCAAAGTTACAGAAAAATACTACAATGTAACTATAGACCTCAAACATTCTGACTATTAGTAACCCACTTCTAGCCAAAATAAACTTTTGGTTACATGTCATTTTTGCTTAATTTTTGTGAGATCTGATAATCTGTCATGTAAGCAAAGTCAACATTATTTTTATGCTATAGTTAGACATCTATACAATTTTTACTGACAGCCCTCATTTTAGCCAAGATATCTGCATTTAAAAGCATTTAGACAACTATTAGACGTCTTTTAACAAATAATGTTTTAAAAAGTCTACTATTAACTGATTTTATATGAAAGCACATATGTTGCTTAAAAAAGTATGACTTCTAAAGAGGCAAGGTAAATTACATCAAGATGTAAATGATGTGAATGTTTAGGTTTGTTTTTAACAACAATTAAAGAGAAACTAATAAAGCTGTATACCTTTTCAAAGCTGCTGCACATTATTCACACTGTCATTTTGATAAAATGTCATAAAATGTTTACCTCTGGATAAAAAAGCAAAAACGCTTGAATAAAAGGAGAAACTGACACCTCATTTTTTTGGCTTTACTCAAATGAATCAAAGCGGACAATATGATCAAGTAAGGGATAATGTAGAGGCAGCCGGTAGTTATTGGGAAATAAGCCCCGACAGTGTGATCAGGTCGACGCGAAGCGGAGGGTCTTGTATCACACTGAAGGGGCTTATTTCCCAATAACTACCGGCTGCCTCTACATTATCCCGCTTATTACACGGCTACTTGCCACATAAGAAAAAAAACCGGACATGAATATAATTTTGAAACATTTTATTGGCATATTTGTTTTAAATTAACATTTCCCACTGCGCAAAGTGACGTCGGAATTACGACTTTTTCATGTAATTTTTGGACGTCCGAATCCGGTCCATAAAAGGGGTTGTTTTGTAACGCCAGGTGACGTCTTTTTTTCGACATGTTCTGCACGTCTAAAAATGTTGACAACCGTAGGACCGCCGTGTAAGGAAAAGAGACATGAAAAAAGCGAAAAGACATGATTGCCTCTGCACTTCACCCATCCACCGCACCGTAACCTTTCAGACATTTCCTGCCGGCTATGGGATTCAAACCCCCGATCTCTGTGTTACAAAGAAGTCTCTCTAACCACTCGGCCACATGGCCTTACTTTCAGGTTGTATATAAGGCATTCTTATTGCATTCATAACATGAACAATTTAATATGACAATATTTTCATGTTAAATTGTTAGTATGGTCATATACTTTTAATATAACGAACTACACATTTAATTACATATTTTTAATGGTACATTTAGATGAATTTTGTACGTAATTCAAGAAAGCAGAAAAAACAGTACTGTAATAATAATATAGACTATTCGTATGTATTAATCATGTTGGTAGAATAATGCTGATATTTGTAAATAAACACATTTTTATAGGCCTAATCATGTAATATAGACATAGACCTGTCATAGACGTCCTAATGACGTCCAAAAATTACCCAGTTTAAACGTCAAATGTTGCCCGTAAATATGACGTCCAAATGACGTCCAAAAAATAACCCAGTTTAAACGTCAAATGTTGCCCGTCAATATGACGTCCAAATAGGGTCATGGTGGGACGTCCAAATAGTGGACCTAGTTTGGACGTCGAATACATGTCCAGAATTGGTCATGGACCGACGGACCCAATATAGACATGATCTGCACGTCTATCCGATGCCTGTGTTTAGTGGGTTTTATCCTTCCGCGAAACTTTGCACAGATGCATAAAATGATCGTAATACCTTATTAAGATCCTCTGCTTCATACTTGCCAGTCTTTGAGAAGTTTTAATGCCCATTCTGTATTTTTTTGTGTGTTGGCTTCGTAGCTGTCATGCTCTATTTTGTCAAGTTCAGTCTCAGTAAGCTCTCTGTGTCTTGTCGTGGTTGTCGAGTGTTTGTCACAAGATGGCGCCAAACAGACAGTAATCTTTATTGATCTTTATTGGCGCGGAGCGATTTTACTCGTGCAAGTAGTCCGGCTATGCGTTATTATTTTGGAGCGGTTATTATTTGAAAAGAACGAACCTGCAAATGTCTCAACTGACCAATCAGATTCAAGCATTCCAGAGAGCCGTGTAATAATAGTAACTAACACACCTCTGTCCTGTTAGATAACATGTTACCTTAGTGTTTGAACAATAACAACCTTTGAAATGTTCAATATATAATGCTTTTAAATGTACATTAGGGATGTGAGATCTGTAAACATGATGCATGGACTACAGTAGGAAGGTTAGGTAAACATCAGTGGATTCAATTTGACAACAGAGAGTCAGTGCTGCCATTAACTGAAATAAACTTCCTCTGGGGAATTATCTCTCAGTTTTACTCAGAGAAATATGAACTAAATCTGTCTTTATAAGTGCATGTCCTGACATGTATTGGGTCACTCTTGAACCTTTCGCTTTAATCCTATTCCAGAGGAAGAAACAGTTACTATAGAGACAATATAAAGCATTTCAAATAAAGACGTAGAGAATACAAGCACATGTTTATGAGCGTTCTGATTAATCTGACATTCACATTAAAGCAATATTACCTGCATAAATTCATATGTCATATTAAGATTGTTTTGAAACAAGAATGAAGATTCATTTAATACCGTCTAGGACCAGCACAGCAGAGAAAACTAAATGAAGAATATCATTTTAAAACGTGTACAAAATCTGTCACTGGAGCAGTACCCCCTCAGAAGTACATCTTAAAGGGTTAAAGGGTTAATGCCTCAAAGGTACACATCTGTACTTAAATAGTTCATATTATAACCTAATAAAAAGGTACCGTCCCAGTGACAGCTTTCGTGCCTTTTTCTGACAGAGTACAGTTTGTATTTTACAGTTTCTAAAGCACTTCATCTTTTGTAAGCCTATAATGTGCTAAACCGCTAGAACACTATAGACCTATAGGTGAGAAATAAAGGTACAAAAGTTAAAACGTCCTAATATGTACCTTTTTATCTACCAATGTGTATCTTTAAAGTACCAATAAGTACCTTCGAGGTATAATATGAACCCTTTGGGTATAAAGGTAAAGATTTTGTAAGGGTACCACCCCAGTGAATGCTTTTGTACCTTTATTACTGAAAGTGTAAACTGCTGTATGTGCAGACAGATGCCCTCTCTGTGGATCTTGCATGCAACCTCAAAATCATTGACGCATCTTTTTATCTGTTAAGTTCTTCACTTCACTCTTGAGATTTTCAATGTTTTAATCACGTGCTCCATTCTGTACGCAATTAATTATTAATACAAATCCAGACGCAACAGAACTGCGCTGGTGCCTAGTTGTGCACGGTTGCGGACACGCTGCTGCTGGTGCTGCATTTTGTTATCTGATCAAATTCAAAACGCTATTACATGATCTCAACATTTTTAAAACGCAGCAGCTACCACATACTTGTGTACAAAGATGATGAAGTCCATTTCTTAATGTTTATATCTAGATTCACCCCTAGAGGAATCACAATAGGTCAGATATTTGATGCAAAAATATAATTTTAAATAGTAGGCTTTTTCGTTTTTTTTTTTTTTTTGTTGCATGTTTTCAATGCATTTAAATTTAAATGTGAAAATAAACTAAATATTACAGCATTACATTAAGATCTACTTGCGTTGCATCAAAGGTTTCTTTTTTTGCAGTGTTAATCATTACAGCCAGTCACAGTGGTGATCGATGAGGACATCAATGTAACGTTTAAATGAGTTGTTGTTGCAAAAGTGTATTTTTTCACTCAGTTTTTCATTAATAGTTAAAA
This sequence comes from Paramisgurnus dabryanus, assembly GCF_030506205.2. Taxonomy (NCBI): domain Eukaryota; kingdom Metazoa; phylum Chordata; class Actinopteri; order Cypriniformes; family Cobitidae; genus Paramisgurnus; species Paramisgurnus dabryanus. The sequence goes on along the minus strand of NC_133356.1, from coordinate 1,337,357 downwards.
TAGCAACGTTAACTCCTAAATACTCCTTACCTTTTTGTCTGTGTAGTCCATGAGAATATGGCCTTTAAAAAGGTTTAATGTATTCTATTAATGGACATTAATAATTATAATTACAGTATGAAGTGTGCACACTGTGCCCCCTTAAAAATGGTGCATGACGCCCCTGTGTGCAGAATATTAGCTCATGGAGATATTGAGAACGCTTCTATTAGTTTGATAATGTGTCACTCATGTTTCCTGTAGTTTTTATAAAGTTAATTTAACAAAGATGTAATAACAAAAGTGAAATAAGTGTCACTTATTTCTTTGAACAAAAAGTTTACATTTAACGAGAAAAGTTTCTCCTCTATCTAAGAGTGAATTCATTTGACTTTTTTCCCTACCGAGTATACTGCGAATAAAGGTTTGCTCGCTACTCTTTTTGACTTTTTCAGTACTGTTCAGAATATTAAGAGTTGAGTGGCATGACAACAGAACTTCTGTGATGTTTATCTTTATTAAAATTCACTCTACATTTTCTTCTTCCCAGGATGATGTATTAAATATGATTGAATTGTATTAAAAATATGTTGTTTTTGTTTACTAAATCTTTTCAGATATGTAAATGTAATATATAGTGGCACGCATCCACACAGTTGCTCTGCTGTATCTCCCCCTGCAGATATTATCTTTGGGCGATATTTCGGGAATTCCTTTCTGGAGTTTGAGGGCATTGAACTTGGTGCCGTGTTTAGTTTCACAGTAAGATTTCAGACTGAAGCTCGAGATGGAGCGCTGCTTTATTTGGATCAGGGCACCGATCCCAGAGGTGACTTTTTCATCAAACTCTACATTTCCCTTGGAACGCTGCAGGTGAAACTCCATATACACGCACACACACTTCTGTTTTTCAAAGTTATTTCAACCATTAGCCTTAAAATCAAATGGTTCACTGAATTAGGTGGAAAGTAATTATATGGAAAGACGTGATATATAAATCTCCTCCTCCCTCCAGTATGATTTTTCCTGTAACCGAAGGGAGAAAGTTGAAAGAATCAATACAACACAGCAGGTTGCTGATGGAAATGAATATGTGGCATTTTTCAGGTAAGAGGTTTTGTTCTCCATCTTTAAACAGTTTAAAACAGAGTTGAGGTTAAAAATCAATCACATTTAAACTAATGATGAAAAAAATCTCATTAACAGGAAACAATAAAGCTGAAACTCTCTTTTTAGGAAAAGGTTTTTATAGCTTACATTATCCATCAATTAGATTTTTAAATAAAAATAAAGTTCTATACAATTTTTAGATCATATGCACATACATGATTTAAAATGCAAAAGCCACTAAACACCACCTCAGTCAAAAATGAGATAATGACATTGAGTCTCTTCATGAAACATTCATAAACATATGAGTATTTTTCTAAACTGTGAAATGTTAATGAATTTCAATCATTCGTAAACAGGGCTCTCTCTTTCACAATTAGCATGATCCCCGCTGCACTACGGCTATGCAAATTACGTATCTAGGATGTAATACTCTGGACTCTATTTTCTAGTTTGGCTACATTATATTGCATACATGCATAAGAGACTAATAAGCTACATGACTATAAATAAATTAATAATTTAAACTGTGTCCACCCAAGCGTTTTAAGCAAGCTGAAGTAATACCTGGTGCTGTTCTGAAAACCACCAGCATGATGGCGCTTTGAAAGCACTGCACGTTATTCCGGAGACGCATCTGTTGCTGTGAACAACATGTTACTAGTATCTTCTTTGAACAATATTACTGAATATAAAAATAAAGTACCAAGTAATATTAACTTAATTAATATTAACTTCTCCATTGTTAACCCAGTCTCACGGCAAGTCGTGTTATAGTAACGGAAGTTTGGATTCATTTATTTGTGTTTGACGACACGAATTTCTGCTGTTTTTCGTGTCTCTGGAGACGAATGTCTTTTTCGTCCTTCCCAGCATGAATTTCTATAAATGGCTGTTCGTGTCTGTGGCACGACTTTCTTTATTGTGTCATTTTATCGTGATATTCCTTAATCCATGAATATACCTGTTAACTAGCTAACTCATTTGAACCAAGTAAAAAAAGGAGAGTTACAGGATTACATCATTATATATTTGTTGATTCTGGATGTTTATAGTGAAAGATTTTTATATTTTGTGTGTTTGGAGACTCAATTCTCACAGTTCAATTGATAAGATAAGTTTTATTCATATAATTCAGCAGGGAGTGAAATGCATGGTCACACAGTCATTGAAGGATTCGATCAGATTACGAATGCTTTAGAGAAACTGCAGCGTCTTCACATTCGGACATAAACACTCCTCTCTGCATCAGACATTTTCTATTTGTTTTTATAGAGATTTTGAAAAGATTTCATAAAGGTACACCAGCTGCACAAATCATGTCTTATTTTTGTGCCCGCTATTATAAGACTTTTGAATAAGTGTTAAACAGAGCTACAAAAATGAAAAGCAGGATTAAGGAAGAGGTGTTGCGATGAACAATTCAAAGTTTTTTGACCTTTTGATATTTAAGTTTAATTTACTGTAAAAATACAGTAACTTTCAATCACCCTCCCTAATCCAGAAAAGCATCTTCAATTTACATGTTAGCATACAAATCAAAACACAAGAATTATGTTTATAATATTTTTACGCAAAAATAAAAATACTTAATAAAAAAGAATATCTCCTCTTTTAATTTCATTCCCTCAGTCAAGCTCAGTTCTGTTTAATCGTATGATTTTAAGACATTTCTAAGTAAGAAGTGTTTTTTTTGTGTGTCCCGCTTTGAAGCTGTCCGCTCTATGACTCAATGGGGAGCGTTGGCGAGACTCCAGGTGACTCTCTCATAGCTCGTCTAAATGAATTGACTTCTCCAGAGGCTCAGTCGTGTGTCCTCCTGAGGACACCAAAAAAAATCCTCAGCTTATGAGTCACAGTCTTAACAAATCAGTCAAGATTGTCTTCTCTGAAGCCCAGAATAAGCAGAAGGATCATTTGAGGGCTGGGAGGGAGGTAATACAGCCATTATGAGTTGGGCATCTGTAGGCCAATCCTCCAGCTGCACATAGTTAGCCCAGAATTCACACCGAGGTAATTATCTTTCCTCCCCTGTTGTTTGAAAGGGCAGAATAAGCTCTGGAAAAGTCCCAAGACTTGGGAACATCTCCCTGGAACAGTCTGTCCGAGAAAAAAACATCAAATGACTTTAAAAGGAGGGAGGCGAAGAATTGATGAGCTGCAGGTGAAAGATGCCCTTGAGCTTAACAAACCGTTTGTTTTGCTGGTGCCACTGAAGTTGTGATACAGCTGTCTGAGCAATAGCCTGCCTTTTTAAATGAGTTATAAACTATTTATAGTAGTCACACATTTAACAATAAAAGTGGAGGTGTTTTTTCAACCTCACACGGGAATTCTAGAGTATTTTATGAGGTGGCGATGTCGTATGAATTGGATGGGAATCATACAGAAGCGTCTCATTAGTAGAACAAAAATGTTCCTGTAGCTCCTGTAGTTAGTAGAGTATTGAGTTGAGCAGTGCAAAGGTCATGGGTTTGATTTCCAGGGATCACACATTGAGTGAGGTCATGTAAACATGGAAAATGCTTTTCTTTTATTGGGGAAAGCTCTTAAATGGCTTAAGCAGGGTTCAATTTATAAATAATCAGAGGGGTTGGATGTTTTTCAAATATTTTTATTTATGAAAATAAATTATGAACCACATGCCTATATTGATTATTTAGGGTATTAAGCTATTTCTTGTAACAAATAAAATATGTACAGAAATTTAACCAGTCCTACTCGCCAATCCCCCCATAACCCCCAGCAATTCGCCCTCGGGCATAAGCATAATCAGATCGGCACAGGCAGTGTTTTGCCCATTACCCTGATTTCACATTACATGTAAATGCCTTAACCTTAAAGTCGTAATGAAAAACTGTCATTTGTTTTTGAATACTGTGGTATTTTTTTTACAAATGACTTATCTCTGAGCTTTATAATTGTTTGAAAATGTATGTGCCACATGGAAGCGGACATAAAGCAGTTGGCAAAGAAACTGTGAAAAAAAGCTGATGCTACATTTTCAGGTTCTGCAGACATGAGAAGAGATACAAAAGATTACCCATCATCTTTTTGAACGACTACAGTACATGTACTATAGGTGTTGACATCACTGCCTGCAAAAAAATAAATCTCCAGATCCCACGTAAACGCAGATTTCTGGATAGCTGGTTTATTGATTTGCATGTAAACACATGAAAACAGGTTTCTATAATAAGCAGATATTTGATAGTTATCCACTTATTTTATGCATGTAAATACTTTCACTGATCAAAACGTATATCTTGAATGCATCGTAAGTCACTTTAGATAAAACCATCTGCCAAATGCATACAAAATCAAAGAAGCAATAATAAAGTCGTGAATGCTTGTGAGATTGAGTTGTTGTTTGTTTCCCACTGTTGAGTTTTTATTTTACGTGCATCAGGTTTTTACCATCCTGATTTGAAGAGATGTTACATCAGACACATTTTGATATGAAGTAATGAAGTCTGAAAAGATAGAAAATCATTTAGGCCTACATTACAGACAGAGACCATTAGTTTAGGTGTTTTTAAGAAATGTTTTACTGGCTAATGAATTCATAGTGTACCCTTTTCCCTGTGAACGCTTTCCCGTATCTCACGTATCCATGGAAACAACACGGTCATTAGGAGTCATTCAGCATAACCTGTTTTTGGTCTGAATATTAAATAAGCGGAAAATAATAACAGATAAAACGAGCATTAGGGGTGCTTGGCTTTTAAAGTAATTGTGTTCTCCTCAAGGCAAAGAAAATGTATCTTATTAGCATAAACTGAATTGCTTTAAAACCCGTCTGCGGTATTAATACTAAACATCAATTAAGCATTTTTACGAGCATTAGGTGAATAGATACAACCAAATAGACTTGACATGTTGCTTTATTCAGAGAATATTTAATGTATATCAGACTGATGATCTTTGCTATCCACAGACAACATCTTGCTCCATGTGAGGCTGAAGTTACTTTGATTGGATTTGGGACCGTAAGACGTAACCAGAACAATTACACATCACCTTTGGTTTTACCATTGAGGACCAACAATATCTTCATCGGAGGTCTTCCTCTGCGTTATTCACCTTATAAGGTAAGAGACACATACCTATAGTCTCATTTTATGCCGAAAAGATAAGTAAAAATTTATCATAGAAATGTCTGTAAAAATTTAAATAGCTTGAATGTAACTCTTACAACATTATCTTATTAATGAATGAGGATTTATGAATATGCAAATTAGTCCCCGCCTCAATTGCATTAGCTGGGAGCATAGACATATATGTGCATAGATTCCACGCTCTGCACTTCCACTCATGTTTTAGTGCTGATGTTAATGGGCTGTACACAGCAAAATCACTAGTGTTAAATGTACACTCCTGATGTATATGGTGAACGTGATTTCACCAAGTAAGATGTGATCCTGGATCAACACCATTGTTGGTCCTGGATCAACATTTTCATTAACCAATCAGATTGCAGGATTACCATTAGTGTGCATGTTAGATTTAGGTTTAGGATTGGGTTAGGAGCTTTTAAGAAATTATCCTCAAACTATTATTTCACACTAATTTGAGGGTTTACAAATGGTTAGGGTTTGAGTTAAGGGTATGTTGGGGTATCTTTGAATAAAACATTTTGCTGTAGCATTAACACTGCACGTAATGAGACATTATGGAAAAAACTCAGCAGTAGTGTTGAATGATGCACATGGTTTGTCTTTAAGCATTTAAAAAACACGACATAGACATATAAACAACAATAAAACTAGATTGTCACCACAGTGCGATTTACAGAAAGCTGTCATAGTCCTCATATTGACATTGACAAAGCTGAGAAACACCAGCAGGCACACTTTTTTATTTCTCCTCCGGGCAAATAGAAGCAGGTGACAGGACCTTCAGACACTAATAGAAGATGAAAAAAAGAGATGTTGAGATGAATTTGTTTAGACAACAAACATTTGATCAATGTGCTTTTTTCTCTTCTCACTGCAGTTTTTAAATGTATTACAGTACATGCTATAATGCTGTTTCTTGCTTAAAATGTAAAGCTGTATTAGCCGCTTCTGTCTGTAAACTTTATCACTAAAAACATTACTGATATAAAAAAAAATGTAATGCACTGTAAGTCGCTTTGCGTCAAAATGTTTGCCAAATGCAGAGGTGGATAGAGGGGCCAAAAACTTTACTCAAGTAAAAGTACAAGTAAATAGATATAATAGATTCATATCCACGTCATCCAACAATCTTTATGTTCTGTGTGTTTCTTGAAATGAGTGAAAACCAAATCAGATGATTCAGTTTATGCAGTTTATGATTTGTGAACCAGTTCAAAAGTTTGGCCGGTTTGCTTTGTAAATAATTACGTCAGACTCATTTATTTGCAGTAATTTGTAAGGAATTTACTCAAATGAGTCATTCTTTCGCAAATGCCCCAGAAACCCACACTGTAAAAAACTTTGCTGCCTAAAATTTTTTTGTTAAATCAACTCAGATTTACAAGTCATGTCAACAGAAATTAGTTGTCACAACTTATAGAATATCGTTGAGAAAAGTCAACTTAAATGTCTAAGTTATAACAACTCACCTGTAGTTATAACAACTCATCTCTAGTCAAGATAAATAATAGTAAGTTGAAATGACTTGTAAATACGAGTTGATTCAACAAAAAAATTTAAGGCAGCAAAGGTTTTTTTTACAGTGCAAGGCAGGAGTGTCAGGATTTGGGGTAACACAAAACACGAACCCAGATGCGGACGTAACAACAAAAGGAATTTATTAAATACATGGGGAAAAACAGGAAAAACAAAACCCACGAGGGGGCAAAACGAGACACGGGAAACACAGCACTAAACTGACACTAAACGTAACAAACTAACAATAAACTCTTCAAAACATAAACAGATCAAGACTAGATATAATACAAAAACTCACAGGAACCGACAGGGCATGAGACAAGATGAACGTGCACAGAACAGCAAACACAAGGACAATAAATAGGGACAAAGTAAATTACATACACCTGGAAAATAATCACAAGTAAGGGATCGGGGAAAAAGTGACGAGACCCGGGAAATGCGTGGTCAGAATAAACCAATACTACACCCACATTTCCCACATAGAACATATGTACTGTCAGAACCCTGCCATGCTAAACTAGATCTAAATACCAACAGGATCCGGCAGGATTCTGACAAGGAGTTTTAAAATAAAATACAGATTTCGTGAATAAATAAAAAATATTGAAGGAACGCTGCACAGTGAAAGAAAGTAAGAGTACAAATTTTCCATGAATAATTCATATACACATTAAAGTGCGCATGTGCAGAAAGCGATCCTAGGGACTAGCACTTACGAGGGCCTTATGTAAACATATCACCAGAATGATTGACAACTAGGATGACCAATAGTCTTGATGATCCACCCGGAAAAACAAAATACCCATTTTTAATGAACTCTTAAGGGTACATATTTTCAAAATCTTACTCAAGTAAATGTAACAAAGTAACTGCGTTCCTTACCACCTCTCAATTAAAGGTACAAATCTAGTTTAGCCCCTCGTCCAAAAAAATGACTGTCATTATTTACTAATCCTTTTGTGGTTCAAAACATACACTGGCATACAATGAAAGGTTGTCATCATGACCTGATGCTCTCCAAAAAGTCAGTCAAAAAAATCACTTTTCTAAATCAAGACACAGAAAGACTCAATCAACATCAGAGTTTCCTCTCCTTACTGAATGACTCTTCCAAATATGTCTATAGTTTTATGTTCCTTGAAACAAATAAACTTAGTTTGACTGTGTGTAAATAATGATTTTGTGGAGGACCGTACCTTTAAATGCAACTTCTTTGTTGTACGGGTCGTTCCTTTCCCAGAAGTGCTTCTCTGTAGCCGTACTTCATTTCACCCTCAGGCCTGAGATGATTTTTTTTTTTCAGTTTTCCTCTGAAGTAACTGCTTGAGACTTTGTTGTTTTCTCCTCCCTCAGGAAGCCGAGCCTTTTCACAACTACACCGGCTGCATTGAAATAATGGAAATTAATAAGCTCGGAGGATTCGGTGCAGCCCGTGCCGTTGCTGGGAACAATGTTGACAACTGCGGGTAATTGAACCTGATTTTCTGTCAGGATTTAATACAATTCGATATTACGCTCACGTTTTCTGTTTTCTTCAGTGTTTTTTGTTTGTTTTATTTTTCCCTCTTCTCTCACGGCTCAAGAATGTAGTGGTAGAAAACCTGCATCTGTCAGCTGTGTCTCACAGCACCTACTGTATCCGCTCAAGTTGTGTTTATATTCATGCTGTGTATAAAATCCTCATTGAAGTTGGGCTTCGCACGTTGTGTATTATTGTTCTTGGACGATGCAATCATTCATGCTGATTTGGGTATTTTAGATATTATTTCAGAGAAAGTAAAGACCTGTTTTTAAAATGCAATAGGAATCCACACGCATGGTGCATGAGATGGGTGAAATAGTTGATTCTTTTATATTTGCATTATTTATTCCCTATATAAATCAATGTGAAATTGAGATGAGGTTGAGCAGAAACATTTTAGGTAGTTTCTCAAGAGTTTAAAAAAACATCAGTGCATTATTTTTATATAGATGAGCTGATTTATTGATCACCGATTGAGAAGTGGGTAAGACTTTATAATATGAATCATGATGAACTAATACTTTACTGAATTCATACTTAAATATGAAGTAATGCTGAGTTAATGCATGTACTAAGTTAAATTAACAACGAGTGAATGTCTCATGACTCAACACATAATTAATACATTAACTAACAACTAAAAAACTGTAATGTTGTACTTAGACTAATGAAGAATCATCATTATGATTAGTACATGCATTAACTCGGCATTAGTTCATGTTGAAGTAAAAATAAGCGCATGTCTTTATGATTCATGGACCCTTATTATAAAGTGTAACCAGAAAGTGATTGATCGGCGACGCGTAATTGTATCTAATTTTGATGTTTATACTAGATTATATTTTACATTTATTTAACAGTGCATTCAATCTACAAGTTTTTTTATTAGTATGTGTGCTATCCTTGGAGATCGACCCCATGACCATGAACCACAGGAACACATTTTGATTTGATTTGTTTTGATAAATGATTGTTTTGATAAACTCACTGGGATTAGCTGCGCAAAATATTGTGTGTTTGACCACAGGGCACACGTACTGATCAAATGTTTATCTTTTAATGTCTTGTAAGTTGTTTGGATGAAAGCACCTGTCTACATGTAAAGGAAATGTAATGACATGCATTACTAAATCATGATTTATAGAAAGAGAAACTATGTGAACAAACCTTTTTCTGTATCTCAGGGATGTTATATGGTTTTCAAGTTGTGCCATCTTTATTTTCTCAAATATTTTTTGAAATACAGTCAGTATAGCTTATAAATGACTGATCAGTAGTATTACAAGTATTACATTTGAGTAGTTCACTTTATAAAGTCTTTATTTCCTCACACGTTATAGATGGCATCATGGCTTACCAGCAAACCCAACAGATTATCCCCATCTGCTCAGCACGAATGAAAACACATCTGGTAGACGGATCAGACTTCCCTCATCCACCCAGCCTTCGCCCGTTTGCCAGCAGGTGCCATGTCTCAACGGCGGATCATGCTGGCCGGTTTCCCTGCCCAGCGGGGCTTCATCTTTCTACTGCGATTGCCCTCTTCACTTCACAGGTCGTCTGTGTGAGAAAGGTGAGACTGCTGGTTTTCTTTTGTTTGAGGCGTAAAATATATTTCTTGGACCCTATAGGCGTTAGGTATGATTTTCAGGTTTGCAATAAGGCTTTTGAAAATTAGAGTCCACTCGCTTACCCCCAAAAGTGAGAAAGGGCAACTTATATAAAATACAGAAGCACAGCCTGTACCGTTTAAAATCTTCCTCTCTCATTGGATCGCTTGAAATTATTCATGGTGTGATTAAAGTAAGGTCCATACAATTTAAGCAAGTCAGAGACCCTTTTATCTGTTCACCTGCGAGTCCCACTACAAATGAGAGCTTGACCCTGTCACCGGTGTTCTTCAGATTCATTTTACATCCTCTGCTTCATGCCAGGATATTAAATTCTGGTGAAGAGAAAGTCTTTTACACTTTGAACCCAACTGATAGTGACTGACACCCAACATGCTGAGCTGCCATAGCCGAATATTTCACACTTTAACAATTTACTTAACTCTGAACTGACAACAGCTGCTCCTCTTATCACTTCTGTGTCTTCAGATTTTGGTAACACTTTCTATGAACCCCATGCTTATAATGAATTATAGCCCCTTTATAATTGTTTATTGGTAATTATTACTAATCTATACATATATTTATAAAGGCTGCATCTTTAAATAGCACTGATGGACTGAGTAATTAATATTTATAAATCAGTGTATTATGAATGATGAGCATGCACATGCATCACTTATAAGTAATTATAAAAATATTATACATATAACTATAACAGTTCTTATAATGGGGTTGTAGGTGTTGTTGTGCCTTTATAAATATATGTATAGATTAGTAATAATTACCAATGAACAATTATAAAGGGTCTATAATTCATTATAAGCATGGGTTTCATAGAAAGTGTTTCCCAGATTGTTTCAAGCGCTATCAGAAGTCCAGCATTCATTTCTTTGTGTGTACTAATTGGGTTTGTATTGTATTTTCCTCCAGCACCTGCTGACTCTCCATATTTTGTGCAATGTCAATAAGTCAATGCTCAGGTAAAGAGCTAATTTGCTGAGCTACAAGTTCATCTGTCTCCATCGATGTAACATTCAGATGCTCTGGCAGTTAAATGCCGGGTTTGAAATTAATTACAAATCATTTATTTTGCCTTTCTGGGATGTATTTTGTGCAGTGCTGATGAGCATTGACCGATGGGTTCTTGAACAGATCAGTTCAGTTCCTGTTAGAGAAAAAGACTGACTTGTAACCTTTCTTGAAGCCGTCAGTATTTCTCCAGTTTTTTATTACCAGTGTGAGTGTATTGTGCTGCTTTAAAGGGGCCATGGCATGAAAATCTGTTTAAGTGCTATGATTGGGTCTCCAGTGCTTCTATCAACCTAGAAAATTTGAAAAAGATCCACCCAGTAACTTAGTTTTGGTAAACCATTCTCTGCAAACATTTAAAAATTAGGTCATTGAAATTGGCTCTCCTTGTGATGTCATAAGGAGCTCTTATTATAATAATACCGCCCCTTAATCTGCACTATCAAACAACAGCGCTGACATTTAGTGCAGGGAGAGAAAAAATAATTGACCGCAAAATTGAGTTTGAATTGCATCAAACCAGCATCATTGTGATCAGTGTTTGCACTTCATCAGCTCATTTGCATTATTAAGGACACATCCAATATGGCACATTTTTGCTCACACCTACAAAGTGTCAATTTTAACAATAAATTATCTACATGATAATTTGAGCTAAAACTTCACATGTGTACCCTGGGGACACCAAAGGTTTATTTTACATCTTAAAAAATGATTGTGACATGTCCCCTCTTACATATGCGTAATTTCAGAGAATTATTTCTAAATAAATTATAAATGTAGTGCTAAAAATGGAGTTACACATTTGGGTGTGGCTAAAATGGTGTCTCGATGATGCACTGGAGCCACTGAGCATGACCCCGCCCCTAACACAATCATGAGCGCCCATTTACATTGTAGCTGTATTTAAAAGTTAAGAGAGACGACAGCTTTCTTGCGAGTGGGTGTGGTTTCAGCTCTGACAGCCGACATGCCCCATTGTTTAAGAGTTTTCCAAGATTTTGTAAACTTATTTTATTTACTCCATCATTCAAATTTGATTGGTTAATAACACAAACTGAGAACACATTTAATGTTGGACTTTACAGGGACTTTAATGGCCAGTTTCCCGGAAAAGCTTTATCCTGCTCCTAGACTAGTATGCATGTTTGAGCTGCTTTCATTTCAAAACACCTTGTACTGACGTATCTTAACATCAATCAGTGTCATTTTTTGTCTCAAGATGCACACCAGTATTGTTTTTGTAAGGTTATGTATGTTTTAAAATAAGTAATGTACCGGTATTTGCGCCATTATTTTACGCAAAAAAACGTGTCTTAAATCAATCGCTTGAAATGGCTGCAATTGTTGCTGATAGGAGAGGCATCACAGAGATCAGAGAGTGTGTGGTAGGCAGAGGATTTTTTCCACACATAACAGTTTTTTTGGAATGTCAGAGGAACATATTATTCGAAAATATTGTTTGCCAAGGCATGTTATTTTTTATTTACTGGAGGAGATAAAAGAGGAGTCACTAGAAGTCGTCACACAATAGCAGACATTTCCAAACTTCTTGTAAACCATCATTTTTTTCTCCTCCAGTTCTTTTCCGTGTACTATGAGTTCGTTAGCTGGGATTTCACACCTCGCATTTATAGCTGTGATGTCCGTGGTGCTGAACAGATCCTTACAAAAATGAACTATGGTTTGACTACAGTTAAAAAATAAACATTGTTACTGTAGTAAACCATGGTAACCACTTAAAACCATAGTTAAACAATCGTTAGTGTATTAAAACCATGGTTTTGCTAATAATAATCAATACAAACATTTGGCTTTTTTAGTAAAAAACCCGCAGATATTACCACTCCAATCTGTGCTTTATTGGAGTCTCTCGCACTAATACGCCTCGTTTACTAAATCTGGCCTGATGTCATTAATTATTTCCTTTGTTTTTGAGTTAAAAAATTGATTTAGATGCTATCATCTGCTACAAATGATTCAACTTTTAGAAATACACTTGTTTTTAGATGGCTTCAAAGCTACAATTATAGACATGAAATTCAGTCTAAACTTGGTCTTTAATGCAGCTGGAAAGCGTTGTTTTTTTTTTTTATTCATTCCTCTTGAATGCCTTTGTTGAGGAATGCAAGTGCCTTTTAGCTGTTACTGAACAACACTCAACACTGTTTTTACTTCCGTTTTTCCCCTTTTTTTTCTCATCTCTGCCATTATTTTGTTTCAGAGGCTTTTACCGGAGAGCTTTTAGTCTTCAAGCTGGATGTTTTTGCTTTGTATTCGTACATTGGTGCAGGTCAGCCCAATATGGCAATCAGATGTTGGATCAAAGTGAGGAAGAATGATAAACAAAAAAGGACTAAAACGGCATCAACAGACATTTAACTTAATACATTTCATGCATTATTATGAGAAATTAAAAGTGTTGATAACATTGCAACGAGTTGGGAAGCCTGTATGATACTAGTAAGGACAGAAAAATGTGTGCCAATTGTAGAATAAATACAATTATTAGAAATATACACCAAAATAATTTACCCAGAAAATCTTTCATGATAATTGTGTAATGTGCATAATTTAAAATATTGTAATGTAATATTATAAAATGTATAATAGAACATAAACGACATTATTCTTAACGTTTAAAGACAGAAAAGCTTGATTTTATTGGTCATAGCTCCTCGTTTGTCTGACGATTTGTAGCATGTAGCACAAAAGCAAACTGTCTGACTTAAACTTCAAATCAAAGCAGAGATGGAATAAGGAGACAGACTTCTCTTAGAGAATCAAATGATGATTTAATAGATGCATTTTTTTTTTGTTTTCTTTACACATGCCTTTGGTATAGGTATAGTTTTGCTATGTCACAATTCCTATTAGAAATTACTAGGTCCTATTTGTTTTAAAATCCCAACAGTGTTGAGAAATCTTTGCAATGATATCTAAAATGCAAAGTTATCGAGTCCTTGTCATCTTTAATTTAGTCCTTTTGAAATGACCCTCCTCTGATGACGAGCTGGCATCAGCAGATATGCCAAAACAAAACAGTCACATAGCTTGAGGGTGAAAGGGTGAGGAAGATGAGAGGATGTGCATGACGAGGAATAATAGGGTCACAATAAATCTCTTCTGTGTCACAAATAAAACAAGAGGATCCCTAGCCTCAGATAGCCTTGTCTTAAAGCAATAACAAGAGAATCTAGCAATAATAGTGGCAGCATGAATTTAAGGCAGCTCTACCATAAACTACATCTGTGTCTTCATGCAATGCTTTAAAGTGGACATTTCAATTTTTGTTTAATTTTTCACTTATTAGTTATTAAAATGTGTGAACATCATAAATTATGATGTAAATACAACATACAGGATTTCAAATGTTCTAATCTGATTCAGAATCTGATTTAACATGAAAATAAAGTTTTATAATTCTGTAGTATTCTACCTGAAGAATGCTTTTAATGTTGAAAAATCAGCCTGGTCTCACTGTTAATATGTAGTTTTTACACGTAACTTTAAAAAACAAAAAACGTATTTTTTGTATGTTTAAATAGATGCTAAAATGTATAATGTAGACGTATTTACAACATTTAATTGTAGCATTATTACGTTTTGACAGCTTAAAAACGTAAAACATTTACGTATCTTTCATTCCATAAAGATTGCTGTATAATTTCCCTTTAAAGATATGTTACCACCTTAACCCTACCCCAAACCCTACCCTAAACCCAAACTCTTTTTATACAAAATGTTTAAATACGTAATGTATTCTTTTTATATTATGCAACGTAACGGACAGATTGTTCCTAAACATATTGGTAACAATATAGCATTCAAAAGATATTTTAAGGTGCTACAGTCCTACGCAAAACAGTTTATTAAAATCATTTGACGTTACTGTTAAAAAATCATAGCAGACAGACAAGTGTAATCACAACAACTTATTTATTGCGAATATTAAAATCAGTACCAAAAGTTAAAATGACGATGTGCTGGTGCCGCGGTCCTCTCTGGAGTATATGAAGTAAATTAAAGAGAAGTATTAAAGTTATTAATCCAAGAGTTTGATCAGCGATGATCCGGCTTCCCTCTGTCACGACGCGCTTTTTCATTTCAAACGTACACCAATGGAAATGACGCAAATATGTCACGTGGCACTCAAAGAGCCAATGAGCTTTTGATATCACTGCCGTAAAGCAATGTGTCGTAAAGCTTCTTGAGGCAGGATATTTAAATTCACATTAACGATCTGACTTTACAGTTTCTGATGAGAACTCGGATCAAGATTGCTGGATAAAGGGCTGAATTTGGATCTGTTCCTCGCAATCGTATGAATTTTGAAGATGTGGATTAAAGTAAATGAATAAAAGTAACATCTTTTGTGAATTTATGTTGTATTTTGTTGTAATTAATACAAAATACACATGTATTCTCATGAGATCACATTGGAAAAATATCTGAAATATGATTTAACACCTAAATAATAAATACATTTGCTGAAGTCTCATAATCTAATGAGATCAAAGTTTAATTTGACATTGTTTTTAATCTTTCACATGGCCTTACATAGTCAATACTAAAGATATCAAGCTTATATTTTCACACAATGTTTTTATATTATGTAGAAAGACTTTATGTAAAAAACAATGAATCACAACTTAATGACTGGGTTTAGCCGGGTTTACACAGGTAAGCTCACAAATCTGTGACTGTGACCGTATTGAGTCTACAGTTTCATTGATATTCAATTGTTATTAGAAAGTTGTCAGATGATGTTGGGAAAAAATTATTATTGAGATTTTCTTTTATTGAGTCTGCTCTCAAACTGATGTTGTTGTTGTTAAAGCAAACATAAAAGATGCTGAAATTAAATGAATAATAACATTTTCTCAATTGCACTTTTAAATTCTGCTGTATGTGCAATGAATTTCTCAGGTAGATGAAGTGGATGATATAAAATTGTTCAAACACAAACCATGTTAAAAATAAAGCTGAATATAAGTTAGATTAAAGCTTGTAAAAATAAATAAATAGCTTGCTGGAGGTGTTTGTCATAACATTCACTCATAAAGTCTTTTAATTGCAGAGGTTGGAAAACGAATTTTAAGGACATTTGTACTTTGTGTGTTTGTAAAATGAATGCTCCTTGACATTACGAGACTCTTATAAATTACAGTAAAAGCGTTCTTGCAGTTCTTGTTGGTAATCCGTGCAAGGTGAGAAAACTTGTTTTTTCATCACAAAAGTTCAAAGGTTAATGTAGTTAAATGAATCTAATCTGAGGATGTGTGAAGTCTCTGTTGTCAAGGAGTCAAGACATTAGCAAGTTTTTACCAAGGTGCTTTTTGTTCTCCACGTCTCCAGTGAACAATCTTCAAATGCTTATTTTGCTCCTTTCTTTCTTTCTTTCTTTCTTTCTTTCTTTCTTTATTTATTTATTTATTTACGGCATAACATTTTGCTCTTTTTGGTTAATTGGATTAAATGATAAAAATTTGATTACAATTTTTTATATTTCTTTTTTACTGTTTTATTGATAGTGACGTACATTGCATTCAGTTTATACTTTTTATTCATTGACATTTTAGTTCATTACATTTATGTTGCTAATGCAATGCTCTATACACTGTCAAGAAATTGTCAAAAATGGTCCCAGCTGTCACTGGGGCATTACCTTTTCAAAAACCACATCTTTGCACCCAAAGAGTTCATATTACTACTGTACCTCAGATGTACATATATTTCAAAATATGTGTTTGGGCATCATGTGAAGCATGTGCATCAAGTGTGATGTCTAAATAAATGTCTGCTGCAGATGTGTCTAAAGGGTTTATGATGAAAGAGACACTCACGTTTGTCAGATACTCACTTAATCTCATGTTGTTATCAGAGTTTAGTGTTAAGTTAGTGTCTTGCAAGAATTTTGTGAACGTGAGCGTCTCTTTTATCATTAACCCTTTCAATGCGTGTGCAGCAAGCACTTATTTTGACATGACACATGATGCACATCTTCACATGACACAACAAACACATCATTTGAAATGACGAGCAATGCCGAACGAAAAACACAGATTTGAATTTGTGCCCCTCGGAAAAGAAGTCACCAGCCGCCACTGTTAATACCCTAAAGGTACATACAGGTACCAAACGTATACAGTACATATGTCCCTAAATGACAGAGGTGAAAAGTACTTCAGTATTTTTATTACATTTTCCAAGCATCTGTACTTTATCAGAGTGTTTGTCTTGGGGAAAATGTTACTTCTGAAGCATAAAACGAACGATACTGTGTATTCCTTTCTATTGCATATTAAAATTGATTTAATACATAATTACTTTTGTGCTTTTTAACATTTACTCAAGTAAAAGAAAGAAAGTACTCGATGTTTAATGTACTTAAATATTAAATGTAAAATAAAAACTTCTAGTGCAGTAAAAATTTAGCCTGACTACGTCAGACTTTGTACTTCCGCTAAATTTCATTACGCTTCTGTACTCAGTCTGAGATACCTCCCATTCAAACCGTTTTCCTCAGGTCTCAAAACAACCGGCGAATCAATGAACAGAGGGCGGGCTGAGAGCCGTGACGTAGACGCTAAGCGCCGAATGTACGGTTGTAGTTTGTAGTGGACATGGAGGCACAGAAAGCTATTTGCTCTGTTGTGGAGAACCGGCACTTGCCAACTTAATCCCGAACAAGAAAAGTGTTTGTTAAACATTTTGAATGGAGATTATGTTGTTGCCCTACTCCCGACAGGTTTTGGGAAAAGTTTAATTTATCCACTATTATCGATCGTCAGCGAGAAACTGTGTGCAGCACAGCTTGACGTGCACAACAATCGAGATATCATGGAAGGAAATTTCATTGTTCACAGTTAATGGTGGAGGACGCGTGGGCAAACATTCTTTGGTGACATTCCTGATTAACCAGAAAAAAAGGTAGGAAGATTTAATTTACATATGGTTATGGCTGTCTGGTGGAAGAGTTTGAGAGGAGAGAGGGGCGTTCCTCCACTTAGACGTGAGTGGAAAGACACCGTAAGGATAGTGTTCAACTAGCTCTGGCCCGATTTACTTTACATAATCTGCAGAAGTCGTTCATAGCCATGTTAACTTCGGTATTTCGCTCGATGGGTTTGTTTTCACATCATGCGTGTGTTTTACAGCAGAAATTTGATGCGGCTGAGCTGGCGCATAACGCACATCATATCCAAACGTTATGTGATTGGCTTACGTTTAGACCAATGATTTTAAACTTCAGACAAGCCCCTCCCATGAGAAGGAAAACGATTGTCAATTATGCCCAGCCAGACTCTGTCTATGAAGCGAAGCAAAATAGCAGAGGATGGTTCTACCAGGCTAGTAAAAATTATGATATGCTTGGGAATGAATGTTTTCCAAAGAAAAACACAGATGAAATACGAATACCTGAAAAATGACTTTTGGTAAACGTTAGGAGCTTTTTAAAGGGTACTGCCCCAATGACAGCTATAGGGACTCTTTTTCCCAACAATGCAATATAATACAGTAATAACAGTGGGATTGCAGTTATTGTATATAGATATTTCACACAATCTTCTGTACTCACCACATTATAGTGGAAATATGGGGAGCAGAAACACAATGAACACACACATGCGAGTAAAATTTGAATAGTCAAGAAAGTGTGATGTCAGCAGACTACCTAATGACAAACTTGTCATCAAGATGAAATGATTTTATTTGCCTCTCAGCATTTTTCTCAGCCTGGTCAGATTGCGTCCTCCTTTGGGAGCCACGGATGCACATGTGTCTCAAGAGTAATACTACAGACAGGGTTTGGTGTCAGGGCATTAGTATATATATACAGCATACAGAATGGGTTCCTTTAAAAAACACTGCTCAGCTTGCGGTCTGACTTATTTTGGGGCAAAATATTGAGATTAAAGAAAGAAAGAACTCTGCACATATGGTGTACGCTGCATTTTGAACGTTTACGTCTGTCTGTCATTTAGTCCATCTGCTTGTGAATTTAGTCGTTGCTATTGGCAAAGACCCATCTCACCCACCTTATCAACAGTTTGCCTGTGTGTTAGTACTGTGTACTGTACATGTATTAAAACACTAAAGAGATTGTAAAGTGTCTACGCCTCTATAAAAATAAGGCAGGAGGTGAACGGTGACCCCTCTCAGTATCTCGCTCAGCACTTCTGCACCCTCACAACCTTTTCCTCAGCACCTTCGCCATTTGTTCTCAAAGTGCTCATTTGCAGATAATTAAGTAATCCACTGAAATGTTATTTGTCCCTCTGGGCACTATGCAAAGCAAGGGGGTTGTTATATTCAGGGCTGACTCATTCCTAGTTCCCCATGGGAAATATCACATAATCAAGCAGACACTGTATTAAATAATTCCTCCCAGCTTTCTTGCTGCAAAAAAAGTTGTACGGATTTGACATTTTTTAACATGACAGACGCTGTTGTTTATGTCTAAGTAACCATATCACTTGGTTTTATAAAATAAACGTAAAAAATTAATAATTTGTAAATACACAAGGGCTGAATATTGAAATATCTCAAATGCGCACATTACAATGATCTGAAATAAATGAATTTTGATACTTTAAGATAGCACAGACAAGATCGTCTAAGATAGCGAAACAGTGATGCCTTCCCTTTCCATAAAAAAGTGAAACGTGTGTTGGTTAAATCATTTTCCGTTTTAAAATCAATGTATTTTATTTGGATTTGGATTTTTTTTTATTTAGGAGTGGTTTCCCGGACAGGGATTGTCTTAAGCCAGGACTATGCCTTAGTTTAATTAGGAAATATAACTAGTTTGAACAAACATGGCTTACTAAAAACATTAAATGTGTGCATTTTGAGGCAAAACAAAAGGCACTGATGTATTTTAAGATATGTCAGTGCAAGTTGTTTTCAGTTTGGACAGTTTGCAATCAATAGTTGTGTGAATAGTAATTTGTGAATCATTGTAAAAGTAGCTGTCATTCCCTCATGACCTTAGCGTTAGTGTCTGCTGAGTATTGTCACCTCTTTTAGCCTTGCGTTTGCTTTTCTTTTACCCTCATCTATCCATCACAACTATCTGTGCTTATCTCACGCTTCATCTCCCTCGTAAAACTCCCCCTTAAACAGCAGACCTGAGAGCGAGCACTATTTTCTGCTGAGTTGAAGGAATTGAAAAAGCATTGAAAGACTCCTTCAGTGTGACTGCAGTCTGATCAGTGTGGCGCGCTGGGACCGGCTTGATTTGCTTGGCTGCGTTTTGAGCTTCGGCGATGGCAACCCTTCTGAGCGCCCGAGGAGCTGGAGTCCAATGCCTGCTTACTTGCTGACAGAGTTTTTCGATGAGAATTATAATAACTCTGGGGATTCAAGAGTCAAAGCCACTCCGTGTGTCCATTTTGGTTTTCGGATGCAGGAAGTAGAAGGATAATATTCATTGGAGTAACAGGATTAATCTAAGGATGTGACACATTCTTCTGGTTCTGCTTAATGACTTAACAAAACCGAGAACACAAAAACTGACGAAGTAATCCATGTCTGCATTCTAACTTTGTGTTGCCAGGTTTGCGACCTTTAAAGGCTACTTTTAAACTGTTTCCTCAAGTTGACAACTAATTTTTTTGTGTAAAGCAGGGAAAGAGAAGTAAAACATAGATATGATAAGTTTGAGGGAGATAAGAGTTGATAAACAAACTAAGGTCAGTTTTAAATAGAAGATGAAATAACTAATCGTTCAAATTTAATCCTACAAAGACGTATGATTTTTTTTTTTAAATCATAATACCCCACCCCTAATCCCACCTCTAAACCAAACATCACTGTAGCAAAAGCAGATCATACTTAACTCTTTACCCACCAATAACAGAATTTTCCGTCATTTATGAGACAACACTAACTTATTAAACACTACAGCATATGTGGATCCAAAAGCAGTGAATACTCTGTGTATGTTTGGATCATCTTTCTGAATCTGATCAGAGCAAAAGTATGTTACAAAAATGTAATAATGTCAGCTTTTTGTTCAAAATGTGGTATTTTTTTTAAGAAACCTATCCATATTTGAGAGGTGACAAAAAAGGATTTTTAAATAAAAAATGTATAGTGCTGGCTGGCAACTTTTTTAAATTCTAGCAGGTAAATTAAAAAATACAATTTTGATTGCACAAATCCATATGAAAGCCACACTGTAAACCCAAATTAGTAAGCAGAACTCAAAAAAATTAAGGCAACTCGTTGCCTCAAAATTTTTAAGTTCATGAACTTAAAACACAATTTCTTTTAGAGGTTAAATATTTTGATTACTTGTAACATAAACCTTTTGATTATAATTAAATTAAAAGTTCTTATTAAAGTCTACTCAATAATTTTCAGTTACATTGACTCATGGCATTAAGTTAACATTACTAAAAAAAATAAGTACACAAAGAAGCACTTTTAAGTTATGTAAACTCAATGTTTTTATTTTTGTTCAGTTTTTTTTTAATTACACATTACTCAAAACCTTTGACACACAAAACTCAAAATCACATGGCTCAAAACTTAATTTTTTTGAGGCAACTCGTTGCCTCAAATATTTTGAGTACAGACAACTTAAACAGTTTGAATTACATTGTGTTTCACAAAATTTTTGCCCTTTCCATTTAAAATGGCAGTGTCAATTTAAAAGACCAACACAGACAACAATTCAAGTCACAAATACCATTTGAAAATACAAAGGCACATTGTGCATATTGTGAAGAAAACACATTTTTAGATACATTTCTACATACACATCAAGTCCTTTTTGAGACTCTGTTACTTGGATGACACTTTTCCATCATCAAGGCAAGTAACATTTGAGTGAATTCAAGTGTGTTGTCAGTCGCCTGGGATAGCTGAGGTGTAGTGCATAGATCAGTCCAAACATTACCAGAAAGGCATCAGTAAATCTGTAGAGGTTGACCAAATCTCGCTTTCAACGATGACAGATTTTCTCAGGCTGGAAGTGAACTGGACTTGTGTCGTCATCTATGATGACTGTAAGGAGGGCCTTTACAACATCTTAAAGCTCTGGCTCATCAGATGTGTCCTGCAAAATAAAACAGATATTAAAGCAAAAACTGGTTACACATGGCAAATACCAAGGGTAAATAGTTTTTTATTAATTAATTTTTGACAAATTTTCAATTATTTACAGCAGATTTAGTGCAAAAATAAAGGCATAAATCTAGTCATGACATATGTTAAACAAACAATATTGCTACAGAACAACAGACAGAAAGTGATTTTAAAAGATGTGTGAACAAGGAACACATCAGTGTTCTAAAGGAGCCAGCCAAGCTACCAGTACATTCAAGTTGATAATATGCTCCAAAACCTATAAAGATAAATGCCTTATCTTGTTTAAAGAGCACCTATTATCCGATTCATGATTTAAATTTTTTGGGGGGGGGGTTGTCAGTGTGTATTAGTACATGTTAAGTAATCGATGACGCAAGTTATCCTCTCCAACTTAAATCTCTTTTCTTGACTACTACAAACACATGGATTGTAGGCAACAGTTTACTTCCATGGCCTGTTGACGTGAACACGATGGTCATTATCATAATCCCGCCTGTTTCTGACTCACAGCCTGTAAAGAATTTTTAAAGATTTAAAGAAGACTTAACCATGACTCAATCACGAGTTTTGTGCAGTTCAGAATAGCGCTTGTTTGTTACGCAGAACATAACAGATTGGTAAGGTAAGGATACTAAAACGTTAAAACCATGCCTGCATTTGTGATCGTAGAAGCGACAAACAACCAGCGCTACTCTGCACTGCTCAAAACTTGTGTTTGAATCATGGTTTAGTCAGTAGTAAATTCTTTAAATATGAAAACATAAGCGGGCGGGATTATGATAATGACCGTCGAGTCCAGATCAACAGGCTTAGGAAGTAAACTGTTGCCTACAATCCATGTGTTTGTTGTAATCCAAGAAAAGAGATTTAAGTTGGACACAATAACTCACGTCATTGTTTACATTGGGATTTGTACATTTTGCATATCATTAACATGTACTAATACACACTTACACACCAAAGGAAATGTAAAATCATGAAAAACATGTTCTTCTATTAATAGTAGTGTATATTTTCCAAAAAAAAAAAAAAACACTCACTGTGCAGGTCCTGAAGAACCCTGAGACGTCCTCATGTCGATAGACTGGAAGGAGATGAAGAGCAGTGATACACTTGGTGTGTATGTCACGTACCTCCTATAATGATAAAACACCATGGAACATAACTGAACTGTAAATGTTAAACTTGTAATGCAATCAGACAAATAAGTGAAGAAAATGTAGCATTCAAAATTGAATCATTTAACTTGTCAAATGCTTTTCAACTTTCCTCTTTCAATTAAGAATTACATCCATAAAATATTTAACAATATCTTTACCTGTTAATCGTAGATTCTTAGGATTTCAGTCAAAGCATTTGATGTCTTCCCAATTTTGGTTGTCTTTCTAGACTGATGACTTTTTTCAGAAAGAAGATGTCGGTCAAGCTCAGAGCAGAATATGTTGGGCAGGTTCTGTATTGTAATTCGTTGGAAGTCTAAATACACCTACATTTTTAAACAAAGACAACACAGTTATTTTAATTATGTGAATCTGGTAAATTTAACCCTCCCATAAAGCATAAAACAGCCCCTGAATGTGGTATAGGTCAGTGGTTCTTAACGTTATTCCTGGAGGCCCACTGCCCTGCACATTTTGTATGTCTCTTTTGTCTGACAGACTCAGTTCAGTTCATGGAGATCTCTTCTAATGAGCCTATGATTTCAGGTGTGTTAAATAAGGGAGACATACAAAATGTGCAGGGCAGTGGGCCTCCAGGAATAACGTTAAGAACCACTGGTATAGGTTATCAGGAAAGGAATAACAAGAAAAAGTGCCACTACACATTACCTCAGACTCTATTTGAGTGCAGGCCAGAGTTCCATGAGGTTTTTCACTGGTGGGCATGTCTTCACTATGGTCTGTCACCGCAGGTCAAATGCTGTCTGCATCCTCTTTCTTATAAGTGAAGAGGATGAAATATAAATCTTTAATGAAAGCGTGTCATATTTGTAGTTGTAATGTAACATTCATTTCAAATTTGGTTCCTATTTGACCGAGAAAAGGAGTGTTTGTAGTCTCACCCATAGATATGTATAAAGGCTAGATGTCTTACGGCAGAGTCTCTAACGTCCTCACCTGGTGGCCATCTTACCTCAGACAGTTCGCTCACTCTGAGCATTGAGTTTAATGGTGCAGGTACTTTTAAATGACCATAACTTGCACAATGCTATACCAATTTTCAAACGGTTTGGTTTCTTACAAACATTATTAACGGGGCTATAATTCTGGATGCTTCAACATTTTTCATGAATTTTTTCTATTTTTTTTTAGTATAAGCATGCAGTGTCATAGGTACATCTTTGACGTTTATAACAAACCGTTTGAAAATCTGTACAAAATTAAGCAAGTTATGGTTATTTAAAAGTACCTATACCGTTAAAACTCAATGCTACGAGTGAGCGTCATGTGGTAAGATGGCCGCCAAAATGCGGACGTTCCACTCAATTGGCCAGCAGCACGGGCGAGAAATCTAGCCTTTATACATATCTATGGTCTCACCCCCTCAACAAAGATATTGGACTTCCTGCTTTCAATGATGCAAAATTATGATTTTTACATAATTGAAAGAAGGAAGTGCAACACTGAAATCTGTATTTCTCCGTGGCAACTGAGAAAATGATGCACGACCATTGAAAAACATGTTCTAACTATACAAAGCTTAATGCAAATGGGTGAAGTGTCCCTTTAAATATTTGCAATCTGTCAGTAAAAGAAGATGAGCACAACTTACAATGCCAAATCATTTTGCAGCCAGCCACCTGAAAGGCAAACAAAATGCATGTTAGCAAGTGTATAGCTCCATTAAATCAGGAAACTTGAAACAGTTTGAGTAGAATTCCTCATACTTAATACTGAGTAACGTATAAGTTAACCAACAGTTTACATGATTATTGAACTTCCGAACACATGTGAAGGCAGCAAAAGTTAAAACTTTAGACCTATTTCTACGGTCTGATTAAGTGATTATCATTACATGCATCTTGCGTCTTTATATATTTTCTGCTTTTGTTGTCAGTTCTGTTTCATAACCAAGACATCGATGATAAACACACACCATAAAGAACTGAGATTTTGGCTTTATTTTATCACACACACAGCGCATGCACAGCTTATGTCTTTGTAACCATGTGTTTATTTACATACGAACTATGTTCGTGCTTATATATCCAAACAGTTGATAACAGTGACAGGTTTTAAAAACGCTGACCGCCATAGGTTGATCTGAATATGCTGCTTCTCCCTTCCGAATCACACACTATACACTTTAATGTTTAATCACACACGCGAGAAAAGCGAGACCACGCGGGGCAGTACTGACGTGTTTCCCACTAAAGGAAAGCGACGGTTTATCCAAAACCCAGCCGCCACGGCAACGCGACTTCGGTGTTTCCAGGTTATTTACTTTATGTCCACATCAGACAACATTGGCAACGGCTGTTTTTTTGTATCGCGGGACGCAATCAACTGTTCATTAGAAAAAACACATTTAACACTTACCGTGAAACCGATGGTGCTGATTACTGCCGACAGCTTGAAGTTCGAATGCAGTCAATTGTGGCGCCAAGCCGCCAACGTCATTCCCACGTTGCGCGTTCCGGTTCTCACGCACGCGCTGATCTTGGACCACGTGAGTGTCGTAAGCCAGTAAAATGATGGACCTAACCTAATTCAAAATTAAACTTTTTTCAAACGTATATTAATGTTATCTGTGATAAATTCAAATAAACATCTAATGTTGAACCCACTGGCGTGGTCAATGAAATTACAATTCTGAGACCCTAATTTGAAGTGAATGTGTGTGTATATTTTAAATGTTAACCATTTTAAAATTTATATCATTTAATGACACTGACACACGCACGCACACGTTACTAATGTCAGACGCTTGACAGTTGAAACAACAAAAATAAGTACATTGAAATTATACTCTTAAGTGAAAATCAACTTAATCTGCAAATAGTTTCAGTAAATTAAAAATATTGAGTTTAATTTACTCACAATTTAAAAAAAGTCTCAGAAACGCAAAACATTTGAGTTAGTAGAACTTTTTTAGAAAATTAAGTTTATACTACTCAATCAATTTAATTATTTTGAGCATTTGGGTTTACAGTGCACCTTGTAGAATACATCCAAACTGTCATGAGATTGTGTTGAAAATAAAGGTCAATGCATTTTTTATTCATACATTTTATGAATGTCTACATAGACACAGAAATGTGCATTATGGCTGTATTGACATGGAAACGTACAGTAAACCAATTTAAATATGTACGTGAACAAATTGTCTTGATATATACACACATAAACATTGTAGTTTTAACATCATGTTAAATGTTTATTTGTGGTTATATTTAACATAGAACAGTGTCATATGAATATACAGATTCACAAGGTCAGAAGGATAATCAAAGACTCATTTGAAAGAATTGTATGTTTCTCACTATCATTATTTTCATGATGGATGGTTAGCAGTCAAGACTTTGCCTAACCAGCATCTGTAACAAATATGTAGAGATATTGAGACCCCAACACTTTATCATCCTGACCATAATGGATCATTATCTGAGACTTTACATCTGCAACAGTAAGCAGACCAGAGAATACAGAGGAATAATCTTATATAGCAGTTTATGGCAGGAGTCAAAACATGATTATGTTAAAACAGCTAGTTAAGATTTTTAAGATTGCTTGCAAGGTGTGTTTAGGGATTAAAGGCGGGGTGCACGATCTCTGAAAGCCAATGTTGACCCTAGAAATCACAGAAACAAACACCCCCCTACCCCAATAGAATCTGGACCTTCTTTTTGATAAACCCACCCCACACATACGCAACCCAGGCAACGATGTTGAAAAAACCATGCACCCCGCCTTTAAGGTCGTAGTTAACTCTGCAGGACAGTGGCTCTCGGTGAATCCAACAATGCATAGAGGCTAGCTATAAATTAAGTTGGTTGTTTTTAATATTTAGTAGTAAATTCTTTTCCAGCCCACACAACAAATAAATATATTTTCAAATATAATTTTAAATATATTTCAAAATATCCGAAAAAAAGCATAACCATTTTTTATGTTTACGGTTTTTTTTTATATGTTTACAAAAATGTATTTTTCACCAGAGTATATTTTTTAGCAATTTTTGTATATATTGAAATATATTTTTAAGCATTTATATTCATGTCACATTGGAAAAAAACTTTGTATGTTACAAACCTGTAACCAACAAGTTTGAAAAGGATAAAATTAAATATATTTTCAAATGCAAAAATTGATTTTTGATGTTAAATTTTATACATACTAATACATTTTATACTTATACTTAATACATTTTATAATATTACAAACTTTTATATTTTGGCCAGGAACAATAGTTGTAACATTTGAAATGTATTTGTTGGCTCTAAAATACATTTTGAAATGAAATATATTTAATTAAGCTTTATTTTCTACAAAATGTATTTGGCATAAATTAAAACCTTTTTTTGCCACACCATACCTCTTTCTGAATGAACCTTGTGTGTGGTACGTACATCAACAACTTGATGCTTGTTTGCCATTGAATTCTCATCACATATCCACTGACAGTTTTCCACTGCATACATTGCTTTCAGTGTAAAAGCTAACAGATCATTACCGCAGCAGCGAGGTCCTGACCATAGCCGGCAACATCCACCTTCCACTTCCCCCAAAGTCACTGTCGCCTGTCAGCCTGTGGGAGATAAGACAGCGCTCCGGTACAGGTCCTGACAGGATCCTCCTGTAGGCTACTTATCTGAGTATAGCAGACATTACTGCTCTTGACTCTGTGCTCAGCTGCAGGTCTTACCTGACAATACAGTCAACATTTAAATCATGTCAAATAAACAATACGCTGTGTTTTTGAGTAATTGAAGGTCACCACAATAATGGGATGTTAACAATAAATGCCTTTGACATTTCCCTGCAGTGAGACCTTTTGTTCTTGAATCCTTATTTTTATTGCCTTATATTAATTCAAAGAATACATGGAATATTGACCATCAAATGTTGATCAAGAAACAACACTCCTAAAAGAATTTTCAAAATTGTCTTTTTCTGGCTGTATGCTGAGGTTTCGCAGGGAAATTGCAGGGGGTTTCTGAGTTAAAACTAAATAATCAGCTAGATAATAACGTTTGTGTACACCCTGCTGAAAAAAACAGCTTACCAGCAAGACCAGCAAATGTTGTGTTTTGGTGCTGGTTTGCTGGTGACCACCAGCATAGACAAGCATAATTCCCATGCTGGTTTGGTGCTGGTTTCACTGGTGGTCATCATCAGCACCAATATCCCATGCTGATCTCACCAGCAAGACCAGCATATGTTGTGTTTTGGTGCTGGTATGCTGGTGACCACCAGCTAAACCAGCACCAAACTAGCATGGGAAGTATGCTGGTCTATGCTGTTTTTTCAGCAGGGCAAAGCCTGGCTTAAATGTTTAATACAGTTTGACAGAAGTTCGTCAGGTTTAACCCAGACTTATTAGGAAAATGAACATGAATCTAGTATAGCATGAAGCTAAATAATGATTATTTTTGTTTTTTCAGATACGTCAGTGTTTTTTCCTCAGTTTGATGGAAGCTCTTTCTTAGAGTTATCATCTCTATGGTCCCTGTCTCAGTCAGACCTTCAATCCTCTGAGGAGAGCACGACTGTGTATTTGACAATGAAGAGCAAGACACCTCATGGAACAATTCTCTACTGTGAGTACACCGCTCTTAAAGGAACACTACACTCATTTCATTCTTTAAAACACTAAAAGAGAGATCATTATGCAGGATCTGTTAGATATATATATATTAGTATTTGAGCAGCTCCAGTCTTATTTATTACCAATATGTTAAACCATCTGTTCATATTTTCCTAAACCCCTGATGAGTCCAGACATCAGAGAAATATCATCTATACTCAAGTTTTCTGTTTTAGATGAGGGAAACATGCATGTGTTATGGATGTAACAAAAGAAGGACACAAGTTTTTGAAAGACAGCATACTTTGTGAGACAAATGGAGAATGGACGGTTTTTCAAAGACCAAACAATATCTATTTTATTTTAATTACATTTTTATATAAGCATTTACAAGGAATAAACAATGTTATCTTTTAGTGCAAATTTCAGAAAAGTCACGTTCATAACTTATTTTTGACTTTTCTGAAATTTGCCCTTACTGTAGGAAATAATAAAAAATGCTTAAAACCATGAAATATTGACATGTGAGATATCAGTATAGCTTTGGGTAAAAACTTAACTTTTCATGATAATGTTGACATTTGCATGGATTTGCCCATATGCCAGTATTTTTACATCAATATGTTTTGTTATAGTTGATCTACTTTTCTAGATCAGACAAACATTATTCTAAAAGCAGAAGTTTATTTTAAGCACAGACATTTCCCAGATCAAATTTGCCATGGAAACCTTGTGAGGTTTTAAAGAATTCTAGCTGAGCGGCACGCCAGCTTCATTATCTGTGCTTTTTCCAAACCAGTGACATGTTCTTTATAAATGATGCGTTTCTATGGTGACCTGAGCATCTTATAAACTCAAAGATTAAAGTGAACACCATTTGTACAAAAATGTGAAATTCATGCAAAAGTGTCATCTTGACAAGAAATTAGAAGCCACAAAAAATAATGTAGGCAATGTTTGTTAAATGCTGTATACTGTATGAACTTTACATTATGAAGGATGATTTAATGTAGAAAACAGTAAAAATGACAGACTGGGTCGCAAATGATATCATTTAGGTTCGAGTTAAATGATTAATCTTGATATGTTCACGGTTCACAGCTGATCTGTCTATTGAATAGCAATCACCTCCAGGCAATGTTTGACCCTCCATCAGTTTGTATTATTGAATAATCAGCCTTCATTTGAAACCTGCAGATTACAGACACTAAATATTTCCTAAAATATGAGGCCGTATAACCGTTAGCCTCAGTGGTCAATTAAAATGCCCGACCTGCTCCTCTTTATCCAATAATGAAGTCGTCTCTCGGGTCATGTTAATGACATAGCAAATGTCTCCTGGTGAAATCAATCACATCAGATGAGGAGATGCGCTGGAGACTGAAGTTAAAGTTATGATAGCTCATCCCATTAGCTAATTGGCAAACGCTGCTGAATGATGCTTTTCATTTAATATCTTCTGAACAAATATGTTCTTGTGTGGGGGGGGGGGCAAAATCCAAATCAATGAAAATTTGGCGATTTTACTTGTTACCAAGTGAATTACTATTTGTGACCCTTTTTTGATCATTTTTGTGAATTGATATCATCCTACATAATGTAAAAAAACATTCAGTGAAAATTTAACCTTGATATCTTTAAAATGGAAGAAATCAATGACTGAAATTAGATAAGAAATAGAAATGAGAGACTTCAGCCTGTAAATTGGATCTTTAAATTGAATGAAAAGAATTAATTTTATTATTCAACATGAACATTTAGCTTTGGCTTCTCATGAACAACATAACATTATGCTTGCGATGCCACCTGGAAGAAGGTTGAATGGAATTAAACAGATAAAATGAAAAGTCTGTCATCATTTACTCACCCTTAAGTTAATCTGAACATATATACATTTGTTTTGTTGTTGTTGTTGTTAAACACAAAGTAAGAAGTTTGTAATTAAGCAGAAAACAGGATCACCAGTGACGTCCATAGAAGGAAAGAAAAATACTATGGAAATCAATGGTGCTCAAAGATGGTTTGACCACAAACATTGCTCAAAATATTTTCATTTGTGTTCAGCAAAACACAAACATTTATACAGATTTGAAATAACATGAGAGTGATTAAATGATGACAGAATGTTTGGGTAAAATATATCTCTTTAAGTATGGGTGAACTGAACACATATTTTGAATTTGCGCCCCTTGGAAGAGAAGTCACCGGCCGTTTGTTTGTTTGTTTGTTTGTTTTTCTAAGAATGCAAAGGAAAGTGTCCTCACTGGTGGACAATAAAATCTTTTTTAATGACTTTAAAACACTTCATACATGTAGAGAAAGTAATATTTACGGACGAGGTCACATCTTATGGTCCATGCACTGAACTAGGACCAGATAAAAACTTGCTCTCTACCTGAATGCATTATCAAATTAGCCTTAACATACACAAGCCAGGAGAGATGTGAGATTTTATAAAAGTCCCACACTTCAATAATGCAGATATCCGCTGACCTTTCTGTTTAGTTGTTCAGGTACAGCACAGATTTCCTCATCATTTACCACAGCTTTAAAACATTGTCACCATTCGCTTAGAAGGGTGTGAATTACTTTTCTGTTTTAGAGGTCCAGCCATGAAGTGTCACATTTGTATTCAACATAGTTAAAAGTTTTCAAGCTTTGTTCAATTAAATAAAATAGTTCATAGCAGCAGCTGCAGTCCTGACGTGTAAATAACCTGATGGCGAGATGAATCATGACTGAAACCAGAGAGACTGGACGGACTGTCATATATGAATGAGATCACTCTTCATGTCAGGTTTATTTTTGCTCTGTCACATTAGTTGTGCATATGCAGCTCACCTGATGGTGTTTATCTCATCTCTCTGCTTGTCAGAACGCTCATGAAATCCCTTTTCTAGATTAGCTATGTTAAAAAAAGCATTTGGGTTCACTCTCTCATCCGACTTGTGACAGATTCATCAATTTTAGACTGATTTAATTACAATTCTCTCCCATTCTGACTGGAATATGATAAGTAACTTATTTATTATTCTGCAGCTAGTGAACTTTTGATCAATGCCAATTTTATTCAGGCATTTGACGTCTTACAGTTGGGTCCAAAGGTGTGAGTTTACATTGAAAACCTTAAGAGTTAAATTCTTGATCTTTTGACAGTTATGAGGTCAATATCCTGTAAGTTTCATAACTCAACACTTCCTTGTTATTTTAAAAGCAGCTTTTACAGATTTACACTAAGGTCAGACTCTTGAGTGACTATATGATATGCAATAGTAATGATCGCATCTGGTGCAGAATATACACTAGGGCTGTGACAATGCATCATGTTTCCTATTAAAAATATCTGTCTAAAATTAATTCGCAAGGCTCCAATTCTGTGTTCATGCACAGCTTGTGTGTGTACTACAGCTCTTTGATCAGTAGGGGAAGTCCTTATCAGTCTAAAATCACTAAAGTCTGAGTCGTTTGTAATGTGCATTTAAAAGGCAACACTCGTCAAACACAATCATTCAAAATATTCTTTATTATCATGAAAATACCTGAAACAATTTGAAGAACAGTGATATACATATTCCTGTAGACATTTCCTGGAATAACGGTTGTAATGCTACTGCTTCTGCGGCACAAATGGAGTTTCTGCTCGAGAGCGCCCTCTGACTTTTGGGTGTGGCACCACTTCAACGTAATTCATAAAAATTCATTAATGGTGAAAATGCGCATTTGCACGATTAATCAAGCCAGCCCTCATATCCATGCCTTTTTAAATAATTGCAACGTGCAATTCCACACATGCACAGATGGGGGTGTTAAAACTTTTTACATATATAACATTGTTTACCAACTATGTTTTTTAGCTAAAATTTGTCTAACAGTATTAGTGGACAGAAAACAGTGCAAAAAAGCCAGTTCATGACCCCTTAAATTTTTTGCTAATTTCTTTGCAATTTCATTAAAAAGTTGTACTAAACTTTTAACATGATTGTCACTGGTGATTTCAGACATTTGGACACCGTGTGTCTGTTAAACTCATGGAAAACGAAAAAACAAACCAAAAAAAAGAATCCACTTTTCTTATTTCCTACCATAAAATGAACCTCCCGAGCCCCAGTGTTTTTCTGCATATCGCCCAGATCAGGTGTACGTCAGCTCTCATCCAGTCTACAGATGAGTCTGTGCCTTTAATCTGGATATGTACCAGCCTCCAACCCAACACAAGCTCTCTTGGGTCTCAGCTGCAGCGACAAACAGAGAAACTCTAGAGATCAAAGAAAGGTAATCAGAAGACAGAAGACATAAATCAAAATGCAGGAGATCGCTCAAAATTATACCTGCATCTCATCCGCCCCAAAACAAACCTTCCCTTCAGATTCCTGGCGGTCTTCACTCGTCTGGGGTGGAGAGAGAGAGAGAGAACAGAAACAGGTGACAGGTTCTGACAAAAGGGCGTATGCTCGGTTAGACTCAGCACAGGGTAACAGGGCCACAGGGACATTAAGTAATTTGTCTTTTCCTTACAGCCGCCGATTCCCTGAAACAGGATGGAGGAGAAGTGATGTCTGTAGATGATGCAGCGCATCTGCAGTCGTTAGAGTCGTTGCCAAATATGTCACACAGCAACACACAGACTGAACTGAGGACAGTATAGATGAGGAGTGAACATTTAAACTCGGATGGGATTTGATTTAGTACTGTAGCTGGCATCTCTGTAAACTCTGATGTGGAATTCAGTTAAAAAATGTAGGTAGATTCACTTACATATTCATGATTTCTCACTACATATTGTTGAGAAATGCTAGGGTATAATAAGGTGACCAGATTTTTTAAATAAAACTGGGGACATTTTATACTTAAATGGTCAAAATAACATTCAAATCTCATTTGTAGTTATCTATAAATTAAAAAATGGGGACAAAAGTTTTTTGAAAGTTTTCTTCTTTTTATTGTTGCGAGTTCACTGCAAAAAATTACTTACTGACTTCTTTCTTAATAGTATTTTTGTCTTGTTTTCAGTACATATATCTAAACATTCTTAAATCAAGATGCATTTTCTTGATAAGCAAAACCCTCTGAGAAAAATCTAGTTTTAAGACAAAAAAATTACATTGATATGAATTTGTGCTTAAAATATGCAAAAAAATATTTTTCTTGAATTTTTTTCTTGAACTAAGTGTTGGCAGATGTTTTTTTTTTTTTTTTTTTGCTTGTTTTAAGCACAAATTTGATATTTTGGTCTAAAAACTAGACTTATTGTCAGGGTCCTGCCTAGGAGTCTTGTGTTGTGTTTGTATTTTAGTCATGATTGCAGGGTTCTTGCAGTCCCAGGCTTTTTGTGGAGGCTCATGCCTTGTTTATTGTGGCATGTGCCTCCGGTGCCTTGCCTTTTGTCCCCGCCCCCCTCGTTCTCCTGCTTATTAGTAATCATTGGTTTTCTCCTATCACCTGTTCCCGCATGTTATCTTGTTTGTTTTTTTCTATTTTATATCATTGTGTTCTTAGTTTTGTGCAGGTTCATTGTGTTCTTTTCTTGTGTTTCGTGTACGTATCTAGTTTAGTTATCAAGTCAAAGTTTTAGTGTTATTTGTCAGGTTCATGTTTCATGTTGTGTACCCCCTCGTGGGTTTTTATTTTTGTAAATAAAGGGTTTTCTGTTTTCCCCCGACATCGTGTGCGTTTGGGTTCATCGGTCCCTCAATTGCTCACACTTCTTTTCTTAGGTCATTTTGCCTATCAAAAAAATGCATCTCGATTTAAGAATTTTTTTATATTTGTACTTAAAACAAGAGAAAAATACTAATATGAAAGTCATTTTTTGCAGTGTTTCTAATTCAATTAATTTAACAATTTTTGCCGAAATCAATTTTTTTCTCTTTTTTATTCCGTGCACACTATGACATACCTCATCAAAAATGACTTTTAAGGTACTACTTTAGCTGATTTCATAGCATTGTAAACGTGAAGAACAGAAGGAATAATGCAAAAGTAAACATATTTAGCCTACACAAAACAAATGCTCAGTACCATATTGTGATCAGTTCACTTTTATTACTTTAATTTAACATAAGTTTTTGGTGCCTTAACCCCCGATAACTTTAACAGTTTTCATATCTTATGATATCTTGATTGATGATAACTTGATGCTTTCTCATGTGTCTCGTAGTAAATTCTTCATCGCTAAATCAGTGGCGTGCGCAAGTAATCAGCAGCTCGCGGCCCCCTCTGCTGGTGAAAATAATCATTACATGATTCCTCCGGTCTGGTAATACAAACGCTACATGTTGATCGGGTTTTTCAGTGTATTTGCTTGTTGTTTTGGACTTGCTGTAAAACGGGGACATTTCCAGTGACAGCTCCAGTCAGGGAGCCAAAAAACAGGACTGTCCCCAGAAAATGGGGACATCTGGTCAACTTAGTGTATAAAGAACAAATATGGTCAGTTAAGCTTTACAGTATGACGTTATGCTGTTTTACCCTTTAAAGTCTCAAGATGACTTATCTGTGAGCTTCATTATTTTTGTATAATTCATGTGCCCTCATAAACTTTAAGAAACAACACAAATCCCTAGCTGTCACTGGGTCGGTACCCTTTCGAAAAGTACATCTCTGCACGTACAGTAAGGACTTCATATTACTACCTCAAAGGTACATATTGTTGCCAAATGTTTCTGTACCTAAGTGGTACGTACTGTATTAGGACCTTTTTTGACCATTTTTTTCAGAGAGTATAAAGCACACACAGTAAGGGGCAGGACATTTGCGATACACGCCTTGAGTGATAACACACCGGGCCAATCACAACAGACTGGGCCAGCTTGGCCAATCAGAGCATTCGGGATGGAGGGGGTTCATAGAGCCACAAGTATCCGAGCATTTGAGACAGACATGGATGAGAGGTGCAATAATAATGTAAATGTGAAATTTTTTTGTTGAAACCCATCCCAGTATACCACAAGACATCAAAAAACAACACAATATGTGCTCTTTAAGCTGTCTATTAAACCATTTCTGCTCTCCATATATAATAGACTTATTAAAAACGTCAAACGTCAATCATATCCAATCTTGAGGTGCAAGTTGGGCACTCAAGAGCTATTTCCACGTGTGTTAGTATGAAAAATAAAGAAATGGCCGAGGGGTGCAAGACATTGAAGCACAAATAGACCGCAACTGTCATATAAAAGAAGAAAGTATTGTGATAAGTGTTGTAAAAATACAAATGATTACTGAACAGGGCCGGGTTTCCCAAAAGCATCGTAAGGCTAAGTTGATCATAAAAAACGATCGTACGAATCTAAATATGGAAACGAATATTACATTATGCACAAATTATAAAAAAATTAAAAGTCATTGAAGAATAATGCATTATATACTGTAATAAAAAATATTAGTGCACATCAGCTGAAGATTATTAGCCTAAACAAGCTTCTGCTACAAATTCGAGTCATTCTGGTGACATTTCAGCACTTGACAAACGGATAGCGACTCGTAAGTAGCACTATAAACCCAGCTGCAAGCGATCGTTTTACATGCATCTTTGGGAAACGCACGAAAATGAACAACGAATGTTCGGTAAGTAGCTCGTAGAAAGGGCTCTTAAGTGCTAAGTTTAATCTTTATCGGGTAACACAGCCTAGATCTGATCAGTCCTGCTCAATGGGTGGTAAATGTTTATATCTAAAGCATGGGACTTTAGTCCTAATCAAGAATCAATAGTCAATGCTTTATTTATTGCTTTAAGTCTCTTTCAATTGCACATCTAATTTGACTTGTAACTAGTTAACTCTAATGAAACAGTTACAGGTCTTAGCAGGTAGGAAACTCACTTGTAGTCTTTTTTTTAGTATATTCAGCCTAACCGTGTTTACAGTATCCACTGTACATACTGTGGTGTTAATACATGTATTTGAATTAAAAATAGTTTGTAATGTCTTTGGAATG
Organism: Paramisgurnus dabryanus; assembly: GCF_030506205.2. Lineage (NCBI taxonomy): Eukaryota > Metazoa > Chordata > Actinopteri > Cypriniformes > Cobitidae > Paramisgurnus > Paramisgurnus dabryanus. The sequence goes on along the minus strand of NC_133356.1, from coordinate 1,300,683 downwards.
GCATAAAACAGATTAAAGGTTATGTAAAGTAATAGTGATCTACACATTAGATGAGGAAAGTTAAAGATATTTGCAGTACTGTTGATTGTAACAGTAGGAATGAAGGTCATTTATTTGCTTTATATGGAGATCCTTTGAATTAAAATCTGATATGCATGCCATTGAAATCTACTGAAAGAAAGTGATGTTTTATTATATATTAGTAGGCTATTTAATAAGTTCAGATGAAAACTAAAATGTTATCAATGGGCAGAGATTTAATGTGACTGAAAGAAGGTTTTTGACCACACATGAAACGGGTCATCTGGAAATCTCATTATGATAAGCTCATGCTGAGTGAAATCTTCCTCATCTCTTTCTATTGCCTGTCTGCCCTTTCAGCTCGAGAGCAGAATTTTGGAGATCATTTCCTCCATGTGTTCCTGCAGAATGGACGACCCGTGGCCAGATTGGGCTGTGGTGGTACTCATGTTTTGAGTTCAATCGCTCATCAGAGTATAAGGAACGACAGCTTGATGCCGATTACAGTGAGGTGAGAATATCATTTTTATCTTATGATTATCAAATAAACTTAAGGCGCAATGCACCTATTTAGATTTGATTTATTTAAATGGGTCACAATTAGCATATCTGCCTCCCTTTTTCTATACATGAAGCACACATGATGAAGAATTGCAAAAATAGATGTAGGCATTGGAAAAAGTCTTTTTAAATGTGAGCACATTGTAATGTGTCAGTTTTTATGTAAAGAAAGAAGTTACAATCTATTCGTTTTAATAAAAGTCAACCTGTACTTCATGCGTTTTCACATGTACATGCAAAAGTTTCATGTGAGCATGCAAAACTAAATCTGCACATGAAGGTTTCGCGTGAGCCATGAAACTAAACTTTAGATTTTTTTACTCCAATGTCACCTTAGGGGCTCGGTACATTTGTAAACATACACAGACAAAAATTTATTAGACAAAAGTTTGCATCAAGACAACTTACAACAAACGATATTGAGTTATATACTATAAGTTGAATACTCATCCATAAAAATTAAGTTTAAGTTTGATTCAATTGTAGACACCGCTTCACACAAAACTACTAAAAACACCTTTTTAAATGAACAACGCCTGTTAGGTTGCAGAAGACAACCAGTCTTAGCATTTTTATCAAAATGCCTTCTGATTGAAACAGCATGTAAGATAGTGCTCAGTGAGTCTGTTTCAACTTGAACAAATGCTTTACTCTTCAACGCAATGGTAACCACAAAAAAATCAACAATATAACAAAAAATCTTTTAAATGCCAAAAGTACAGAACATTAAACATTAGAAAGTATTGTGTTTTCATCTTGATTTGAAATGCATAATATTACAAATAACTTAAAGATATTTCAGTTGAAGTTACACACAATATTAAGTTGATGTAATTATCATCATTGTTATGTCAAAACAACTCAGAATTTTTCACTTGCACCAATGCATTTAATTAAGTAGTGGAAACAGATCCCCTGAATAAGTGTATAGTTAATGAATACACTAAAATAAACTAACAATGAACAATACATCTACAGCAATTATTCATCTTAGTTTGGTTATTTTTAAATCAAAAATTGTAACTGTAACATTAGTTAATGCACCATAAACTAACATGAACATTTATATTGACCTTAACTAACATGACCAAATATTAATGAGTGCTGAAAAATCATTGTTATTCTTGTTTGCTAATGCATTTATTAAAGTTAACAAATACAACTTTATTATAAAGTGTTACCCTATATTCTTTCATTTATTGCACAAATAGATTTTAGGTTCGAGTATGTGTGTATGAAGCCATATTACAGCTATATCTTGGCTATAAAGGCTTTTATCCTGAGGCATACAGTGGACCTCGTCCGTTAGACTGCAGTTTTCCTCTGTATATGTGATGGGTCTTGTGAACAGCTTTTCTCCCATAGGGGATCTGTTTGGATGCCAAGTGTTTGTAACTTAACAATCCGACAGCCTGTATCAGTTGTCTCTGGATATTCATTCTGTCTTGTTTGACTCAGTGGTCTTGTCCCTAAGGACTTGGAGGAGACTCCTCTCCTTCTGTCACGTTTCACTGTCTGAGGAAATACTCCGGGATTGGGATATTGTCATATGTGACATGTTCATACATGCTTTCCTGCATTGTTCTTAACGTTTCATTCAATGAGTTGTCGTTTGAAATTAATGTATGAATGAAGTCCAATAATATTTTGAAGAAAGATACTTTAGGAATGCATAGAAGTACTGTAGCTGATGGATGAAATGCAAAAGGTAAAGAATTAAAAATCTCATTCGTGGTGAATCTTTATTCTGAATATTGAGATGGATAAGACTTTCTCAGTTTTGTGCTGGGAATTGCTCGGTTTAGAGAAAGCAAGATATCAGGTTTCCATGTTGGATATGTTATTGGGATGTATTTGTTTATATTTTTCATTTCCATTCATGCATTTGACATTTGCATGTTAAAAATCATCTGTGGGGTAAAACATGAAAGCATTAATGAACTACAGCAGTGAGATTTACAGTAACACCACCAGTGCCCTGAAATAGCCACCAACAACTAAAATACTCTCAAATCAACACTGAATTGTCATGAAAATAACATTAAGTCACATTTGTCATGATGTGCCAGCAAATCCAGGTGAAGACTAGTGAGATTATTTTTAAGAGGCAGCAGATAAATGCAAGTTGAAAGATGTGAGTGCAACTGAGCATGTGCAAAATGTGACCTATAATACAGGTTAAGTCATTTAAAGGCTGATTATTACTTCTGCTTTATAGTCATCATTTTTATCAGATTGACACCTAGCAGTGGATACAATATAAATATAAGATTATCAGTCAGTCATTCACTGACCCCCATGACACAAGCGTACGAAAAGGCACTAATCCCATCTTGTTGGAATGAACCTGACATTGCCAATATTAATACTTTTGCTTAATGATTTTGGGGTCCTCTCTCTGGGTCTGTGAAGATCTGATGAGATCAGACGATGTGTGCTACTGAATCAAGGTCAGCCAAGAGCATGTGTGTGTGTGTGTGTCTGAGTAAGATGTGCATGATTTTGGTGGACACACATTGACAAATGAATGCAGAGGCCATCTTTGTTATTAACTGCTTTGTGTGTTCATGCTGCCTTTATTAAAGGGGTCTTATGGTGCAATTTCATATTTTTTTTGTCTTTGGAGCGTTAAAAGCTGTAAGTGGATATAGATGATCCATAAATTTGCAAAGATTAAAGTCTCAAACCTAAAGAGATATTCTTTCTAAATGTCCACGCCATCCTAAAATGTCTCATTCAAACACAGCCCCACTTATCAATGTCACTGTGTGGGAAGATTTGTATAACAGAGCAACAGAAATGTACGGTTATCTAGGGCATGTGGAAAATAATTGTTTTTGAACCTTAAACTGGATTAATGATATAAATCAAATACACAAAATAATGTTCTTTGTAGCAACGTCATATGATCCTTTTAGGTACCGGTACAGAAAATCATAGAAAAAAAGGATTTATAATAATAATAATAATAATAATATATAATTAAAATTATAATAAAGGCTTTCTTTTCAGTATTATAGTGCTTCCGTTTTACATTGACAAATGCAGGAGGACAATGGCTGTCAAAACTGGTGCATGCAAGGTGATAATGAAGGTATGCATTATGTAGTTTTTGTATGCAAGCTAATAACACATTCAAACAGAGTTAATGTATTTCTTACTGACAAAATATAATGTGTGCATTCTCCTTTAGTGTTTAAAAAGTAAAATTCTAGCATTAATGTAAAAGAAATGGTGCAAAATAGCTAATAAAGACATTTACATTGCATTTGCATACAGTATATGGCAGACGTATAAGTTACTTAAAGTACATTACAAGGTAGATGTTTTATCAGCTTGTGTGTTTCTTGGGTTTGAACCCATGATCTTTTGTGCTACTAATGCAATGCTCTACCAATGAGCTATACACGAGCAAATAAAATTTAGTTTGCACTTTAGTTTTTTTCTATACTCTCTGCTGCACCACAGTTAAGATTTCTGGAGCGAGAGAATCTTACTGAGACGTTTCCACTGTAGCAGAAGAAATCCATCCAGAGAGAGCAGGTAGACAGAAGGATGTTTAAGGGTTGGAGGGGTCTGTCAATTTAAATAGTGTGGGCAACACTGCAGGTCACCGAGGGTCATCCTGTACAGTATTTCATGCATGCAAACAAGAATACATTATATACTGCACGACATAATGAAGTTATAATGTACTTCACAATATGTTGGTATTGGTTAACATTAGTAAATGCATTAATTAGCTAACATAAACTAACAACGAGTAATATAGTTTATAGCATTTATTAATCTTTGTTAATGTTAAGGCCAATACAATTGTTCACGTTAGTTCATTATGCATTAACTTCTGTTAACTTTTGATTTACAAAATATATTAGTAAAGGCTGAAATTAGCATGAACTAGGATGAATAAATGTTGTTGAAATCCTGCTCATTGTTAGTTCATGTTATGCATTAAGTAATGTTAATAAAAACAGCCTTAATGCACTAGATGCTTATATAGTATATTGGTGCCTGTGTTTTTGTGTGTTATTTTTAAGGGTATCTGTTTTAATGTTTTGATTACAAGCGTGAATTCAAGTGACATCAAAAACTCCATGTAATGAAAAACAGCACTTCAAACTGCCCATCAAAAATCCCTGCTGTCAGGCACTCGTGCAGATTATAGCATATACGTGTATATACTGAAGTGTGATGTCTGTTTTATAGCCGTGTTTTATTTTAGAGAGCCTATTTCCACAGGATTTACTTGATGATAGTGTTTATTTTGTTCTTTTATGGTACTGTTGTTTCTTGCCCTTTAACATTTCCTGGTTCATGTCACACAGATCTGTTCTTCAGGACGCTGTGCTATTGTGACAAGCAGATTTCCCCTTAGGGTTTAATACATTTCTATCTCAACTGATCTTACTCATCATCTTACGTAAATTTATATCAAGTGACAAGTAAATGGGCCAGCGTACTTTTGCTCTAAGAAATGAAGGAAGAACAACTTTAGTCCGAACTTTTTTGCAAACTGCTGAACTAGATTGCAGACATCAAAGAGAACGTCTCTGAGTTTTAAAGAAGACTGAATCTTATACCTCATTTCCTACTCTCTACCATTTCAGGGAATAATATGCTGTTGTGAATGTTTGATGTACTCAGTTCACTTGAAGAACAATCTTTTATTCATATGTTGATTTTATTAATTCATAGTTTGTGAACACAGTTTGACTGTGCTGTCTGCCTCTGACTGGTCTGGGCTTTCTCTGTGAGTTTCTTTGTGCCTCAATCAACTTGTGAAGTTGTGAATTAGTATATTGTGTACAGTACACAGGTTTGGGCACTGGTAAGAACCCTAGCTCACTTCATACTATTTACTTATTTTCCTGTGGCGCGATTAAGTGCATTGTAATACAGGCAAAACCAATATTTCTCTGACTTGTTATAAGTTTATTATGAAAAACACTTTCATTATTTTCTTACATATCTGTGCATTAAATTGGAGGAATATTACTTTTAAATATTAAGTAGATTGTGGTCCCTTCCTGACTAGCAACATGTGTTTATATTAAACAAAAAAAAACTTTTGTCTTTTCAAAAGTACTGGTCACGTTTCATGAAGTTTATTGAGTTTGCTTCAGTGGTGAGGCCAGAAATGTTAAACTGAGTGGACCTCGTGTGAAATAGCATGGACCTAAATCCCTAGGGTCATGGATCGAACCATTTTCAGATCAGCAAAATATGGAAATAAGGAAAATTAGAAAAAAAATCATGAAATTATAGGCACATGGAAATAGAAAAGAACAAAGTTACAAATAAAGTACATAGTATTTAGGAAAAAATATAATCAAATGCTTTCAAATATTTAATATAAATGCTTTAAATACAAGTAAATTCTGTTTTTGATTAAAATATTGACACAAACATAAGCAGATTTCTTGAAGTTACTTCCACTTTAAGACCAAAGCATGGATCCATATACTGACACACATCTGATTTCTTTCTGAACTGTTTGCATTCACTTTAAGACACAAGTAAGTAACTGTTTTTATGAGAATACTTGCCAATACTGTACTATATTGACATCATTTTGCACGTATGTGTCTTGTCAAGCGCAGAAAGATTCTAAGTTTTCATGCTTTTTGAAACGCGCGTCTCCATGCATGTGTGTCCATTTGAGTATGTGTGTGCGCACATAAAACAACTCACTTTAAAATCTTCTTGCTCTCAAATTGTTTAAACTGGTCGAATATTAACAATTTGCAAGGATGTAAACAGATGCAAATGATAAACTTTCTGTATAAATAGTTATTTATTTCTAAATGATGCTTACTTGAGCGTTTATAATTAAACAGATTATTATAATTTATGCGTGGTTTCTGATTGGGTGGGCCAGATGTCATTTTGAGTGGGCCCTTATGTAGCCTCGCCACCCTTTGGCTCGTGCAATTTTGGTTGGAAAGCTTCAGAAAAGGTCACATGATTTCTGTTATGGGAACATAGGTTTTTGTGTTGCATTGTGGGAATTTTTAGGAAACAAACATTTCAGTGCAATGAAAGGATTTTGCGGTTGATACAGCCCTTAAAATTCAGATCAATTTTTATATAAAGCGCTTTTTTACAACCTGTTTAATTGCTTCAAAGCAGCTTTACATGAGAAAACACAGAAAAATTAGAGGACAACAAAAGTAGAAAAGTACAGTGGTTAAGATTAAACTGTACTAGAGAGCGGGGTATAAATGAATAAAAGTATAAGGAATCCCTGATCGATGTCCTGACTACTGAACAAGGGAGTTTTGTTTTTCATGTTTTGTTAGATGTAGATATAACTGCAGTAAACACGGCTGTTGGCTTTTATGTTTTCAAATGCATGCTGTTAGCGGTTGACATGCTCCGAACACATGTAAGTAAGGTTACCCCTTTAATGTGATATAATCATGTATATGTACTGCCAGAGTCTAGTTGGCATTAATCTGTTTTTATACCGGTTTCAAGCAGATGGGTCAAACTAGGTTAAAGGCCTGAGGGTGATGGCATACTGTTTAGCCTGCAAGTTACCCAATATCTGTTATCACTGTCTGTATCGTGTCTTTATGTATCTGCATATATTGTCGTTGTGTGTGTGGGCATGTGCGTTCGTCTGAGTCATTTCCATTCACACAAAGCCAAAGGTCAACAAGCGTGGGACACTGCATCGCTTTCCATTCTTTATTACACATGAACTTTCTGCTCTCCAGCAGATATTATTATTTAAATGTATGCCATTTATTTCTGGGGAACTACTGCTGTTTTTCTCCGAAGGAATTGGCCGCATTCGTAATGTGACAGCTCTGTGGATCAATGCATCTGATCTGCAGATATTTTTGCCTCGGTCCCATTTCAGTCACAGCAGCTACCGAGAGCACACTTTGCTTCTTTATGTTCCTTCCAATGTTTTTAGAGTTTGGTGCATATTTTTTATAGTGCCGTTACATTAAAGACCCAATGAAATGCCATGATACAGTTTTCTTTTTTTTTGTATTTTCTGTTGAAGGTTTGGGCCGTTCCTCTGAAAAGTAGCACATTCATGGACTTTATTTCTTACTTACTAGTCTCTTAGAAGAAGATATTCTCATTCAAGGCACCATACTGTATGATTGAACTAAAGTCTGTAGTGCAAGAGGGAACATCAATATATTTAGTCCCATAAGAGAACGACTGAATGCATATAAAGGTTATTTATACCAACCTTTAGTATAATCAGAATAGATGTTTTGTGGCTTATAGTACATTTTTTTTAGGGCAGTACCCTATACAAAGGTCCTAATATATACCATTAGGGACAGACCGGCCTGATCTCACAAAATATGTGAAATAGTCACGCATTTCTTTTCGTGTCAGTTTCACGTATTAGTAATGCAACTGTTTTTCCTATTTTCTTACAATTTTCGCTTTGGATTGCGGTTAGAACAACTTTCTGTTACATAAAATTACATCCTTACCCAAACCCAACTCTAACCCTAATGTCAGGCGACATTGGTTTAAAAATCAGAAAATATAAAAAAATCTGCAAAAATAGTATAAACCAATACTTTAAGTGCCATCCTAACGCAAACAGCAAATCTAACCTCAAACTGAAGCGACAATTGTTTAAAAATAGGAAAAACAGTTGAGTAACCAATACGTGAAACTGACACAGAAAAGAAATGCGTGGCATGGGCAATATATATATATATATATATATATATATATATATATATATATATTGTATATATGTAAACGATAAAGTAGGTTAAACGGGTTCTGCCAGTGGTTATTGGTCAGGCATCAGGTTGAAGGACAGCTAGTAAATCAGGGTTGTGAACTGGGTCCGTTTGTCTCATTGTCCTCTGTATTGAGGACGAGACAGGGAGAGAGAAACAAAATCCTATTAGCGTAGGGGCTGTTCACATGTAATGCAAGTGTCACATAGTGATGTGGTTTAAGTCAGCTCAGTTCCAGACAGGCTAACTATTGCGGCATAAGTATATTACCCATAGTTGAGGATTTAGCAAATTTGTGGGCACAGGGCGAGTCTATGTATGGGGCCCCCCATCTGATCTTTAAACAGTAACAGAAACTTGTTTGACTAAGACCAGAAGCCCCACTGTTGTCATACATGACAATGACAATGACACAAAAAAACTGAGCAAAATAATGTGTGACTATTTCACATATTTTTTGAGATCAGGTTGGTACAGACATACCTGTCAACAATTGAATTCTAAAATCCAGGAGACCTCTGAAGATGATGGGAGTCAAAGAGTAGCAGTCTGCATTTATTTTAATAGCACAAAGATTATATCATACTTATACTATTTGCAGCTATATTTAGATTTTTTAGCTGTGGCACCACCTGAGCTTTGCCATTTTTAGTAGTGATGCTTGATTCAGTTTCCCTCATCTACCTGCTCAGATATCAACACTGTAACCGCACAATCTGTCTATTGTGTACGATGCGTTTCATACTGGACAACTGGACAACCTTGGAATAATATATTGATGTGATTATTCCTATAACTAGGTACAAATTACAGGAGTTTCCCAGGAGAAATAACAAGACGGGAGGGGGTGAGAGACAGGTGTAAAATAAGGGAGACTCCAAGGAAAAGCGAGTGTTGACAGGTTGAGTACAGATATGTGTACATTTGGTAGCAATATGTATCTTTGAAAAACTAATATGTACCTCTGAGGTAATAATATGAACTCTTTAGGTACAGAGGTGTACTTTTTAAAGGGGAAAACCCCCAGTAAGATAGGTATTAAAAGCCACAAAACTTCTATTCTGATTAGACCTATGTAAAAAAACTATGATAAAAGCAGAGAAAGAGATGGAGAAAGACAGAGAAAGACAGATAGAGATAAAGAGAGAGAGAGAGAGAGAGAGAGAGTCCTTTTTTTGCCCTATCAACTCTTCCAAATTCAATAGGAAATACATCAGCATAATAAAGAAAACTGCACTCGTCATACGATTTCATGGGGTCATTAATCAAAGAAAATAGTCAGACTACTCCAGAAATACCTCATCTGGAGGAGCGTCTCAAAGCCGTGGGGTGCACACCTAATTTGGTCTGGAAGATCAGCTGGGTACATGGCTAAGAAAACAGGCTGCCTGAAATAACTCAACCCATTCAAGTCAGCTTGTTTTTAAAAAAACGTCTTGACACTTAAATGCAAAAAAGTCAACGTAGCTTCTTGAGCGAGTCTGAGGATCTGTCTGTCTCTGAAGGAAGGTGATCAAGCGAATCAGCCTCAGACGCGTTTGACACGTTGATGCAGCTTTATTAAAAGTGTGCATGTGGGATCAGAGCTCTTCAATTTCACATCATAGGTCGCTGTGATGACACAGTCCGTTTGAACTATTGACATTTTTCAGAGGTTGATAAAAATGATCAATAAATGGGGCTTGGTGAGACATCCGTAGATCTGTCTGTAATTGCTAGGACGGTTTGTTTATCTATACAGCATGCAGTTGGTATTTGTGCAGTGTGCTGAGATTGTTGTCCATCTGATTTCTGCTTGTTGTTATTGCTGTTCCTGTTGGATTTGCAATGGGGTATGAAGTGAAAGTCCTCTCTAATTTCTGGCTTTGTTTTCACATCCAGCAATAAAGAACCAGCTGTGTGTGTGTGTGTATGTGTGTGTGTGTGCGCGTGCATGCATGTGTGTGTGTATTCTGCAGAGCTACAGCTTCATGATGTTTTACTGCCATCTGTTGCCAGCACTTTATAAATGTTTTGCAGTTTCGGCCAATAGTGCTCCTGCAAGACTCTGAATCTCTCAGCATTCAGTAAATTATGGTGTGAACTGCAATTATATTGGGTTCTTAGAATCTACAGGTGTTGAACAGCAAAATGTGTGTGTATATGTATGTGTGTTTCAGTCAAATATGAAGCTATTAAAAGAGGAAGCATCTAATTTTATAGTGAGGCTGTTTAGTATATAGCAGGGGTGGGCAATTCCTGGTCTTGAGGGCCACAGCCCTGCAGAGTTTAGCTCCAACCCTAATCAAACACAGCTGAAAAATCTAATTGAAGTCTTCAGGACTGTTTGTAAATGACATTCAGGTGTGTTCGATTAAGGTTGAAGCTAAACTCTGCAGGACTGTGGCCCTCGATGCCCACCCCTGGTATATAGTCATGTACAGTGGTGTAGTGCAGGGTATACGCAGGTATACGGAGTATACCCACCACTTTATTTGATGGCACAGGGTATACCCACTTCTACTGGGGGCATACATGAAGAGTATACCCACTTCTCCAGACACCATTACACCACTGGTCATGTATATGTAATGTTGTACAGTAAGATCAGAACTGAAAGCCACTTTATATTGTGTGCATCACTATTGTTGTTCTTTAGGTGTTGTCCTGCACATTTGTAATATATGTATGAATAATACCTCTAATCAAAGAAGATTATTGAGGACAGATATGCTGTTACTTCAAGCGATCGGACTTAATGCATAGACATGTACTGATGGAAGGTCTCAAACCATATTTAGAGCCTGATTTACTAAACAGAGCGGCTAAGCGTGATAGCACAATTCCCAAAAAGCATCGATGGCAGTGGTAATATCTGCAGGTTCGTTTCTAAAAAGGCCCAAATTAAATAAAGGCACAACAGCTGATTTCCATAATGACCAACAATCTAAGAGCAGTGCAAATTAGTTCAATGTCACAAAAAGCAGAGCTGATGGTCCTCGTGTACAGGTGACCTACTGACGCCTGATGCACTCGAGTTCAGCACCACAGACATCTCTGACAAATCCCAGCTAACGAAGTCATGGTACACTGAAAAGAACTGGAGGATAAAAAAATAAAGGTTTACAAGAAGTTTGGAAATGTCTGCTATTGTGTGACTTCTTCTAGTCTTTCCTCCAGTAAATAAAAAATAACATGGCTTGGCAAACAATATTTTTGAATATTATGTTTCTCTGGCATCCCATAAAATTGTTATGAGTAGGAAAAAATCCTCTGCCTACCACACGCTCTCTGATCTCTGTGATGCCTTCTCCCATCAGCAACAATTGCAGGGATTTCAACTGTAAAATGGTTAAAGACACGCTTTTACTTGTGTTAAATAATGACGCAAATACCAGTAATATCACACATGCAAACATTAGTAAATCATACGGCCTAAATCGTTTAAATAATCTCCTCTCATATATTTTGCATCTGAAGGAGAACTACTAGAAATGCGTTAGCAATAAAGTCAGTCACAAATATAACTACACCACACCTTTTAGTGCTAATTATCATAGACATGAACTAAATGCCATATATTTTAGCTTGGATAGTATAACTGTGTTTGTAGTCATGCATTAGCCATTTTCTTATTTCTAATCATCTTTTTTTTATGTCTTTTTGAACGAGTGCATGAATGAATTATGTCTTTTTTTCTATGTAAAAAACTCTTGTGCTAATTCATGTTCCCTTCAGACTGACTCTATATCAAAAATATTGCTTAAGTTTGGTGCAAATCTGAGCTTGAGAACGTTTTTAATAGATCAAACTTGCATAAATATAAATGGTAAAAAGCCACATAGAGACAATGACGTTACAAAGCAATCGGTAATGTCAGGACAACATTTTTGTTTACATTATCTTTATTGGAACTGGCTTGCAGAAGGCTTCCTTACTATACATATCGTTTTGACATATTAAGCTATAGAAGTAGAGAAAGTGTTTTACGTGTGACACCACAGATTCTTACATTTACTACATTAAAACTCAATCGGCTATCACTGAAGGACATAATGATGAAAAGTCCCCATAAATGCAAACAGCTGTCCAATGCTCCTAAAGTGATTATCATGGCATAATTAAAATAATTAGTACCTGATAACATCACACTGCTCGGTCTAATATCAGGATATAACAGGAGTCTGCAGGAACAATTGAATCAGCTCGTGCCCTTATGCTGGTAGTAGCGGTGACGCCGGGCTGTCAGTCACATTGAATACCCAATAGTGGCATTAATTTGTCAATTTGTATGCAGAGCGACTCTCATAAGTTCCCCAGTGCTGTAATTAGTGCTACCTGAAGCTGTAGGGTTGTGATTACCATCAGAGAGGGAGGAGTCCTGCAACGCTGCATCACATTGACACCAGGGCAATCGCCTTGATTGCTCACATCTGGTCATTAAAGGAAAGGGAACATTTTCTCCTGGACCCAACATGGACTGAAATCAAAAGCTGATGCTGAAATAAGCAAGACTGAAGTTGTGTTTGAAGAGCTGATTGAACGTTGAGGAAAAGTTCGTCCGATGAAACTGTCTATAGAGGGAAATGCATTGACGTCACTTAACACATGAACACGCCCCCTTAGGAAAGAATGAGTGGAAAAACATTGAACAGAATGACTTGGTTTAATAGAAAGTGGCAGTATTACTGACAATTATCATCTTACATTGAATTTAGTTGGCCTTGGCAGCGACCCTAACAACTTGCCAAACAACCATTAGTCTGGGGATCTTGGCATGTGACCAGACATCTTTTTTGCCGACATATCTTGCCTAATACTACCAAAAGATAGCAAAAAAAAATTATTGTTGAATCTGTTGAATTCGATCAGACAACAATTTCCCTTCTTTTAGACATGTAGCGTGAAATTTACGAAAACACAGGAAACATGTTAATGCTGTCGCTCATAATTTTTATCACTCAGTGGGGATAACCGCTGTCATTTTCTCCGAAGTTGACGTTACTGTGAGGATGGTGATGTTTTCGGTGAAGGGTGTTATACTCTAAAACAGGGGTTGCCAAACTTTTTGTGAGCAAGGGCTACCATAATGGATTAAACAATCTGGTTAGTCTACTCAATTTACTTTTGTTTTAGTTGTTGATATGTTTTATCATTGACCATGTTTATGCACTCTCATAATGGGATTTTGGCAATATTAGGATTAATTGTAAACACAATACTTTGAAAAAAAAATGTGATTAAGCTCATACTCGCATCAAGTATAATCGTATTAAAACAGGTGGCGTATGCCGGTTTTAATCGCAGTATGCAGCCATTTTAACACTTTAATCGCAACTGAAGTGCGTGTGTGTTTTTGTCTTGAACCTTAAGTGTGAATTTATTTTAAACTTGACATTAGGAAGTTTTCTCTGAAATCTTTCAACACAACTCTCTGTCAACAATCGTCCTTCATCCAGAAACAGCTCAAATAACGCAACAGCAGCATATAAAACCATTACAGGCACTGTCAAAATATTTCTGTCTTTATCATGGCACCAAATAATAAAATACTTCCATAAGAGCGTGTTTCTCATTTTACAACATGTTTGTCATTTGTTTGGATAATACTCTTACATCTCATTCTGTAAAAAAAAAAGTGCGGTGGATGGATGTGATATTAGTAAACCTACCAACATCAGTCAATGTGATGTTTGGAATGACTTATCGCAAGAGGACAAACTTTTAATGGTCAATGTAAGGGCCATAACTTCATAAATGTTTTTTTATCATCATTAGAAAATATTGCTTAAGTTTTGCGCAAATCTGTAATGGAAACGTAGCTACAGACTCCTGCAGGCTCCATGTTGGAGACCACAATCTAAAAAATGTTGAGGTGTTTCAACCAGGTTCTGTAAAATATGGACAAACCCAACTGCTGGTTTAAATTAAGCTATACATTGTTTTCATATGTGTTCTATTTTGACAAAGATTGTGCCCATAACTACCTCACTACCCAATTACTGAATGATTAAAGGGTGTTGGTGTAGCTCAATTGGTAGAGCATTTCATTAGCAGTACAAAGGTTATGGGTTTGATCCTAGGTAGTAGTTTGCTAACGATGCTTTTGGGAAATGCTCCCCTGGTATTGAGTAATGGGTGTGTTTTGGGCGTAACGTAAGATTGATGGAGATCAAGCCACAATAAACCAAATCATTAAAGAAAGACAGACTTTATATTTGGATCATTGGGATAGTGAAAGTAAAAACAGTAAACTAGAATGTTATCGGTGTGAGGATTTGGACAAGGAACGAACCCAGATGCAGGCAGACTAAAATAATAATAATTTATTAACAAACAGGGGAAACAAAAACCCACGAGGGGGCAAAACAAGACAGGGTAAACGCTACACTAAACTAACATAAAACTAAACATGAACCAACAATAAACTACAGATAACAAACTAGACTAAACACTTCTTAATACTCACAAATATATGACTCAGGAACAAGACAAGGATTGTAACAAGACGAACGCGCACTGAACATCAAACACAAGGCAATAAATAGGGACAAAGTAAATTACATACACCTGGAAATCATTACAAGTAAGGGATCGGGGAAAAAGTGACGAGACCCGGGAAATGCGTGGTCAGAAGAAACCAATACTAAAACCACACATTTCCCACATAAAACATGGTACTGCCAGGACCCTGCCACAAAGACTAGAAGTAATAAAATACATGATTTCAGACGGGTCCTGACAATCGGGCACTAAACAGAAAATACAGTCTGTCAGAATATCTCTCCACTGTTAGAGATGTAAAGCAGAGACGAGTCCTCACTAAATACAGACTCAGTGATCACAGTCTGGCAATAGAGAAAGGTCGACATAGACAAACATTAGTGATGGGCAGAGCGAGGCTTCGTGAAACACTGAAACAGTTGAATCAATTGTGTCGAGGCTTCGAAACATGGATCGAAACAGCCTCCACAGTGACACCTAGTGGTCATTTGCACGTATTGCCATAGATCAGCCTTGACAAGGTTTTAGACGAGCGCTGACAAATTGTATCCCACATGTTGTGTAATTGATATAAGTGTTCAGATGGGAGAGTGGATAGTGTCCTAGACTCTCATGCAAAAGCCCTTTGGATCGAACCCCGGGAAACGCATTGTTATTACCGTCGTCACAATTAAATTACATATTTTTTGTTGTTGTTTTAACATCTGTTTGACAACTACATGAGCTTTTAGGCTCATCATTGTCAATAACTATAAGCTGGTCTATTTAATAAATAAATTGAATAGAGATAAATACCACATAAACAATAAGAAATTAATAAAATATATCAAGCCACCATGTCACATATAAATATCTGCTGTGTGTGGAAGGACTTAGCCTACTTCTTTTTTTACAGATAATTTCTCCAGCCTTTGAAAAACTCCTCTCACAAAAACCCACAAGGTCAATATGCGTTTATTTCACTTTTATACAGATGTGCGATTGTGTTGTCTGTTCCCGACCGTGCCAATCAAACGCTGATTCGGCAGACCACACCTGATGAAACATTTAGTGAAACACTTCGAGGCTTCGTTTGGTCATAGTCACGTGACATGGGTGTTTTGAATCACGCTTCGGATCAGTGTTTCGACACATCTGCGCTTCGGGATCTCGCAAAGCTTCGGAACGACTGTTTCGCGTCAGCCATCCCTAACAAACATGGCTCCCAAAAGAAGAGCGAATCTGTGTCCATTGTGACAGTGGCGAGATCGAGACAGAGACACACTTTCTCCTTTACTGTGGTAAATATAAAGAGCTTAGAGAAAAACACTTTGACAAAATCTCAAAGCTCATACCAGAGTTTCATAGCTCTTCAGATTCAGATCAAATGAAGATGTTACTGGGGGAAGACAGACACCCATCAGTTGCTGCTAAATTCATTTATCAGTTACACACCATCAGAAATAATCCACAGCCCTGATCTTGTACAGTACTTTTATTTTACCTCTCATCTGCCTCCATACATTTGTATACTTCAAATGTTTATATTTCAAAGTCTATACTGTAAATATCCTCTGATTCTATTTTATTTAATTTGCAGTAGTACTTCATCCATCACCCAGCACCTTAGCTTCATTTGCAACTTAATGTTTGTTACTGTTGTGTTATTGTATGTTTCTCGTTTTATCTATAATGCTTTGGCAATATTGTAAGTGACACAATCATGCCAATAAAGTTCTTTAAATTGACATTGAAAATTGACTCAGTAATAATCTTTTACATTTAATTTTTCATTTAAAACGTTTGTGTGCTGCTGTGCATCTGTGTGTGTGATAAGCAACATGCAATGTCGTCTCATTTATAGGCGCATATTACATTAACGCGCTCTTTAAATAACAAAAACAATATTGCGCCATTGACTTTACAGCAGGTTTGATTTCTAGGTTAATTTAAACCAACAGCTGGTTTTGTCCATATTTTACCATTATTTCCCATAATTTTTGGACTGTGTCTTAAAAGCTGAGATAATACACACTGTTAATGTATTTTCAGCTGCTTTTTTATTAAATTTTTATTTATTTATTTATTTGGGAAAGTGCACATTAATGAACAATCCAACATTACTGTACAGACTGTAAATGAGCCAGGTTGTAGTATAAATGCAAATTTTCACCTGTAAAATTCATACCAACTTTATATTGAAATGTGCCTTGCTGTTTCCTTCTCAGCTTCATACAGCCACAGCCACAGTGTTTCTCCGAGCGTGAGTCCCCTGATGGTGTCAGGATATAGATGAAGACACAGTTGAAAGCTTCTGGTGAAGATTACTGAAACCTTCAATAGGTTTTACTGTTGCATTAGGTGTCGAAATGTTTTTAAACTCTTGAGCAGAAAGCCGTCGACAGAAATGATTGAGAAAAGATGTCGCCCTAGCAGCAGAGTAGAAAAGGATGCGTACAGAAGATAATAAATGAAGGAGAATGAATATCGGTATATTTTCTCTTCTTTTGAAGGAATTGGAGATGCAGACGCCCGGCACAACATTAGCCCAAAACTCGCCTTACCAATTTGTTCGTTTTCATGCCTAAATGGATTTATTGTGAATGCTGCATGATCTAATGAGATTTTCCTCCTCTCCGTGTCCTTTCTGTCTTACTCTCTCACTTTTGATCTTCTCTCATTTTCTCTTTAAGATATGCATTGCCATCCATTGACAATGGACGACTCTGTAGGATTGAAATCGCGGTTGCTAATGCAAGTGCTAATGGTCAGCAGAAATACATGAATGAGTCTGAATCAGAGGTAAATCTGTCATTCATCACGTTCATTTAACTGCTTTTAAAAATAAAGTTAATAATAATAAATGTTTTGTTTCAGGCGGGTAAGTTATTACCCCATTAAGTTTTCAAAAAGCCACCTCAGTCTTTTTTTAGTGCTGGTGTAATGATATTTGTTCCTAAAATAATAGGTTTTATCGGTCTTGCTAAATGACAAATAATAGGTTTCTGTTTTCAATGGTAATTGATGAGTACCTCAGAGGAAGCAATACTCCAATAACCAGACAAACAGACTGTAAGATGCTTCATCAGAATATAATGGCCTCACAATACTTCATTTGTTTGTATTGTTTCTTTGTGAAGTTTGTGTTTGAAATGTTTGTCCTTATTCAGAAATAAATAACAGTTTTTTAAAAACATACACTGGGTTATTTTTCAACCCAGCATTGGGTCAGAAAGGGAAGAAGGTGCTCCTGTATAGCTCAGTGGTAAAGCATTGTGTTAGCAACTCAACAGGCCATGGGATCAAACCAAGGCTGTAACCACATCTTGAACACTGTGGGGACCAAAACATTTAATGCTATGTGTGTGTATATTAAAAAGATTCAAGTTTCTTTTGTCCTATGAAGGCACATGTAGGGCGATGTCTATTAGTCTCTTTTACACATACAGTCTTTACTGGTAATTGAATGGTAAAGAATATTTTAATTTATACCTCGTGCCTGTTGAATGCTGTATTCTGATTGGTTGAGAAATGTTGCATGGATATGCAACTGACCTGTCAAATGTCTTAAAATGACCACCAGAGGAATGTCTGTGGTAAATGTGGTATAAGAGGAGTAATTGAGGAAAAAGGTCCTTTGAATTATTTGAAAATAACCACTTTACCACCTTGGGTGTGCTTTATTTTCAAATAATTCAACAGCCTGTCTTCAATTATTCCTTACGTACAGTGTTGGGAACGTTACTTTAAAAAAGTAATTAGTTATAGTTACTAATTACTTCTCACAAATAGTAACTGAGTTAGTAACTGCGTTACATTATTATAAAAGTAATTAATTACCAGGAAAAGTAATTACTGCGTTACTTAAAAAAATTTTAATATTTCAAATAACTTGAATGCCCCTTACAAAATTAAATATGTTAAATGACTAAAATGGATACTAAAGAGAAATCACTAATTTTGTGGCAGCATGTGACGATGTGAGGTGCTTTATTAGATCAGAATTACTTGCCACAGACGTGGAGAGACTTTTTCTTCCTGGGCATAAGTTGCACATTACACAAACATTCCTGCCTTTCACCTCAAGAATGGAAAAGTAGTGCTTTATATTTCGTGTTTGCGACCGCTACCTTTGAGCTTGTTGTACTTGCCATCGCCCTGTCGCCGGTGTTTTCGGAGTGATTGATGCGCGATGACCGGGCTGCATGTCAGTGCTTTGAGATGGGGCACAGTCAGCAGCAGCACCGCTGCTCGTTGAGAAGAGAAAACGACGCGTATTTTCATATCAGTCTACAAAAGTCTCCAACCACGCCGGAAAAGATAGCTAGATTTGTCCTACAAAGTCGCTAAAGTGATAGAAAGTTGCTAAATCTAGAGACAAAGTGACCAAGTTGCTCAGACTTTTTAACACTATTGCTCCCTCCTCTGACTTGGACTGCGCGTGTGGGCGGGCCTTTTTGTGAACTCTGCCTCTGGTTGGCTACCGATGGAAATTAAGCCAATCATCATTCGTTATGTTTCTCACAACACACACAAGAGAAAAACAGTGTTTGGCTGAGAGAGTGAGCATACGCGGCTGAAAATCACTACAGTAAGATCAATTTTAGTAACGCGCTGCATTTTAATGTCAGTAACGATAACGGCGTTATAACGGGGGAAACAGTAATTTATTTGATTGCTCGTTACTGAAAAAAATAACGCAGTTACTAACGCCAATTACTTATAACGCCATTATTCCCATCACTGCTTACGTAATATGATTCAGTAATACTGTCTGTGAGTATTGTTTTTGTTTACATATGTCTTCCTATGCTTAGGTGAAATTTGGCCCTACATTCCTGGGTGGGGTCCCATCTTTCTCAGATCTCCACCGTAGCAGTGTGAATGTCTCTGGCTTCATTGGTTGCATCCGTGAACTACAGATTGGCTCCAGAGAGCTGTATATCGTGGGTGAAGCCATCAGAGGCCAAAATATTCAAAACTGTGACTCATCAGTCTGTCAACACCAGCCCTGCCGCAATGGAGGAACCTGTGTCAGGTATGAGTTTAAATATGCGCTGGCTGAGAAATTCTCCAGTGAATATCTTATTAAGACGAGAAAATCTTTTAATCGGATACCAGTTATTTGATTAAGATCCAGTCTTTCCAGGGAAAAGAGGTGGCATAGTGGGTACTGCTGTCATTTCCTGTTTGACTGTGTTAAGCGTGGGTCTCAATTTCATATTTTTGCATTCAGTAGATGCCCTTATCCAAAGTGACTCGCGGTTCATTCAGGCCTTCATTTTATCAGAGTTTGCATTCCCTGGGAAATAAACCCATGACCTTATTGCTAGCACCATGCTTTACCAGATGAGCTCCAGGAAAGAATATTTCCTCCGGATATTCCCGTTTCCCCTCTGCAGGTCATATGAACACTGAGTGTGAATGTGTTGATCTGTGATGGACAGGTGGATCGTACAGGCTGATATGATGCTATACTGTACCGTAGGCTGCAGCATGCCCTGTAACCCCACAAAGGATAAGCCATAAAGAAAATGGAGAGATAAATATATGGATTTACACATAAGATATTAAATAATGTTGTTCCAGTGTATCTGACTAACTATTTGTGATCTCAACTCAAGTGATTTTATATAAACTCATCGTACATAATGTAAAGAACATTCAATGAAAATATAACCTTGATATCTTTAATACTGACTGAGTAAAATCAAAAGGTACTTGTATGAGATCTCATTTTTATATTATAACATCTGATAGAATTGATAGAAATGATATCACAAGAGTCTTGCTCTTATCTTGGTCTCGAGCCCTCAAAGTCTTGGTCTTGTCTCGGCCTCAACAAAATCAGATCTTGGTTTCGGTTTAGGTAGTCTTGACTACAACATTAAATGATAATATTCTTCTACCAATAAAAACAGATCAATCAAATTAAATCTTGATATATTATGGGCGTCAGAACCATTATATGTGGGAGGACCAAGACCCATCCATTTTTTAAAACCAATGACAGTGGACCCACATTTAGCATCTTTAATTTCATGCATATATCTTTTCAACTGTCGTCAATCAAACACAGGCACCAGAAAACAAGAAATTGGCATCTACCTCAGTCATTTTTGGGGGGAGAACCTACCTTTATATATTTTTTTGCTTCCGATGCCCATGCTATATATATATCTATATATCATTGAGGTGCTGAGGTTGACCTGATGAGTTTCTCACCACACATTCAGTCTTTACTGAAGACTCAATCACTTTCTTTTATGAACATCTCTCGCATTTCAATATTTGGCATACATACAATTTTCTAGTAAATTTAGTGCTTTTGACGGAGCAGAGAGTTTGTAAATATTGGCAGTGATGTGCAGATGCTGTGGAGATGCTCACTTGAGTTTTAAATAGCAGTAATCAGGGGTCTGATTGCAGGGATGAGAGTTTCTGAATGTGTTTTGTTAAATGACAAGCAGCATTTTGTGTTGTTTACTTTTTCTGTGTTAAAAGTGTGTTTTGATTAAGGGTGGAAGTCTTTAGGCTCCTAGTGTTTCCATTCTCAATGCATCGCATCTCAATTTTCGACAAAGGGACAAGACTCTTCTGCAAGTTAAGGTGGCTTGTTTTCACATTTTATGTTAAGACATAAAAGCCTTTCTAAACAATGCCTGCTCTGATCTACTGAAATACTGTATAAAAGAGCTATAACAACCTGGTATGGGATAAACACGAGGGTTTCCGGCTTGCATAAATTAAATAAATCAACACGTGGATCTGTTGCAGTCTGAAGTGTGAAACGTAAAAACCTAGTGAATATTTCACGTACCTGTACACGGTGGTTGGTCATAAAATTTTCAAGCACCTCTGAGATGTCCATTTTACATTTTACCATGTGCTCCGGTCAAGGCTCATGAACTCATTATATGTGAAAATGGAATTTCTGAAAAAAAATGTGCAAGACTCAACTCGGTACATTAGCCCCGTCTCTGACTTTTATGTGATGAGCCATTGAGAGGGAATGGAAAAAGTCCAGTCTCTACGCTTGTGTTAATTGGATAGTTCAAGCAAAAATAAAAAGTCTGTCATTGTGAAAGTAGATTGGGATCAGAGACAGTCTGCTCACTCTTCTCTCTCATTGTTTTAGCAAAGATCACTTACATTCTGACAGATCCACAAAAGAAACTCATATAGGTTGCACTTTTTTGCCAAAAAGGTGAATAAATGACGGAAATTAAATTTTTGTGAGAGCTGTACCTTTAAATGACCTTTTGTCCTTTATTTAATCGTGTATTCCTTTTACACTCTCTCTTAAAAATAAAGGTGCATTTTTTGCTAAATGGTTCCATAACAAACCTTTAACATCAAGAACCTTTATGTTTTTTTTTTTTTTTGTAGTGAAACGGGTTCTCTAGATTACAAATAAGTAAGAAAGTGATTACTTTAAGAACCTTTGATAGTTTTTGAGGAAGCAAAATTGCATAAAGCTTACATGATCAAATGCTAAAAATGCTGTGTAACTATAGACGCTTTCATTGGACGCATGTGCATTGTCACGGTTACGCATTTGGTCAGAACTTAACTTTCTGTCTCAAGGTCAAGGTAACTTTATTGTCCCCGGTGGACAATTGTTTGTACAGCCAGCAGCATGAATAAAAACAAGACAACCACACATCAAACATGAATATACATAGTATCTAAAACGCCACAGTAAATCAAATAAAAATCCATACATTTAACCCAATTGTGGCAATTTATTTAAAATGGAAATAGACGTTGGGATAAAATAATTTCTGAATCTATTGGACCTGCATCTAAGCATAGAGTACCTACGGCTTGAAGGAAGCATCTTAAACTGGCAGGACAGGGGGTGGCTCGGGTCAACTACAATGGATTGGGCCTTCTTTGTCACTCTCTGTTTGTTTAATGGTCTGAAACTGAACTCTTGAACGAATACCTCATCGAAAATAACAAATACTTTCTTAAAGATGAGGAGATGTTTGTCATTCGTGGATCACTGCTATGTGAAGACGTTTGGCAACTGGTTTGTAGTTAACATAGTATACATTATAGTACACATTTTATGCAATAACGTTGAACCACAGTAATCTTTTTTTTTGTAAGTATCCTAGTTTGTGATCGGTGCTCCGTGTGTTTGTTAATTTCTCCAATTTGCATAATTTCTATGTATTTTTCAAATGAATTTATTATTAATAATTATTTATAATATGTATGCTACTAATGGGCCTATTTATGTTATACCTTTTTTGTTATACTAAATTCTTTATAAAAAAATACTTCTAGCATTAATTTAAACTGATATCTGTCTTAAGGGGGTTGGACACCAGACGCGCAGCTCAGCGCCACACAGCGCCTCGTTGAGTCGCGTCTAGGACAACTCAAAGGTATCGCACACCGGAAGCTTAGTCAGGTAGCGTCTACTTTAAAATGCAAAATATTATTTATATCTGAGAGCAGATGCACCACACTGTTTAATTGAAGACGGTAGTTTCTGTGGCATCTATAGCAGAATTACAAAAATACACTATGGGGCGGTTTCCCGGACAGGGTTTAGATTAATCCAGGACTAGGCCTTAGTTATATTAAGAGATTTAAGTAGTTTTTACAAACATATCTTACAAAAAACATTACTGATATGCATCTTGATACAAAACAATGGCACTGATATATTTTTATACAGTATATGCCAGTACACCTTAAGGACAACTTAAACAAGCGTCTTAGACTAAACTTAAACCCTGTCCGGAAAACCGCCCCTACATTTTTCAAATGACCAATTCAAAGTCCAAATTACAATGACTTCTTATAATGTAACTTTGTGTTATGAAAGTAAGGATGAGTAACCGTCTGAAGCTTAGACAAATGTGCAAAGGTTCTCTTTCATCTCATGCCATTCTTTTGATATTTTCTATAAGTCTGAAAGGTCATTTTTAATGTCGTGTTTAGTGTACTTAGCATCTGCATGAAGAACGATATAACAATTGAGCTTAGACGTCAGTCCACATTTTCTTCATGTTAGTCTGATAACAACCTGTCCTGAGTCATAGTAATATCAGTTAGCTGAGATGAGCGAGTGCTGCAGACGTTTTCTCCAAGCAAACACTGACATTAACAAGCCTGCTATTTCTCAACAGATGCTTCTTTCTCCTCAAAGTCATTTCTTCAGCTTTCATCTCCGAAATCGACGAGGTACCTCGGCTCCCCTCAACCGTTTCCTTTCTGGCATATTTAAACTTCCCAAACTCGTACTTGGTTTCTTTCTTTAAGTCCCCTGTTCCAGTGTTCTGTTCTGTCAGTGATTCGTGGTTGTAATCCTGTGACTTGCAGACAGATCCTGCCCACCTCCGTCAGGTAACAGCCAGAGAGTGCAGAGACCTGCTGTACATCAGCCGTTCATTCGGTTCCCATAAAGCGGCATCATTCACCTCACTGTCGAGCTGAGCACTAAACTCTTTTACTGAATGCGTCACGCCCACCCAAGTGTATAATCGAGCGCTTGCCAGACTAAAGGCGATTTATAGTCGTGCGTAGGTGCTACGCCGTAGCTACGGCGTAGGCTATCCGTAGCCTGTGCGTAGCTCTGCGTAGCCTGACGCGCACCTCACAAAATTCCTAACAGCGCGTCGGCTCTACGCGGACCGCAAGCTCTGTGATTGGTCCACCAGAACCCCTCCCGTCAGGTAAAAAAACTGCGTCATAGGTATTTCCGGTTGAGACGGTGAAAACAAAGATGAGCCAAGTTGAGGAGTGATTTAACTCAAACTGCAACATAAGTCGCTGTTTATTTACTTCCATCATTGCTGGTCTTCTCAAATTATACACAACAAGTTGCTATTTCTTCTTCGTTTGTGGGTTAACTTGCTTAGCTTCTTCTTCTCTGACGACTTCTGCTGCTACTGTGGTAACACACGCGTGATTACTGCCAACCCGCGGTTTCGCGTGTATTTGCACGTCGACGCGGACGGCGACGCACAAGTATAAATGAAAACCGACGCGGAACCTACGCCGTAGCTGCTACGCCGTAGGACCTACGCACGACTATAAATCCCCCTTAAACAGGCAATCCAGCTCGTTCGGAAGGCCGTCGTCTTCCGTGAGTCGTGTCACATTTATGAATGAGATCTTTGATTTTTAAATGCGGCATTTGGTCTGCGTTGCAAAAATGTACATTTCATTACTTGAATTACATTATACCCTATTGACGCTGTGCTGGATAAATGCATATCCTGGAAGAAATACCAAAGCTTGCAAGGCAGGCAAAGAATAGGGTTAACGGTTCGGGTATGCGTTTCAATGCAGTGCTTTGTAAGCATTTTAAAATGTCCAAAGGAATGAGTAAACCTGTTTATATTTATATACTGTCCACAATCCGTGTCCTGGGATAAATGCTGTGGTTGCACTAGGATGAAAAGTCTTGTGCATTCGACATGGATGCTGATTTCAAATGAGCTTCTGCTTGTTTTATGAAACTGGTTTTGGATGGAGGGAATAGCATTTACAGAAATCGTTCTCCTTTTGTATTCTTACCTTGGCTTGCTGTGCGCTTATTTAAATAGACATGCCAAACTCTTTCCTTGTTAAATTATTCATGTGCATTTGCCTCCAGAAGCTCGCTTTCCTCGCAGCAGAAATGGCCGGTGATGGCAGCTCATTATATCTGCTGAAAGAGGTTTGCGTCAGGAACGCATTTGACCCAATTTACTGCAGACTTATGTCACGAGACCTTCAGACCATCACACGCATTAGAAAGAAAAAGTTTTTGTCGGTTTTTTCTTCAAGGTTTTTATTTGACCTCTCATTCACCTCATTCGACTCGGATAAAGAGAAATCTTCTTGGCTTTGGTCTCTGACATCTTGCATAATACTCTTAAGTTCATTTAAATCAGCATCTGTAGGGAGCGACTGAATGGAGGGTGACCTTGGTGAACCATATTAATTATATTAGTCAGGAATGATACCAGCTTTGCACTGTAAAAAATTCAGCATTTTTGTCAAATCAACATATATTTTTATGTTACAAAACTTAACAAATTAAGTTAAACAATTTGATCTTGTTTTTATAAGTTATGTCAACTTATCAGAGGTCAAAACCTAAAATAGTAGGTTGAATTGACTTGCAAAACAAAGTTGTTTTAACTTCATGCTGTTTTCTAAATAATAATACACACTATACAATAAGGTTGTATTAGTAAACATTAGTAAATGCATTAACTAACATGAACAATGTAGTTTTTCAGCATGCACTGTAAAAAATCTTTGCTGCCTTAAAGTTTTTCAACATACTACAACTTAAAAAATATTTTTTTTACAGTGCATGTACTCATTCTTGTTACTGGTAGTTAATGTCAATACAGTTATTCATATTAGTTCATGGTGCATTCATAAATGTTAATAGATACAACGCTTGGTTTTATAATATATTAGTAAATGCCAAAATAAACATGAACTAAGATAAATACATATTTATGCTGTAGAAGTATTGTTCATTGTTAGTTCATGTTGGCAAATGCATTAACTAATGTTATAATATATAATAAATAAGCAATGTTGTTTTTCTAAAGAGGGCATTAACAAAGGAATTTTCTTTGTCTAAAAAACAGTTAATTAACATAATTCGCTACTGGCTGTTTTTAGTCGGTGACAGGTGCAGCATTATGTAAAGCATTTGATTAGACAAAAAATTGTAAAGTGCAAGCAAAATGAGTAATTGTTATCTTTATTTGATATTTATATGTTTCTATTTTTCTTTAGTATAAATATGCTGCAAGTATTACATTTATTTATTTCACTGTTCTTTAAAATGTTTTATTCTGATTGGCCAGACATCCCAAGCTTCGTTCTTTTCAAATAACTACCACTCAAAACTGATAACACACGCTAACCCAGATGCCGCATATCATTACAGTTTAACAGTTTAATATTACACAAAATTAAATATAAATATGTATTTTAATAACATATATGAGACTATATTTACAAATGAATAAACCATATTGTGTGTTTGTGACATTTGAGCATCTTCTCTTATCATAAAAACAAAAGTAGACGAATTTAAATCAATATTTACTGTTCCTTACCTTACTTGTGAGGTAAATAGCTGTGCAATAAGCGGGATAATGTACAGTCAGCAGGTTGTTATTGTGAAATAAGACCCTTTAGTGTGATCAGCACCCAACATGAAGCGGACATTATCCCTTACATATATTTTAAATTCAACATATTGTTCATATTTATTTAAAGAATTATAACTTAGAATAGAAGTACACTAATGGGTAACACTACAATAAGGTTGTATTTGAAGTATTGATGCAAAACCTCTAAAACAAAAACGTCTAAGTGCGTCTGACATGTTTCCTTGTAAATTAGCATTTTTATCAGTCTCTTGTGTTTAGGTTCAGTAATTTTACTTTAATGCCAATGAAAAGTTTATTAGTCATTAACTGAAATGCCTTATTTTCACAAATCTTACTTTAGTCATTTCATTGGTAGTTAACAAATTGGACTGTCTGTCGCTGCAAAACCCTCAAAGTGCATACAAACTTTTTTGGCAAAAACTTCCACTTTTAAAAGGAAACATTTATTTCTTTAGATAACACATAGTAAACTTTTGCAAAAAGACTAAAGCTGTAACTATAAACATTGCAAGTGATGAAAGTCAGAATTCAAAAGGTTAAAATGAAGATAACTGAAGTAGAGGGCACTACATGCAACTGCTAGATTTGAGATATATTCATGTCCAAGTACTCGCAGGGGAATGGACCAAAGTTTGAATGTGATGCACGGTGATGAGAAATGACCTAACATGAACAACTATATGGCATTAACAAAGATTCATAAATAACCATATTGTTCACTTTATGTTTATGTTAGCTAATGCATTTACTATGTTAACCTATATACACCGTACAGTCAATGACCTCAAACCATTACACTAAAATCTGTCAGTATAAACTTCTCAATATGTCACTTGATTTTTTAATTTTTTCAGAATGGTGTGATCATATATCATCTTGCCATATGACACCTGAAGTGTACCCTGCGTCAATCTGAGCTCGTACGGATGCTGAAGGGCAATCAGTCACAAAAACAGATGTGTTTGCATGTTCACGTGGGGCAGTAATCTCACAGCCTGTCGTGGCGTTATCCCCGCTGTCCTCAAAGGCATTGACAAACCGTCCGAGCGCAAACAGATCATGTAAAAACGCCACACACCTTATCAATTGATTTGGTTTTTTGAACAGACCATTTTTGTATTCATGTGCATCAAAGATATATGCATATGAAACTATAAATTCATTTCTGGAGCTTCACATGTTAAATTTCCACGGGTTTGAGCGTTTTCTGCAATAATGCATAAATGTAAAATATGAGTTGATTTGTAAACTCCTTGCACAGGCATTCCTCATTCAATCTGTCCTCTCCGTATGTTGTGAGTGAATTGTGAGGTGTGTGTGTGTGTGTGTGTGTGTGTGTGTGTGTGTGTGTGTGTGTGTGTGTGTGTGTGTGTGTGTGTGTGTGTGTGTGTGTGTGATAGTGACTTGCACTGCTTCTAAATCCCACTGACACAATGTAAATATTTCATTTCTACTGCTGTGCTGCAGCTCAAAACACATTATTAATTTATAGATTTGAAACTCCTCCAATGCTTCCTGTATCTGATATTACACCTTTGAAAAACATCTTCCAGCAGCTTATGAAGTTCTTGTCTGAATATTGCTTATCATGCCGGCCCACCCTCTATCTCTCGCTTGGGGATAAAGCCTGAAATTATAAAAGCCCTGTTTGTGAAATTGCACCTCACCAGTCGGGCATTAGCTTGAACGTTTCTAATCATTCGGTTTCAGTGTGGGCAGATCAACATCAGCAGAATGTAACTGGATTTTCAAATGGCCTTGGAGCAGAGGTCTGCTGTTATTTCAATGAGTCTGTGATGTTTCATTTGTCCTGAACTGCAAAATCTCTTCATGTTTGGTGTGTGTACACAGGGTTATATAATCAGATAACTTTCAACACGTTACTCGTTTCATTTATGCTGTAGTATTACTAACTTTGCAAAGAAGTGTTTCATGTCACTTTTGTTTACATGTATGCATTAGCAGATGCTTTTATTTAAAGCAACTTGGTTGTATATTAAGTATGCATTTTATCAGTGTGCTACACTGGACTCAAACCCATGACCTCTGTGCTGCTAATGTAATGCTCTACCAAGAGCATTAATCGCTTCATTTTGGATGCAATAATTTATTAATAAATTATACAAAACCAGACACAAAAGCACTGGCGCCATCGTTGTTCACGGCCACATATTAACTGTGTGCAAAGATGACAGTTCAAAGTCCATTTCTAGTCCATTTCTTTATATTTATATCTAGATTCTAGAGGGGGAATGCAAACACTATGTGCTCCTGCAAGAATGTATTCCTATAATCATTTTATTTAATATGTTGGTATTGGTAACACTTTACAATAAGGTTGTATTTGATAACAATTAATTAATGCACTAGCTAAATTGATATACTTTAGTTTAATTTCTGATTCCCATATACACTACAGTATGTATATATATGCAACATTTTTGTCAAAACATGTTAATTATTATGTTATCATGTTATTATTTTGTTTTATGGTGCTACTTAGCTGTATTTTTTAAGTTATGAAGGTTTAAATCAAAACAAACCAACTGCAGTTGAATTGATATTAATTGGAATGCACAACCAAAAAACGAGATTTCAGAAAAATGAAAAAAAAAACTGAGTTATCTCATTTTGCAGCGAAACTCTTCATATATTGCCTTAACTTAGTATATATATTTTTTTTTGCACAGTCTTAAAGAGCTTTGGCATTTACTAATACATTTATAAAATCAAGTGTTTTAGCTTGCACCATGCACATGTATTAATTCTTGTTAATGTTAGTTATGTCAATAGAAATATTCATGTTGAAAAACTATATTGTTTACTTTTAGTTCATGCATTTACCAATGTTAATACCAATACCAACTAATACAGCCTTATGTAAAGTGTTACCACAATGTTTATAGGCTAGTTTTTTTTTATGATGTACTTTCAATGCAATTAAATACATAATAAAATAAAAAATGTTGATTATAGCATTACACTTAGATGTGTTTACATTGCATTAAAGGTTTCTTTTTATGACTGTTGAGCGCACAGGTTTTTCATTAATGTGTAAAATAGCAAAAAATCATTTATTATTGTTTATATTATTATATTATTAATGTTTCTCTTTTTGTCTGTGTTGTCTACAGTCATGATTACGTCTTTGCAGCCTGACCGAACTGCTAGTTATTTCGCTACGACACTAACATTGTGATTATACTAAGTCTGAGTTAGCGAATGTACATCAACACCTACTATGTTTACAACATTTCGTTTATATCACAACATGAAGTATTTACTAAGTCATAGAGTATGACTATCTCTTACCATTTGTACGTTAGGTGAACTTCATCCACGACGATACCCTACGTTGGCTTGAAAATATTGGAGCCTAGCATGTCCCTCCACTTATTAGACAACCACGATTCCGGGCTTCCGAAAAGAAGCTGGCAACGACCGCTAATTATATCCATCTCGTCGTGCACGCAGAGTTGCCTCGCCATGATAAGGTTGCCCATTTCAGTTGCGACCAACCTTTGCCGAATCCCATAAGGACGGCAAAAACATCAACAAATGCCCTGCTCGCGTTTCTCTGTTCCTCTTTTAAAATCAATGCTCTGTCGATATCTTTTAGAACAGACTCAATGTCAGAATCCACACATCTGAACTCTACAGCGGCAGCCATTCAACACACGCGCTCTTTGGTGACGTGGTTCATTACGTTACTGTCGTTTATCTGTCAATCATCGTATAAAGCCCGCCCTCACAATTTGATTCGTCGGCCTGTTTTGATATTCTCATAGTAGCTCCTCAACGGTGAATCCCCAGACCGATCTTCCCCGTATTTCAAATCGTGGTGGGCGGGGCTAAGATCGGCTGGCACCCAGGCTAACATTACACACTAACTAAAGTTAAAAAAGTTAAATCTAAATCAAGGGCACCTTTAAAAGCATGTAGTTTATGAGTGACTTATCAAATCAGTGTCAAATATGTTTTCTGTAAGTCCACCTGAAATGTTTTGAATAGATGCAATGCGCTTTAGTTTTAAAGAGGTTTGTCTCAAGGTAAAGCTGGGGATCCATTTATGCTTTGAATTCTCATTTGTATTCTCTTCTGCTGTTTTGACGTTTTCTTTCTCACTTGATGCTTTCTATGCAAACTCACTGAAGTTAATGATGCAGTACAGGTACATTTCATCAGTGTCCTAATGATCTTTCTCTCTTTTTTCTTATTTTGGTTTTCTTGTGTGTAGCGACACCGAGAACTGGTTCTGCGTCTGTCCATCTCTGTATTCCGGCAAGCTGTGCCAATTCACCGCCTGCGAGCGTAACCCCTGCGCACGTGGCGCCACCTGCGTACCCCAAACTCGGCTGGAGGCGGCGTGCCTGTGCCCTTACGGGAGGCAGGGTCTCCTCTGCGATGAGGGTAGGTCTCCCGTCAAAGTTTCACACGCAGATGGCGGTTTACACCTGTAACCATGGAGACGTGATGTAAGAAACATACGAGCCAATGTGGCCGAGGGGCTTTTGTTTGATATTATTACATCTGAGGTTTGTTTCCTTCATCTCCTGTGTAAACACCTCTGTCTTTGAGGTTGGACCCACAGGTGATGTATTGAGATGTTTTCCCAGGAGTTTTGTTTAACAGACGCCTGATGCAAGCTGTGGAAATATCTTCCAATTAGAGAAGCTAACTGCTCTCCATTTTCTACAAACTAAACAGAAGTCGAGCTCTCTGAGGCTTTCACATCTGAGCGTTTTGAGGAGAACAGCCAGTCTACGGATTGATATCTTGCTTTTACTACTCACACTGACCCGTAGCGTTGTCTTCAGGTAGATGTTGTAATGATGAGTACAGCAAGTGCTTTTTGGTTTTCTTTCCTGAAAATGTAGTCACAGAACGTGTTTGTGGTGCCTTTAAATCAGACCTGTGAAGACGTACCACAACCTGATGTACTTCTCTCTCATACAACTATGAGTCTACTGCCGTCACCCTCATGTCATGTTAGATGTTTAGTTGAGCACAAACAAAAGATTTTCTTTAAAATGCTGTCATATTTTTTTCTTACATGGGACTAAAAACATATAGTGTTCATCTTTTACTAAGTTATCCAAATGACTCCAGTGGGTTAAAGGATTACTCCACTTTCATAAAAAAATCACAATTATTTACTTACCCCCATGTCATCCAAAATGCTTTTCCCGCTGACAGACGTGGTAGGCGTGTGCAGCAGGTGACGCAACTTATGGATCCTCCGAAGGCTAGACATTTCAGTTCAGTTCTCTGCGACCTTCAAAGACCGAGTGCTCGCCTTCTGAGTGTGCATCCTAAGAAGGTCGCAGTATTGAATTGGGACACAGTTTATATTTTTGTGAGAGAAAATGGTTCAAATTTTGAACATATTTAGTGATCAATATGTTGCATATCCATGGCACTGTAAATTTGGCAGCACTTTGATGACATGAAATCTCATTGGTCCTAAGCCACATGATTACTCGTATCCGTGTTTCGTGGAGAAGCACCAGATTTAACCAACCGATTTCCATGGATACACAACATATTTATTATTAAATAAAAAATTATTTTCTTTCACGAATGTATTTTTGAGCTAAAGAAAGATGTTTGTTTACATCTGTGATGGCAGTAGAATATGAGAGGATTTTCATATTTGGGTGAATCATCTGAAGTGCCGTTTTCACAGCGCTCTTATACTGCCTGTATGTTGCTGTCATCTAATTGGGTGGTGTAGTTTGAGGACACTTGGCACAGCATGACGGGCAGAGCTTCAAGACGTCCCTTTAGCAGACAGCAGAGAGCCTGATGCCAAATAGAGTATCCTAATCTCCCACTGTCACACCGAATGGGACTGACATTTGAATTTAAAGCCTGATAACAGCAGATAACATCAGTCAGTATTGATTACTAGCCAAGACCTCCATGCCTCTGGACAGTCGCTCAATTTTGGATGTGCAGGACTTCTTAAAATGAATCAAGATTAATGGATATCTCATCATTTTATTTTTAAAGAATGGTTATATAGCCTACTTTATTTATTGCCTTATTGTTCTCCTCAGTAATGTAAGTCACTTTGAATAGAGTAAATCTAAAGTAAAGGTCTAGATGGGCAATTTTATGCAAATTCATTTTTTGCTAAAGGTTTTCACCATTAATGATAGCTCAGTATTTGGTCATTAAAATACCCATGTAAGGTCTTATTTTAAGTCTTTAAAGCATTTTTATTATTTTTTGTTTGAAGAATGATTTTCCATAATCAGGCCCTTTTACAAATGTCACATCTATAACGGTCCATGTTACTCATAAATGGGAACATGAAAATGTTAATATAATAGTTGTGAATAGTTTGTTGGGTGTTATTGCTTCTAGTTTGTGCATTTATATTCACTGCAAAAAATGCCTTACATACTTAGTATTTTTCTCTTGTTTTCAGTACAAGTTTCTTGCATAGAAAATAAGTCTAGATTTTAAACCAAAAATATCAAATTTAAGCGAATTTGTGCTTAAAACAAGGAAACAAATATGGCGATCTATCTTCTTAAATGTTTCTTGAATTAAGTGTTTAAGAAAAAATTAAAAAATAACATTTTTCTTGTTTTAAGCACAAATTGACTAAAAACTAGACTAGTCATTTTGCTCATCAAGAAAATGTATTTTGATTTAATAATTTTTAGACATTTGTACTGAAAACTAAACTCATTTTTGCAATGCAGAAATCCTACAAAGTACTACCTGTATATGTTGTCACTTTAATGTATTTGTGTATTGTCCTGATGAGTATAGACTGAAATTTTCCTGATGTCTGGACTCTGTCATCAGGGGAAAATATAAACAGATTAAGAGTATACCATTCAATATATATTATTCAATATATTGGTAATAAATACATTCTCTTGAAATATAAATTCTTAATGTCACATCCATATTGCTGGAATGGTCCAAATGTACATTGAAATGGATCAGTACCCTTTTAAAAAGGTTTTTAAATATACCATTTAGGTAGAGATGTGAATACATTGTTACCAGTATGTACCTTTGAGGTACTAATATGAACTCCTCAGGTGTAAGGACTTTTAAACGCCTGGAGGACACCTAATGCCAGCTGTTTTTTCAGCCGAGCACTTTTTATCTGTGATACTTGAGCTGTGAGTCGGTTGGTTGTTGTGATAGTTGTCCCGCCCCTCCTCCACTGTGATTGGCCGAGGTGCTCAGTGCCAAGGGCGGAAAAAATGCCCCTAAAGGTGTAGTTTTTGAGAGGGTACTGCCCCATTGACAGCTAGGGACCATTTTTTGACATTTTCTCTGAAGGGCAACACTTCAACTCCTGATTCTACGTTGATATTCATTTATATTTTCACACACAAATATTTTTGAGAAAAGATCACTGACCACCACTTAGAGATGTAATATTAGGTTAAAGCACATTCAGTTAACAGATGGACAAATCAAATCACTTTTATTGTCACATCGCCAACAGTATGTGAAGTAATGAATGGATAGTAAAGAGCAGACAAAATAAATGATCTGATAGAAAGCTGAAGATTAAAGTTGAGTGTCAGTTTTCTCTGTGCCTTAAAATAGATCTTTAAAATATCCTATCTGGCTTACACCACTCCTGGGTTAACCACAGACATCATGTGACTAACCCTCCTTTATATGTGACGATTAAAGAATCATGTGTGTGGTTATCATGTTTTTGTGTTGATTTATTTATTTGTTTCTTTTTCCGTGTTTGTGCGCGGTACGGTAAGAGACGGAAATTAAGAAAAGCTAAATATCTTCAGATCTGACAAACCCTGGAGCTCAAATCAAAACCAGTTCGGATGTAAGGATCTTGTGAAATTCAGTAGTCCTCTTTATTACTGAATTTCACAAGATCCTTACATCCGAACTGGTTTTGATTTGAGCGGATGGAAATAAATAGATGATATATCACCTGTGTAAGCTGCCAGTGAGTTGGAGGTTGTGTTTACTTGTTTTTTAGACACCTCCAGCAACAACAGCACTATAATACAGACAAACTCATGCAGGAAAGAACTGCTTTTGCTTGCAATGTAAAGGTGTAAAAGCATGTAGAGATTTCTCTCATACACAATACAAGTCTTTCTGTAGGTCAATTTAAGTGTGAATATAGTGTGACTTTATCAAAACATGACCAACAGAGCAACATTACAATTTGAAATGGGAAACCTATCTGAAATCATTTGTTATTTTTGGATTTTCATTCAATGACATTAATGTTGCAGAACTTTTTCATACGTAAAGACTAAAAAAACACTTGAAAAACACTTTTGAGACACTCCAAAAAAATAGTTTGTTCATTCAACTTAATTTAATGAGGGAAAACTTTCCACAAAATGACTTTAGGCTTGTCCAGCAAGAATAGAATAAGTTCATTTAAACAAATAATCTTTTGTTGCACCAACTTAATACATTTAAATGTTTTGGTCATAAAAATATCTTGTTCAATAAACTTCAGTTAAGGAAACTTTTCCACGCATTTAGTTCTGCTTTATTCAACATGGACATAACTAGTTCATTCAAACAAAAAATGTCTTGTTAAATCAACTTAATAAATGTCAATTTCTATATCATACCAAATTAGCATAAACCAATGTGAGCATGCTAATAATAATAATAATATGATATGATACATAGAATGAGCATGTGAAAAGAGACTGATCTCCAAACAGTCATTAGCACAGTTAACTGTGACCACATCCAAAACTTAACCACAAACGCCACTTTTCTGCATGATGGCAACAAAACTATGTAAATATAAATATATAACTCACTCTTAAAAATCTGTCAAATAAACAAACATTAAACACTATAAAGGCGTCCGGTGACTTCTTTTATCGAGGGTGCATGATGTGAAGCTTGTCACAACATGTTTTTATCCCATCATGTGTGTGGCTTGTCTTGTCAATATATGTGTTTGTTGCATCATGTGAACCGTGTGCATCACGCATCATGTCAAAAAGCATGCCAGCTGCAAACGCTTCGAAGGGGTTCATGATAAAAGAGACGCTCACGTTTGCCAGATACTCGGTTAATCTCATGTGTAATCAGAGTTTACTGTTAAAGGCGGAGTCCACGATGTTTGAAAAACCGTTTGGAAAAGGAGACGGGCCGACTACCAAAACACACTTATAGCCAATCAAATCAAATCCCGGGTTGCGTATGTGTGGGGTGGGTCTATCAACAGAAGGTCCAGATTCTATTGGGATAGGGGCGTGTTTGTTTAGGTGATTTCAAATATCAACATTGGCTTTCAAACATCATGGACTCCGCCTTTAAGTTAGTGTCTTTCTTGCATGTATTTTGTGAACGTGTGCAACAGGCACATATTTCGACAAGACGCATGATGCACATGGTTCACATGATGCAATGAACACATTTTGAATTCATGCCCCTTGAAAGAGAAGTCACCGGCCGCCGCTGCTCATTACCTACAAATGCATTAAAACACTTCATTTTAAACATTTTTGGGCACAGTAAGAAAAATCATCCATGTAGTCCCAACACAAAATGATTTATTTATTTTTTTTATTAAGTGGGTTGAACATGATCAAACTAAGTTGAGACTAAAAAACTTAAAATTGTGTTGTATTAACTTGGTTCAGTTAAGTAAAATGGACATAAAAGGCATAAAACTATAATTTTTTGGGTGTACCGTACTTGGGAAATGAGCTTTTTGTGAATCAATTTTATTAATGACTCCGCACAAGAAAACTGACTTCACAGCATCTATGAGCCATTATGTCACATTGAGAGCTCAAAAAATACAGCCGGCCACGTTAAGCCGTCCCTGCTAAAAACACAATCTAGTCGTTCATTAGGCGCTGTGCAAATAAACCATGACAAGGTAATATATGTGCAATTTCAACAGGCATCAATAATTCAAGAGGAGAGCAGAAAGAAGAAGTGTTGTGGGTGAAATCCTCTGAGAGGCTTTGCAGACTGCACACTTCATAAAGACAAAATGAGGGCTGTGTGGAGAAAAGTCTTACTGTACCGCTGTGCAGCTTTTCAGATTGTAAGAGGTTGTTGGTTGTTGATTGGCAAAAAGATAAAGTATTGATGTTTAGGAAGCGTTTTGGTCAATTCAATGCTCCATAATGTTTAGAGCAGCAGCAATTTAACAAATGCTTAATAATTACACTTTGATTTTTTCAAATATCACTTTTGTAAACATTTGCGTCCATTTGGAGAGTAAGACGGGTGATGGAATAAAATGGCAAAATCATTAGCAGCCGTCATGTAAAATGCATAGAAGTCAAAAAATTCATTGCATGATGCAACATCACCATCTTGTGGTCCCATCTCAGACAGCTGCTGATAACTTCATCTCTTAATAAATGTCTTATTTAATATTTTGCTCATGCTTTTTATCTACTGGGCGATGCCTTTAACACGTAGACAACCCCAGTGAACTGAAATACATTTATGTATATTTACTATAATATACCTAGAATTGAACCTGCAGCATTCAGGCTAAACCACTGGGTCCCTTACCATTAACATAACATAAACTTGTTTTGTTTCACACAGCTGTTTATTCATTTATATTTTACATTTCTTTGCAGCTGTTAACATCACTCGGCCCAGGTTTAGTGGACTCGATGATTTCGGATACTCATCCTATGTGGCTTATCCTCCTATTCCCAATATGAGCCATTTTTATGAATACCAGCTAAAGCTCACCTTTGCCAACAATGCCTCCGCTTTGAGAAACAACCTCATTCTGTTTGCCGGACAAAAAGGACAGGGTGAGTCAAAATGGGAATATTTTTGTCCTCTTCTGTTCGTTGCCTCGTCTCTCTTTGTGCCGTTTGATTGGAATGCATCTCTTAGCACTTAAATCTGCTCTCTGGGTTCGTGGCACAACGCCTGTAAACAATTTCCCAGCACCAGCGGTGGGGTGCGAGAGGTCGTGTTGGAGAAATCTCACTCAACAAAGAGATGTTAATGGGGTATAGCTCCTGTAAACTGTGCTGTAATCATCTCAAATACAACAGCAGATAAAAAGTGTTGTTGCACTCAATGGGAGAGATGCTATTTGCTATATATTATTAACATTATTAGCTGATGATTTCTTATGTCTCTTAAAGGGATCATTAGTAAGAAATGAAAATTGTCATTCAAAGTGATTCATACAGGATCAAGAAGATCTGACTGGATGAGACGACAGAAATTAATTTTGCTCAGTAGACTTTATTAAGACATATAAACACTGTAAACACAAACTTTTATTCTGCAAATGATTAGTTGCGATTAATCGTTTAGCAGCCCTAATATCAACCTTTATAATCTCTTAAGGTAGTTTATAAACTATATTCAAATACTAATAAACTAATGTGTTCATGTACAGTATACTAATATGAACTAAATCTAGCACATTGCAATGATAGGTCAAAGGCCATGGGTTTGATCCTCAGGTAACATAGGCTACATACACTCACCTAAAGGATTATTAGGAACACCTGTTCAATTTCTCATGAATGCATTTATCTAATCAACCAATCACATGGCAGTTGCTTCAATGGATTTAGGGGTGTGGTCCTGGTCAAGACAATCTCCTGAACTCCAAACTGAATGTCAGAATGGGAAAGAAAGCTGATTTAAGCAATTTTGAGCATGGCATGGATGTTGGTGCCAGATGGGCCGGTCTGAGTATTTCAAAATCTGCTCAGTTACTGGGATTTTCACGCACAATCATTTCTAGGGTTTACAAAGAATGGTGTGAAAAGGGAAAAACATCCAGTATGTGGCAGTCCTGTGGGTGAAAATGCCTTGTTGATGCTAAAGGTCAGAGGAGAATGGGCCGACTGATTCAAGCTGATAGAAGAGCAACTTTGACTGAAATAACCACTCGTTATAAACGAGGTATGCAGCAAAGCATTTGTGAAGCCACAACACGCACAACCTTGAGGAGGATGGGCTACAACAGCAGAAGACCCCACCGGGTACCACTCATCTCCACTACAAATAGGAAAAAGAGGCTACAATTTGCACAAGCTCACCAAAATTGGACAGTTGAAGACTGTAAAAATGTTGACTGGTCTGATGAGTCTCGATTTCTGTTGAGAAATTCGGATTGTAGAGTCAGAATTTGGCGTAAACAGAATGAGAACATGGATCCATCATGCCTTGTTACCACTGTGCAGGCTGGTGGTGGTGGTGTAATGGTATGGGGGATGTTTTCTTGGCACACTTTAGGCTCCTTAGTGCCAATTGGGCATCGTTTAAATGCCACAGCCTACCTGAGCATTGTTTCTAAACATGTCCATCCCTTTAGGACCACCATGTACTCATCCTCTGATGGCTACTTCCAGCAGAATAATGCACCATGTCACAAAGCTCGAATCATTTTAAACTGGTTTCTTGAACATGACAATGAGTTCACTGTACTAAAATGGCCCCCACAATATGGGCCAACATTTCTAAAGAATGCTTTTAACACCTTATTGAATCAATGCTACGTAGAATTAAGGCAGTTCTGAAGGCGAAAGGGGGTCAAACACAGTATAAGTATGGTGTTTCTAATAATCCTTTAGGTGAGTGTATTTATGTACATTTGAATGCACTGTACGTCACTTCCCAAATGCAGGACAAATGCAAAAACTAAATGTAACACACACACACACACACACACACACACACAGAGAGAGAGAGAGAGAGAGAGAGAAAGTCTATTTATTCTTAAACAATGAAAATCGTTCAGTATTGTATAAATTCAATATTAACAAATCAAAAATCAACAAATCACAAATCAGCTGTCTAAAGTGCCTTCAGCTCCTCTGACATCCTTAGCAATTTATTTTAAGGTCAGTTTCATCGGTGGCTAACTGACACGTTACTGGCGTGAACATCTTTAATCAAATGACAGGCAGCTGAATAAAAGCGTAGGGGGTCATGAATCTTCTTCAGTTCAGAGGCCGTCTCTCGGGATTACAGTTTAGGGTGATTCATCGAGGGAAAGAAAGAAAAGGACAGCAGCGCTGTGAATAATGAAGCTATTGTCAAGGGAGCTGAGTACAGCGCACCGGTGGAAGAACATCAAAAAGAAGAGATGAGAGAGGATGAGAACGCAACTATTCAACTGATAATTGAGCAGATAAATTACAGCATTAGATCTAAAACAAAACATTACGCTGTACAGACGCCTGACCAGCGCTGGGGCTTGGTTGTGAACTGGAGATGATCATTGTGTTGTTTTTGTGTTGTTGTTGTTTTAATAAAGGCATAAGTGGAGATGACTTCTTGGCATTGGGTGTGAGGAATGGCAGGATTGTTCACAAGTATAACCTGGGATCAGGTGTGGCTTCCATTATCAGTGAACGCCTGAATCCGAGGAGAAGCATTCACACCGTGCACTTTGGAAGAGATCTCAAAAATGGATGGCTGAAGGTTAGTAGTGGCAGTATTATCTGGTATCGCTATTACTATAACCAAAAAACTTAACTGTGATAAAAACCCTTAAGTCATTTGATTTAAGTTTGCGTACCATTTTCTATGGTCATGGTTCTCAAATTGGAACCATTTGGTGCTCCAGTCTTATTACATTTTTTATAAAATACATTAATTTTTCATACATTAAACCTCAAAATTGTATGGCTATAGCGCTATATTATATAATTTTTAATATGTTTTGTTTAATTCAAATTCTAAGTTTAAGTGTTTCATGTCACACTGCAAAAAATGACTTTTTTTATAAAAAAAAATAAAAAAATTCTTAAATTAAGATATTTTTTCCTAGGTCATTTTGCTTATCAAGAAAATACAAGAAAATAAGTCCAGTTTTTAGACACAAAATATTAAATTTAAGCGAATTTGTGCTTAAAACAAGCAAATAAAATCTGCTTATAGGTTGAGAAAATGTTCTTGAATTAAGTGTTTATGAAAAGGTTTACCTATTTTCATGACAAATTTTCTTATTCCATTTGCATTCTATTTAAAAAAATTTTTTGCATGTTTTAAATATTAATTTACTTAAAGTTATATTTTTTTTCTAAAACTAGACTTCTTTTCCTAGATCATTTTGCTCATCAAGAAAATACATCTTAATTAAAGAATTTTTATATATTTTTACTGAAAACAAGACAAAAATATTAAGTAAGAAAGTCATTTTTTGCAGTGCACCAATTTTTTTGGTGTGGCCACGAAGGAATGCACCCTACACACACTGGAAAAAGTAAAACGTTGGATCAACTGCATTTTTGTAAATGGTGTTTCCAATTGAAGTAATTTTTAAATTTTTAAGTTGATCCAACTTTCACTTTTTTTCAGTGCAAGGGGGGCGCACACCGAAAGGTCTGTGAACCACTGTTCTGTGTTGTTTGCACTCTATTAAAAGATGCTTGTAAGAATATCAATGTATTCCCATGTCCCGAAAGCCCAGATAATCAAACATATGGCCCAAACCGATGGCACACTGTACCTACTGAAGCGGTTTTTGTATGTGGATCTTTATTTACTGACATTGTTTACTTTTGTTCATACATTAAAACTAAAGATCAGAGACACTGTTATTCACATGAGAAAATTCTCTGATATTTATTTGTATGTGATGTTGAAATGAAATGATGCTGATGTTGACTTGTGAGCAGGTTAATGAGCAGAAGAAGATGACAGGTGCATCACCTGGACCACTAACCGGTCTAAACACCTTCAGTCAGCTCTATGTAGGTGGATATAAAGAGTACACACCTCAACTGTTGCCCGCAGGCACTCGATTTCTGAAGAGCTTTCAAGGTAGAGAGCGAGTCGTGTTTTCTTCTGTATTTGTGTTATTGTCTGTTTTTAAAGTCTTGATTCAGATTGTCAGCTCGTGATGAAATCATCTGTCAGGTGTAAAGGTGTAACAGATGTGTGTGTGTCTATGATCTGCTTGTGTTGTATAGTGAGAGAGTATTACGCTTGATATACGTTATGTGTGCAACCATCCATCATACAGCTTTATTAAAACAGCTGGTTTTAATCCATGATGTTTTTAGGTTGATATTAGAAATGTCTTATTTTAGGAAGACAGTATTTTGGATGCAGTGAATCAGTCTAGTTTATGTAAATCAATCTTTTTTTGATTGTGTAAAAACA
This sequence comes from Paramisgurnus dabryanus, assembly GCF_030506205.2. Taxonomy (NCBI): domain Eukaryota; kingdom Metazoa; phylum Chordata; class Actinopteri; order Cypriniformes; family Cobitidae; genus Paramisgurnus; species Paramisgurnus dabryanus. The sequence goes on along the minus strand of NC_133356.1, from coordinate 1,258,667 downwards.
TTATTACTGTCAGGTCAAAAGTGTTTGCATTCCTTTAAACAAGGCAAAAGTATTTAATGTAAAGTGTCATCTAATGTTAATACAGTCTACAAATTGCACACAGTTGTCTTTTAAGTTGAGATATGAGAATGTATTTTAACATTGAAAAATGATGTCACAGTTAAACAGAAACTAAAACTTTGTCATTTTTTACTCCCCATCATGTGATACGATCTCCAATGTCTTTCTTTGCTCTTCAGAACCCAAATGCAGATCTTTAAAAAAAAACACTCCATAGTAACCAGAAAACCCTTCAAGCTTGAAAAGGTTTTTAAAATGTTAAATACTGGACATGTGTTAGATATTTTAAGTGTCGTGAAGGCATTTACTTCACTGTAAGGTACGGAGATAGATGAGAAGTTGTGGTTTAAAAGTTCATATTTTAATTTTTCTTGTCAAAAATGACAATCGTTTCGCTAGATAAGACCCTTATGCCTCATTTGGGATCGTTTAGAGTCATTTAAAACTCAGTTGAAAAAAAACTGTTATGTGTTGAGTTAAGTGTTAAGTGTCGGGGTCCATTAAAGTCCATTAAAATGAGAAAAATCCTGCAATGTTTTCCTCAAAAAAACAATTTCTTCTCAACTGAACAAAGAAAGACATCAACATTTTGGATGACATGGTGGTGAGTAAATTATCTGGATTTTTGTTAAGAAAATGGACTAATAGTTTAAGCAGAGGCATGTGTCCTCTATTCCTTCTCTGTTTGACAGGCTGCATTTTTGATTTGCTGTTTCGGACAAGACGAGATGGGAAGTTTCATTCCCCGGGTGGGCAAGAGGGCAGGCCGGTATCAGGCCGTAATGTTGGTCAGTGTGGCGTCAGTCCGTGCAGTCTGATATCGTGTCAGAACAGAGGAACGTGTGTGGACTCTGGATCTTCTGTGCAGTAGGACTCCACCTTTTCATTTCATTCGTTTGTGCCTGCGTATGACACACACATTATTAACTCATTTCTCTTTTATCTCCAGCTGTCAGTGTGTGTTTGGATGGAAAGGTGCTCTGTGCTCGGAGAAAGTATCGTTCTGTGATGCTGAACACATCCCACCCCCCTCCTGCGCTCGCGGCTCCATCTGCATCCCACTTCCTGACGGGTACACCTGCCGGTGTCCTTTAGGCACTGCCGGACGCTTCTGCCAGCAAGGTTAGGTCACGAGGTTAGGACCTCTTTTATTGGCTTATTGTACAATGTTTGAAATTTGCCTTCAATTCATTTCCAGCTGTATCTATTAGCGATCCTTTCTTCAGTGGGAACGAGTCATCCTGGATGTCATTTCCAATGGTCAACATAAGGCACAAAACTCATCTCCAACTGCAATTTCAAACACTTTCACCAGAGGGCATCTTGTTTTATACAGCACGACATCTGAGCAGCCGATCTGGTAGGGCAATATCTGTATTCACACTAATAGGCAACAAGTCCTGATGTTTATTAATAACTGGATTAAAAGAAAGGTTCATTTATTTGACCTTTATTTTGCTTTAGTACCTACAGTATTCAGGGTTCCCACGGGTCACAGGATTTCTGGAATATCATGGATTTTTACAAAGTCTACTCTAGACATTAAAAGTCAGGGATTTTTTTACCAAGTCATGAAATATCAGGGATATTGTTTGTTTCACATTTTTGTTTGAAATGTAATCACTTGGTAAGCTGTGAAATGAAACAAGGAATGCTGTTTTCAGGTCCAAACCTAAACAGTTGTTTATTGCCATTGTTTATTAATTTCACACATTTAAGTACATTTTTTATAAACTCATGGTGTACACTACATTATCAGGCTCACTTCATTATGAAAATTCAGCTTTTTTGTCAGTGAAAGTCAGGGAAAATCTGGGAATTTGACATTTGGCTTAAAGTTGGAACCCTGAGTATTTCTGGACTTTTTTCCTCCTTTTTTTTATATTAAAGCTGCAATTCGTAACTTTTTCTTTTCTATCTCTGTTTCAAATATAAAATTGGAGGTTAACTTATTTTACATGTTTATATTTATCTATGTAGTAAAAGTATACTTCTAAAACAAAAGACATTTCTTGCAAAATCCGACTCAGCAGTCAAAGTAAATTCAAAGTTTATTTAGAAAGCATTTTTTAATAAAACATCATGTGTTTATCGAAGTGCACATATTAACTAAATACAAAAATAAAAACATTATAGTAGCCAACACCTCAAAAAAAAAAAAAAACACACAAAACGTAATGAAAGAAAGCAAGCAGCACTCACGTTGTGTTAAAAGCCAAACTATAAAAATAAGTGTTTGGGTTACATTTAAACAGCTCAACTATTATCATTATTATAAGCTTATCATTGTGAATCACGGTAAAGTAAGAAGAAGGTTTGTTATGTACTTGCTGAATAACTAATATTTGGTTAAATTTACCCAAACAATGTGACAGTATGGCACTCATAAGGTATCTAGAATTAAACTTGAAACCTTTAGGCTAAGCCAGCAGACATATTTTCTTTTACACAGCTGTTTTCTGTATTTATTTATTTATTTAATCTCTATAATACGCTGGTTTATTTTCAATCCAGCCCTGGGTCAAAAAGAGACAAACTTATTGTTTTAACCTAAATTCTGGGTTGTTTTATCTCATTGTTGGGTCAAATAAAAAAATTTCTGTGATAATTTAACCCTGCGTCGTCTCTTTTTGACCCAACTGTGGTTTGGAAATAACCCAGCATTTTTTTGCACACTTTTATTTACTTCAGTTCAAAAGTTATGATTGCAGCTTTATCCTAAATTTAACACAAGTTCATTTTGTGGTTGACACATCTGATATACGGTAGGGGTGAGCGGGGCACAAACTAATGTTGTGGGGTTAATTGTAACACAGATACTTTATATATTTCTACGGTGCTTTTGGTCTTTTTCTCTTTTTGATGTGTTTTGGTTAAGATATTGAACAAAGAGTGTTTTGGTGCATTGAAGTAAATTTCTTCATCTTATGTTTTTTTTATTTCTGAGTTGGGTGTGTAAGTCAACAAATCCAACCTTATATTATTTTATTTACTGTCTTGTTAGTTACATTACAGCATTTTGAAACACGTTAGCAACTCCTAGTAACTGATAGCTGGGATTGAAAACATTTTTACACAGCGGTATTAGTTGTCAGTGTTATAATGAAGCCTCATGTGTACAATAATAATGAAATGAAAACTGTAAATACTATTCATCAAAATGATAACTGTTAATACAATATCAGGGGAAATAACTCACTATTATGTTATTTTGTCCTTTAAAAAAATCTATTTTTCAATACAAGGATGTGGATATCTATCTATTATAGGCAGATATATAAACAATATCCACCTTTAGTATATAGACAGAATTTGATTGAATTATTTGTGTTTACAATGAACCTCACGTGGGGTAACGTTTACACTTTTGTCACTTTCTGTGTAATTGTACGATAACTGTAGATCCCACAAACAAACTTTGTGCCCCGTTCTCCACTATTTGTATTTCTAAATGGATGCTATGCATTAACATTTATTCTCTGTCTTTTCCAAAGGGGATTTCCTAAGTTTGTCCCTATCAGCTGGATTCGTGCAACTCCGCTATAACCTAGGAAGCCAAACTATTGTTTTACAGTCTGAAAATTCTGTCGACGTGACTGGCGTGAGGTGGCACACATTAAAGGCCGGCAGAAAAGACAACCACGGCTTTCTCATTCTTGACAACCAGACAGTAATGATGAACTCTTCAGACAGCACAAACACTCTGGATGTTGCCACAGATATATTTATTGGAGGTGTGTCTTCTTTAAATGCGGTGTCCCTGAATGCAATAGAGAAGGAACCTGTGGGGTTTACGGGCTGCATTAGAGAGGTCATAGTCAACGGCCATGACCTTGACCTTACAGAGACGGGTGCACTTGATGGAGCTAACGTGGGCGACTGGGACAGAACAGCATGCGGGTATAAAGTGTGTTTAAACGGTGGCTTCTGTCGCCCGGTGGGTCTTGAGTCATTTGTGTGTATTTGCCCCCTGGCATGGACCGGTCCCAGGTGCCAACACTCCATTTACTGCGTCAACAACTCATGCCAACACAGTTCTCTTTGCGTTCATAACATAACTTCGGCTTCATATTCCTGCATGTGTTTATTAGGATGGACTGGAGTGTATTGTGACCAGGAAGTATGGTTAAAAGTTATCAAATTTGTAGGAAATTCGTATTTAAAACACAAGGATCCAAAGTACAACACAAGAAAACTGACGCACAACGAGGTGTCGTTGAATTTCTCGGCATCATCTGGGGATGGATTGATTCTGTGGATGGGTAAAGCAGAAAGTGAAGATGATGATCATCTAGCTGTTGGTCTCCAGGACGGCTATCTCAAGGTTTCGGTCAATCTCGGCCAGAGGATCGGTGTTCCTCTCGTCTATCGTGACGTCACGTTCTGCTGTAACCGGTGGATTTATCTCTCCGTTACTCTCAACCGAACAGTCGTCCAGGTTTATGTTAATGAGGAGAGAGTCATTTTTGAAGACGTGGATCCCTTTGAACAGTGGGTAGCATTAAATTACGGAGGTGTGGTTTATTTTGGAGGATTTGAATTGAATAGAGATGTGTCAACGGTTACATCTGGTCTCTTTAATGAAGGGTTTGTGGGAAGCATTAAAGATGTGCTCTTGTATCAAGACACTAAACATCAGACGGTTCTACACAGCAGTGAAGCTCTGAATGTCTATCAAGGAGAAGAGTAGGAAAATAAATGGGCATGTGTTAATTTCTTTCTTTGTACCTCAACTATAAAGACTTTTATGCTTTAAAGGTGACAGAGAATGAAAAAAAAAACATTTTTACTTGTCTTAATTGAATAACGGTAGTCTACCCGCATTCAACAACATACGAAAAGTGCAAGAACATTCTGAACATCTCCGTTTCATAGAAATTCCCCCTTTAAAAATGTCCGCCAGAAGATGGCCCAATCTGAAGTTTACATTCTATTAAGTGGCAGCCAATCAGGGTCAAGTGCTTGCATTTCATAATAAGGGTTGCCAGTTAAGCCCGAAGGGACGCCAAATAGGTGTTTAAATCCCCCCACTCTAATTATGAGAGAGGTTTTTAGGAAGCTTTTAAGGCAATACAGACCCAACCCAAAACATTTTGTCTACATGTCACATCACAAAACAAGGAAAAATACCCCGTTCGATCATTCTATGTCACCTTTGACACTTTAGATTTCCTTTCTACTAAAAACTATTATTAAACACATTAAATATTTTCATTATTTCACATGTAATACTCATTTTAAGCTGTAGAGGCCGCCATTATGTTTCATGCATAGCATGTTCTGGTTTTCACAAAATATTACTACAGTTTACTGTCATCAATACTACTCTATCTACGGTATCTACTCTAGTTTTTCATGCGAACATGTTTTACTCACCATCTTCTCACAGATGGTCTTTATTTTGATGTCTATGTACTGTAATCTGTATTGTTCATCACTCTCAGGTTCATATTGAAAGTACTGAACAGATGATGTTGATATTCTTGTAGTTTTTAAAGGAGTATTTCACCCTTAGAAACATTAATCTTTATTGAAAGTGTGTCGTATTTGTAGTCGAAATGTAACATACATTTAGAATTTGGTGCCTATTTGACGGAGAAAAGGTGTGTTTGTAGTCTCACCCCCTCAACAAAGATATTGGACTTCCTTCTTTCAATGATGCAAAATGATGATTTTTACATCATTGAAAGAAGGAAGTGCAACACTGAAATCTGTATTTCTCCTGTCTCAGCGGCAACTGAGGAAATGATGCATGACCATTCAAAAACATGACTACAAAGATTAATGCAAATGGGTGAAGTGTCCCTTTAACGGCATGCAGATGTCAAGACCACATAGCAACACCTACGGTCTGTGTTTCAAATCATTTTCTGCTGATTGAAGACTTGTTTACATTTTAAGTGTTAAAAGAATGAGTTTTTAGCTTTTTTTAAATTTACATTCATATAGTCAATCTCTGTGTTAATGTTACACCATAAATGTGTTTATAGTTGATGGGTAATCTTTAAGGTATTATGTTGACTTCTTTCACAGAATGAAATATTGATAAGCATTTTTGTACATTTTTAAGACAAACAGGCAAAAAATGAGAAAGGTATAAAGCTAATTGGACTACAGAAAACATCCATCTCAAAAACTACAGCAGTTATAATGACACATTAAGATGATAAACGCGTGGAGGTTGACCCTTCACATAACTCCACCTCATCCAGCATTTTCATAATCATCTAAAAACTGCATAAATATTCTATGGTTTGCATCAATTGTTTCCTGTTTTTATTTTTTAAGGCTTTTGGTGGAAACGTGTATCATTGTCAATGTTGCAGATATGTCAAAACAGCTCCATTTCATCACAATGTTTACAAACTCACTTCTGCAAATGTTTTATGTACAAAAGGTTTGCGTATGATAACACGCTGCGGTGTATTTACTGATCTTCACTTTGCATTCTTTTAAGAAATGCCTTTTCCTTTTATCCCTCAAGTGATGTTATTTAATCGCCGTTTTATTTTGTTATGCCGTAAATGTATGCATTTAAATTTGAATTGCTTGGCTGTAATAAAAACAATGAGCCCCTTTAAGAAACAAAGATTTTCATTTCTGTCTCTTTACTAACAATAAAAACATTTTATGAACTGTACATAAACACACTGTGCTGAAGACGCACACTTCTGTTGTTGTGTGACGAGCCAAAATGTACAAAGAAATGAGTCACCTGAAACAGAAAATAGCCAATTTGTAAAACTTCAAATGAAAGAGACAAAGCCGTTCTCATGATCCATGGGACGTTTCCCTATTTCACTTTATGCAGTAGTCTTGTCATCGATGATAATCAGCTGCTTTTGAGGACAGTTAGTGAGTCTTTCAAAACAATAAAAAGGACATTTAAAACCAAACTAAAAATCTTGTACTATAAAATTCATTTATAAATAGCTCTCCTCTACTGCGTTATTTCAATGTACACCGAGCCGTCGGTTAGTATAAAACAGATGAAGTCGAGTATAAAGATCACGATCGCCTGTCTCTCGAGTCTCTCTTGTGTTTATCATAATCTGAATCCCGTCTGTGTTTGTCTTTGTCCCGGTAATGGCCGCTGTGATGTCTCTCTCGGTGTCTCTCGTGCCTCTCGTCTTTCGAGCGCCGATCTTTGTGACTGTGGCTTCTTTCCCTGTGCTTCTCTCGATCCTTGTCGTGGTGCCTTTTTTTATGATGGTGTCTGTCGTAGTGGTCTCTGTCTTCCTTCCTGTAGGTCTCCTCTGAGCGTCTCGACGGCTTGTCGCCCACGTCACTGTAGCACTTCTCATCTTTTCTTACGGACGATGAGCTGGACTCAGGAAGCCTCGGGGTCTCGTACGTCATGGGTGGTCCGGGGAGCGTCTGAGGACGGACGATTTGAGGCCAAGGTGAAACGAGCATACGACTCTGAAGATCGCTCTGATGAAATATTTGAAGTGGGCCGGGTGGAAACGTGAAAGGAGGAGGAGCCTGTGGCTGAAGAGGTATGAAAGGGGCGGGGTTAATAGGAGGAGGGTAATTGTGCACCGGCGCAGGGTGATATTGATGTTTCGTGTGATATGAGGGAAAAACTGGTGATGGTGGTGGGGCTTGGCTTGCTGGATTGTAAGCCATAGGGTTAAAAGTATGAGTCCTGGATGGCTTGAGACCTTCGTTCTTCCCTGCAGATGAGATGGTGGTGATGGCTTGGATGTCCTCCACAGGTTTGCACTCTTGCGGGAGTTGTTGAATTACTTCAGTTGTTTCTTCTGAAGTATCTACTGGCGGTTGTGAGTCAGCTGGATCTTTTTCAGACGAAGCTTTCTTTAAAATACCAGAGGGAGATGACTTTAAAGTTGTAGTTGGACTTGATACAGTTTGGGTTTTGGGTACTGAAGGGTCACTGACAGATTCTTCAGATGCATTTGAAGCGCTGGTTTCTGTGGTTTCAGGAGCAGGTGGTGCAGCCGTGTCGCTTGTTACGTCAGTGCTGCCGGACTCCTCTTTGGGTTCAGTCGATGCTAAAGAGGAGAGGAAACTCTCGGTTGATACGTCCGCAGGTTTGTCGCTCAGAGATAAGAGAGTTTTCGGCTTCTCTTCAGAGCTGTTTTGTTGACTCGAGCTGGGTGGCGCTTGTTCAGTTTTAATGCTTTTGGAGTCTTTTTTCTTGATAATAAAGCGATCGAGTCTAGGAGCGGCACCTGGAGTTTTAGGACTGATCACCGGATGATTGTCAGCATCTGACGCTGTTGCGGTAGAGTCGGCTTTCACGCCGTCGCTCGAGGAGGTCGAGTTTCCGGGTAACTTAAGCACGCCGGGAAGAAAACGCAAAGAAACATTTTCATCCGTCTCCGTGTCCAATAGCGGCTCATCGACAACCGACTTAATCAAGTCTGCCGTGTCTTTTATATGCGAGGTCCCCATTACGCCAACGAAGCTTCGATCTACGTCCTGCACCACAGGAGACTTCTGCTTGTAGTCCACCTGAGTTTTGCTTTCCGTCAAGAAACTTGGAGGTTCACTGACATCGCTGGACAGGATTACTCCATAGTCCCTTTTGGGTCGCTGGCGAATGATCAGTCCAAGAAGAAGATTTGGACGATTGTTTTCCAGCCCTACAATGCAAGATTATGTAAAACATAGGTTAATATCTGATTTTGTTCAGATTTCACATATTAACCTGGAGAGAACGTGAGAAAGTCTTACCCGGACCGTCGAAGGGAACAATCTGGTGGGGTATTTTTTCCGTGGAGCCGAGAGGAATGAGATACATGTCTTTAACTTGTTTGCGATTGTTGGCTACAACGCCGTATCTTCTGCGGCTGCTAAAATAGGCGTATAGCAAAGTATACGAGATCTCGTCTTCCTCGGTGTCGGGGGCGAAACGAATAACGCAAATTTCCTGAAAATGACAAAGAAGATGAATCGCAATTAGAAATACGAGTGTCTAGATTTAAAAATGGAAGAAAAATTGGATAAACTATTCCCACCTTTGTCCCAGAGGCCCGAATTTTCTCAACATAGTCCCAGACTATTTGAGGGGAAATCCGTCCTCCTACTTGGATATTGTCAGGCAAATCCTGCAGATACAATAGGTACATTTATATGCAACCAAATAATCAGTTAGTAATCGTATTGATGGCTCAATCGTATTGAACAGCCTTCATGTAAACACCTTAATCAATACGATTAAGGACGATTGGATGCAAATTTGGATCAAATTGAAGGGGGTGGTGTACCCCGATCTGTGATCCGATCCGCAGGAGAAAAGTATGCAATAGCATCACGCATTAATAAGGTAACATTAATGGGGTCACGCGATGTACATTCTGCCGCGTTTATGTGTACTTTTAAAACATTAGGCTACTTAAAGTAATAAAATAGCATTGTGACTTATAAAAAGTGTGTTTTTATTACCTATATATGAAAACTTCTTAACAACTTTCTCCAACTCAGTTTTGACTTTTATCCAGAGATAAAGCATAAACTTGACGAGAGATGCGGTCCGCAGCGTAGGGTTGCCAAGTCCTCTGCTTTTTTCGAGTTTAGATTTGGGATACTGTTTGAACGGTTTCTACCAATTGTTTTATTTTCTTCAGATTAAAGATTAAATGATTTTGTTGCTTTGTTATTGGTCTTTCGGCTGTGAATAGTCATTGGGATGCTTTTGGGCTAGTTTGGAACGTCCATTCCGATTGTTTTAATACGCGAATCTGGCAACCCTGGCTGTGCGTTTGCACAGACTTTCATTTCGGATTCTTTATAATGTACATGTAAACGAACATTTGAATGAGATTGCAAAGTTTAGGGTGCATGTAAACATAGCCAATGAGAGTTTTTTTTATAAATATATTTAGGTATTCACCAGATGTAGGATGAATGCATTTATATATATATTGCCATTTACCTGTGTGAGGTGATCCAGTATTCCAGACACCGGATAAGCTTTTGTTAGAAACCTCGCCACAGCCGGCATGTCAACAAAACCACTCCACAGTGCCTCCAAATTGTTGAGAAACGTGGCTGTATCTTCTTTGCTACTCAGACTCTCTGACCTATAAAACGATTTTGTTAATTGTAAATGAAACTTTAATGAAGACCTGGAACTGATTTCTTAGGAGCGTTTTGGAAATCTCACCTGTTTTCTGGCAGGAAGTTGAGAAGTCCTTCCTCCATGGCTCTTAACGACAGGTCATCTATCAGAGCTGATGCAGATATTGGTGTGAATGGCAGAGGTTCATCTGTAGCACTAGACTGCCTCCTCACCACTGATGTTGACACTTTCACCACCTTTGTACTGGGTTCTTCTGAAGGCGGAGCCATACGGCCTGGACAGAAACAATATTTTACTTCAATAATAATTAAATTGATGCTATATAGCTCAGTGGTTAGCAGTGCAAAAGGTCATGGGTTCAAACCCAAGGAGCACACATACTGATAAAAGTCTTTGGATAAAAGCGTCTGCCTAAATATCAACAAATACTGAGGTGTATTTTAAGTTAGGGAAAGGGTTTTTACCTGTGCAGATTTTGCAGTTGAGGTCAAATAGATGAGACTTGTGCAAGCTGGTGGTATCCACAGATTTCTTAGGCTTTTCTTCTTTAATCTCGGGGGTTTTTTCCTCGTGCACTTCTGCTGCTTTCGGCACAGGCTCTGGCTGTCGACACACAAGAAACACTTAGAAAGCCAATCGACTGGTTCCTGATTGGATTAAATAACAAAGTCGAACAGATTGTAACAAAGTCCCAAATCTCACCTTAACCTCAATGGCCTCCGGTGCTTTGGCAGGCTCCTGGTTCTCAATTTCAATTTCTCCCTTATGGGTGATTTTAGTAATGGGACGTCTCTCTACTTCTCGCTGCTCTTTCTCAATCATTTCAATCGTCTGTCGACAGAAACATCACTAGGGTCAATGACGGCTGAATCGTTGCAAAAACAGAGCTATGCATCTGGTGTCACATTATAGGTAATTGGTTAAAATGCACTTGAAAAAACTCTAAAATTAACCTTTTGAAAGGTTAAAATAATGTATAATAAGTATATTGAAGCATTGTGCATGTGAAGGTTTTACTGACATGTCGATTCTCTCTTTGTCTCCAAGCAGCGAGTTCCTTTGAGGCCAGCTCTTCTGCAGTCATTCGCACTAAATCTGCTGGGGAAACTTCTCCCTTGAGCACACGCTTGAATAACACCTGCAAATATTCACATTAACAGAGCATTATGTTATAAAAATACATTTAAACATCTTTTATTATTCATATCAAAGTCTGTTCATATACTTGCATTATTTTTTCCATCTTTCAGGTTGAAAGTCAAACTTCTGTATTTATTTTTGTATTTGCTGTCAACGCCCTGAAAGAGAGCAAAAAGCTCTTTCTCTGTCCTCCTGGCCAACTCAGCAGGCTTCTCCGATGAAACCTTCAAATCAGACTCCTTTAGACTACAAGATAAGAGGTTAAACATTTAGCCAGAAGATAAACGGTCAAAAACATGTATTTAAATTTAATTCAATCTCCATGCACCGTTTCAGAAGTATCTCTTCCAGTGAATCTCGAACGCTGCGTCTGATTTGTCCGGTGGACGGCTTCTTTGAGCTCGTGTGAGACACTTTCACTTTCTTGTGCTCGTGCTTTACGTTGGGTCCTGCAACGAGTCAACTCAAGACATTCAGGGCTCAAATACTGAAATATTATTTCATTATCAAGTACATGAGAGCAATGAAAATATCCATACCGCTTTTCTGGGCCGATTCTTCCGATGGTCGTCGGTCTCCAACGTCCTGTTAAAAAAAAAACATGAATGCTTTTTGTCTGTGATGCAGTCCAGTGAAGTGCAATGCACTGTGCCACATGATCCAAAGTAAAGTGAATCGATGTGGCTTTATCAGTGGTAGCTGAAGGTTTGTTTTTGGTGAGTGTGGATCATTTGAACACACATGTGAAGAACAAACTGAGTGAAAATCATCTGACCCCTCCACACCCATGTGGAAAAACAAAGAATGGCAGATATACAGACCTATTTATAGACAGACGGTGGCTACCACACAAATCGAAAGCTATATCAGAAAGGACAGAAGTATAAAATGTGACCACTTTGTAAAACGGTCAGAAGCAATCATCAATTTGTTTTATTTGATTTCATTTACGTAAAAGATTTGCATCACATTAAAGATATTAGTGTATATTTATTAAGTTAATATATCAAATGTATCAGATCGAATGTATGTTAGATCTACCCTGTAGGCTGTTCATATCCTGACACGCACCTCTCCAAAAACTTAACTACGCATCACTTATACACAGACCACGAGTGCTGTCATTGGTCTGCTAGAACCCCTTGCTCAGGTAAAAAAAAATCTGCATCTTATTTTGCAAACAATGTCAACAAAGTAAAAAGTATAACCAGGGTTCCCACACCTTAGTTAACTTCAAATTCAAGGACCTTTCAAGGACTTTCCAGGTCCAATACCCTCAAATTCAAGGACTAAATGTGGGGACACATTTCAAGTGACAGCAAGGTTACATCGTGTTACCTTTTAAGATACAATGTTACAGTTCCCTTTTGAGGGAACTCGCGCTGCGTCACTGCGGTGACACTTTGGGGACGCCTCCAGGGGTAAGTGTGTCTGAATGTGTATATCAAATTCAACCAATGGTGAAGCTTAACGACAAAGACAGGGTGACACGGGAGCCAGGAAGTATATCGCTATCTGAAATATTGCCAAAGACGGCGTTACAGGGATGCAGGAAGTATGACAAGGGAGACGCAGCGTCTCGTTTCCTTCTCAGGGAACAACAGTTACATACGTAACCCAAACATTTTAATGTTATCTTAGTTTAAAATGCTTTTAGTGTTAAGTTACAGTATCCACAAACAAAAAAAATCCTCAATACAACTACAAACTCAGCAACACAAGTTTAATTTAAACCTGACTTGTATTAAACGCAGACCTTACTTTATCATAAATAAGAAGACAGCCGAATATCTTCATTTAAAGTCCTCACACAGCCATTCTTGTATAAGTGCATGCATACTGTTTACCTATGACTGTCATCTTTACTTTGTGAAACTGGACTTGTTTACCTTTCGGAAGGGTCGAATTCCTCCTGCAGTGAGCGTCTGCTGGGGTCTCTGTTTCTGTGATAGTTTATCATCTGACTGATCTGTGCTCTGACCGCCGCTCTTCTCGTCCTCTTCTGCGCAGCATTTCAAACACACATACTCCTGATCTTCCTTCTCCATCTGCTGAACTTTAACCAGATCCAGACCCACACAATCCCCATGAAACCAGTCATCACAGCGGCCGCAGCCCACCATAAACCTGTTCAAACCACAAGAGAAAATTAAACTCAGAAGCCACTTTCAGCACACTTGGACACTTTCTATAAAACCAGTCGACAGTAAATGTGATGAAGTACGTACATGTGTCTTGTTATTTTGCAAATATGTGAGCCCTTCTAGTAAAAGCGAGAAGTAAACGTCCTACCTGTTGTTGTGAGGTTTCTTGCATAATCCACAGTGCTTGCTGGGATCCCACACAGCATCAGTTTCAGGTGTAGGGTCGCCCTCGCTCTCCTTCTTCACCACAGGGGCGTTATCAGGAATAAACAGCTGCGGTTCTTCTATTGAGATACTTCGAGAATTTCTACTTTTGTGTCTTTGCTGGATCTTCTCTGGCTTTTTGATCTTCATCTTTTCTGACTCCTCATCTGCCTGGTTGTTTGTCACTGGTGAGTTAGTTTTGTTCACCGGTGAGGAAGGAATCTGTGGTTTTTTTGAAGGTTGAGGAGATTTATTTAGGACAGGCTTGACACCAGGGCCAGAATCTGAAGATTTTCTGTTTTCTTTTAGTTTTCCACCGACGGTCGGAGATGTCGGGACAGGTGGGCTCATGGGTGGATGCACAGGATGTCCATCTTGAACCTTCTGTACTTTTGAAGGTTTTGAAGCGAGAGGTCCTCCTGGGCGTTTCAAGCCTGCTTTAACAGGTTTCCCTTTGTGACCCTGAAGGTTTTCTGGTCGACCCACGTGTATTTTTTTGTCTCTGGGATGAAGGGATCTCTTCTGTAAGAGGCTTGGTCTGCTAAGATGAGACTGCTTGGCAGCTGACACCGTCGGCTTGGGTTTCAGTAGTTTTTTGACCGTAGGCTGAACTGCTGTGCCGTTTTTATTTCGAGATTTTTGTGCTCTTAGCTTTTGGGTTTTCACTTGGTCATTGGTTTTGGTTTCTACCGGTGCTGTGTTTTCCACACTAGGCTTGAATGGCGTAGTGCTGTTGGGTTCTTGTACTTCATTTGGGTTCACATAAGGTCCAAAATCCGTTGGCATGTCATCGCAACTGGCCTGGCCGACGCTAACTTCTCCAGCAACCTCTTGTGTGAAACTTTCAACTTCTTCCGTGTTGGCATTCTGAGTTTGTCCCAAATCAAAACCGATACCATCGACGGTCACGGAATCATCCTGGAATCCCAGGGACTGTAGAGCGCTCGCGTTAAATGATCCAAATGTTTGAGAGGGTCCCGGGAGAAGTTCAATTTTATATCCCCCCACTGTAACAGTTAATCTGCGTAACACGACCACTGGATTCATCGACGAGTCCACCTCATGGATTTTAAATCGTCGACGGAGCAGAGCTTCCCTTTTTTCCTCTAAACTTTCATCTCTCTCTGATGTCGACTCTTGTTTGTTCTGTGCTGCTTTACGTGGCGGTCCTGAACGTCTGCCCGGTGCACCTCTGACTCTACCCCGGCTTGCTGAAAAAACAACATCTGGGTGAACTCACATTGATAGTTACAAAAAATAGATGAGCAGTCAAACTAGACAGTCCTTCCAGAACAAGTTTTTTTGTGATTGTTGCAAGCAAAAATCCTTGATCTTGTGGCACATTTTCTTAAAACTTTTAAAAACTTTAAAAACTGAACTTGCAAAAACTTTTGCGGCTAAAAAATACAGCCCCTGCATAAATATGCGGACTTTGAAAGTAAATGTATTAGTTGGGTGTGTAAGTTACCAAATCCAATCTTACATTATTTTATTCTCTGTTTCCCCTGCTCCATTTCAAGCTATATTATGAACATAGTCTAGGATACATGGAGGTATTCAATTTTGTTAGTAATAGAAGAGTGTAGTATGTTATTCTCCAATTACTAACTATAGACTAGTATTAGCGTGATAAAAGTTGATGAAGACCCCTGCAAAACATTTTAAAGGTAAGTTGTAAATGAATTCATCCATTATGTTATCTGCACCTGTTTGTTTTCTCTGTAGTTGACTTGCATTCCTCCTCCTGCCCTGTGGGAAGCTGGATTCACTGTGTTCACCGTCTGATGGACCCTGTGTAACACCTGCCGTTGTCATGTCTTGATTTGCATCTGCAATACATGAAGCCAAAGCAGGTTATTAAGCGCTTTATTTGCTGTCTATGTTCATTTATACAAAAAAAACTTTTACAGACGATGAAAACAATAACTATACCTGTTGAGCTTCCAAGCTTAAAAGTAACATCTTCATTTTCTAAAAAATGAAACTGGGTACTAGCGGATCCAAACATGGGGTCTTTGTCACTAAGCATGTTCTTCAGCGAATTTTCGGGTTGGCTACGACCCGGATCAAATTCCTCACTCGCTTCACATTCCAGGTTTTGTCCGAGCAACAAGGAATCATCCAGCTGGTCACTTGGAATCAGATGATTGAATGTGCCACCAACGATATCCATGAATGCCTGAACTCTGCTGTTTGCTCTGGAAGAAAAAAATCAAAAGACGCAAGATTATGTAAATATAAAAGCTACGTTTCTTCAAAATCAAACAGGCATGCCTAAAATTCATCAATGTGTGAAAATAATGAGGTATTAATGTCCAGTATGTTTTCTTATGCTGACTAAAGCCTCTGGGTTTAAACCTAGGCTGTTGGTTAAAAAAAAATAACATTGATGACAGATTTTAACCCCTTCACGAGATAGCAAATGCTATGATAATTTTGTGACTGTTTTGATGGACAACTTTACAACACTGTTTTTATATAGTAATACGTTATTAAAATATAAAAATAAGTGTCAATTTTCTTGATCTGTCTTGCAAAGTTTTTTATTGATAAAGATGGTACAAGTCAAAGCCCAACTTTAATCAGTGGTTAAATGAGTTTAAACTTATATACAAATTCTTAAAATTGGTTAAAAATAAGAAAGCCCTTACATTGATTTTACTTTTTGATAAATATAAGCTAAATTTAGTAAGCCTCTCTTTTTGTGATATTTATTATTTATTTATTTATTTGTACTATACTTTGTTAAAGTTGAGTTTGTGCTCTTATTTGGTATTTTTGTAATTTCCAATGACTGGTATGCTGTCAACCAAAGGCTGATTAATACTTATATATTCATTGTTGTAATTGTATGCCTGGATTGTTTGTGAAGTTGAAGTAATTATTTAAAAAAAAAAACATTAAGTGTCCAATGCATGCATTATTCAATAAACACACTTCATATTCATACTCACTATTTTAATTAAGTAGGTAATGTTACTTTAGTGGCATGATTGTGTGTACTACTTTTGCCAAAGCATTATACATGAAACAAGAAACCTATAATAACACAATAATAACAAACATTAAGGTGAAATTAAGCGAAGGTGCTGAGTGATGCTCTCTGTAACGTTACTGTATGACATTTATTCACACTGTATGCCCTAAACGCTCATAAAGCCAAAGCATTGTTAGATTTGACTGATCTGGGTGACCGAATGTGTCTAACGTTACTGTTTTTATTTTGACTTAGACCAGCTCACGTGCACCAACATCTAGCGCGTGCGGGCCTTAAGAGCTCAGCACAAACATAAGTTACTTGAACCCAGGCTGGATGCACAAAATACCGATTTTACAATGTTTTGCAAAAGATGCATTCGTAACCACAACAAAGCACGATGTTAAATTCGTCCAGTAAACAAACACAACAGTGCGCTTACGCGAACCCCGGGAGCCTTCATAAGCCAACGTGCATCACGGTAGCATATTTAACGCACTTACGTCAAAAAATGACGCTTGCATTGCGATCAAGACCGCCTCAGATGTTGCATAACGATAACGAATCGGTTTTTGCACAAACTTGTCCCGAGTTTGGAGTAGCGTCGCGTGCAACCCAGGAAGGCCTCGATGTAAACGACCGAAGCGCGTGCACGCCCACCCCAAGCGAGATAATGGATAAAATACTTACCCTGCGTGTCAATGTGGTCGAAAAGCCAACGCATAATTGAAGAAGGGTTTGTGCTATCGATTGCAGTGGTGAGAGGCCATAGGGGATTCCGTTGTCGTTAATGTCGTTGCCTTTTCCGCTTTGGCTCTGCGGTGGGACACGCAAGTAGTACTTCCTGTTGACCCTCAAACAGCCCGTAAGACGAAACGTCTGCCGGCAGGGGGCGCTGCGTCCATTCAATTTAAACTGCTCAAATGAAATCGTTTGTAGGGACTGCAAAATATTAAGGGTAAAATAAAATGTATTTTATTTAACTTCTTCCAAATGAAAATCAGAAAGGGCCAACAATAATAATTAAAATAAAAACAATGAAAATGTGAAAATAAAAGATAACGAATATAAAATCTTGATTCTCAAGCGTTTTAAATGCTAAATTCCAGAAACATAAATCAACCAAAGCGTTATTAAAATATTGCAAAGAGTTATTGAAATTATTCAGAGAATTAGTATACCCGTGTTAACTAAATACTATTCAAGATATAGTAATACTAAATGTGTCATTTTGCAAAATGCCATTTATATTAATTAGGTTATTGTTTAGTATTTTGTATTACGACAATCCGTGATTCCTTAGACTAGGGGTGGGCATTCCTGGTCCTGGAGGGCAACAGTCCTGCAGAGTTTAGCACTTAGTATTTGTTTATATATATATCAGAGGTTGCGTTTATAAAATGTATAAAATACATGTAAAATTATATATAATTTTAGTGCTATGAAACAAATCAGTATATAAAAACGACTGGCAGTATGCCACTCTATTAAAAAAAATTATTAAAAACAACTTTAGACTAAACATTTATGTACTAAATGAAATCTGTTGAGAAATGTAATAGTTGTGTTTTATATTTGAAAAGCGCAGCTCCATCGTTTACTCTCATTTGTTTGCAGGCTGCTCTTGCCACATCTAATATGGCGGCGCTGCTGACGTATGAAAGCTTCGGAACAAAGCGACTAATGCACGGTCTAGGTATTTCTTTCGAGTTTTGGTAAATCTTGAGGTGTGGCAAACACGCTTTAGACACAGTATTTTAAACAAGCAGTATACAAGACCGAGATTAACTAGTAGGCTATAACTGATAAGAATTTTCGAAATCATGTCAAAAGGTAAGGCTAAACTAAAGTAGCTCAAGTCATAAACAGCAAAACAAAGATAGGCTATGTAGCCTACTAACTTCCGCCTTTAATATCGTTCTTATTTTCATGTTCAGGACTATACACTTTTATTGGACTAACAACAGTTGGTGCTGGTAAGTTCCCGCATTTTAATCAAATCATCAAATACAGAAAGTATGATTCTCAGTGTTATGTTGTGTGTGTGAATCAGTCGGTTCGGCTGTGTTGGCCCCAGTGGCGCTCGCCGCAGCCGGATTCACCTCAGCCGGTATAGCCGCTGGTTCACTGGGGGCCAGTATGATGTCATCAGCGGCCATCGCTAACGGAGGTGCCGTTGCTGCTGGAAGTTTGGTCGCGCTCCTGCAGTCAGCAGGTACATGTATCACTATTTTAGCGGGTTTAGGTGCTTTAATACGTAGAAACACACATGTAATTATAATTATTTCACAATGTATGCAATAAGTAACTTTATAAAATGTTAGACTATTAATCAAACTATAACCAAAAAACAACTTGTAAAAATATGGTAACCACACACCACAGTAACCAATATAACCATGGTGTTTATAGGGAAACAGCAATTATACAAATTGTAACTAATCCATCAAAATATGGTTAATGGTTAAGATCTTTTTTTTTCGCCTAGGAGTTTGTTCAACCCCTAGGGACTGAGCTGACATTGGCTTAACTTAATACTCTTTTCTATATGTTACATTATTACTATGCTCACTAGTATGGTTTAATCTTAATCCCATTGTGAAAAGCACCAAATAAATAGGCCTACAATTGAATTGAATAAAACCTTTGATAATTTTCATGGAGAATTTCTTATTTATTGTACAGAAAGGTTGTATTCTCCTATGTATTTAAACTTGATTAGATTATGACTTGGTTTCTTCATTTAGGTATTTGGGATAGGCAAGATATTTCTTTATTGTGACGTATGTCAATGTTCTCCCTTATTAGGTGCTGCTGGGCTGTCTGCAGGTGCAACAGCAGGTGTGGCATCTGTGGGCGGAGCTACTGGCGCTGTTTTGGGAGGGGCTCTGAAATTGTTAAAAAACATGAGAAAATAAGATGAAGAACAAAGTCAGCTGTTTTGAAAGGCCTTGCTCGTGTTGTGTTTGTGTGGCCCTGCATTTTTGTCTGCAATAAATGAATACTTTTTTCATGCCATTCCACTCTTTTTCATCAAATGTTACAGGGTTGTTCTAAAACTGAACTCTGATGTAACCTGACAAGAAAGCAGATCGTGCTAAAATATTTAGGACTACTATGTTTTTGACTACAATTTTGGTAGTTATCCTGGCTGCCACATATACCTTTTGGAGAACCCTTTCAGTTTCCTGTAAATTACTAATAACAAGGCAGTATTATCCCCTACTGACATCACAAGGGGAGACAAATTTCAATTAACAATTGTTTTCATGTTTGCAGAGAATGGTTTACCAAAAGCAAGTTACTGGGTTGATATTTTTTTACATTTTCTAGGTTAATAAAGCACTTGGGACCCAATTATAGCACTTAAATATGGAAACCAGTCTGATTTTCATAATCTGTCCCCTTTAAACATTTTTAAAAGAGTTTGTTGACATTAAATGTCTTTAGGAAGTTAGAGGCTCGTAATGGTGTGATTTCCTGAAACGGTTTTGTTTTGTGCTTGTATGTATTGTCATCGACAGTAAACTCACTGTTATCAGTTTTGTTTTGTGCTTGTTATAAATCAGTGTTCTTTCTGTAGGCTATATTAAAATTGATTATTTTTGTCTTGTAATCCTGCAATATGAAACTTTTTTTAACAGAGTTTGTTGTCTCCCTCAAATGTCTTTAGGAAGATTGATAGGACCTGAGTTTGTTACGTGATTTCCTGAAAACGGTTTCAGTTGTGTTTTGTGCTTGGAACCGATTCTTTGGGAAGATTTATTTTAATGAACCAGTTAAATTTTTAGGTCTAAACTGATCGTAGTGGTTAATGAAATACAAAAAGGAAAAGCAGACATTATTAGTCATGATTATATTGCTCTTGATCTCATTTTGAGTCGGAGTAACAAACTGAGTTCCAACAGTCACCATTTGACTCGATTAAACGATTCAATACGATTTGTTCACTGACTCACTGAAAAGAACCCCAACCGCCGAGTTTACGCATTCCGCCATTAAGCACGCTTGAGATTGGATTTTGCAGCAGACTTTACGCAAACAGGCGAATATTTTATTAACATAAAGTTTAGGACCTTGAGAGGACATAATGCCACGCAGACGCGGTAAGCAGTTTAACCCGTTGTGTTTTGGTTCAGCTAAAAAAAATATTTACAAGCTTGATAGAGCCTAACAGTTCAACTTTATTTCGAGGATTGTTCACCATTATTGGAGTCGCGGCTGGCGCAGGTAAAGTTTTTTATTATTATTATTATTTAAATGAAAACCTACATTATAATTTAAATGCTTATATTATATTAAAATGTGGTGTTTGTGTGCATTAGTTGGTGCCGTTGTTTTGGCCCCAGTGGCGCTCACCGCAGCCGGATTCACCTCAGCCGGTATAGCCGCTGGTTCACTGGGGGCCAGTATGATGTCATCAGCGGCCATCGCTAACGGAGGTGGAGTTGCTGCTGGAAGTTTGGTCGCCATCCTTCAGTCCGCAGGTCCTTAAGTATTTTATAAAATATTTAATATGAAACACACTAGGAGTCCTGTTTCTTTACAGAAAGCATTTAGCATTAGAATTGCCCTCCTGTATGAAACAAAAGAGTGATGTTGATCTGTTGTATTGCTGCCTGTTTGTGATACATTAGAGGCGAAACTGTATCCCCAAATGTGTCTTTTTTTATGTCTACCCGCTCAGGTGCTGTTGGGTTGTCTACGGCAGCGACAGCAGCAGTGGCGTCTGTGGGTGGAGCAGCAGGTGCTGTAATAGGTGGAGCTGCAGATTTGTTGTCTTCCTCAAAATCCCCTAAATCTCGTCCCAAGAAGTCATCTTCAGATGAAGATTCTGATGAAGAGGAATTGGATAATGAAGTCCAAATTGAGTCTAAAAAGCTTATACCACATTATTTCTAGTCCAGAAAGTCAACTTGCCGGCATCTTAAAAACAAATGATTTTTTTTTAAATGTTTACATTAAATATTTTGTGTGCCAAGTGTAATAGGCTGTGTCTTTTCTGTTATCTAACTCAAAATCAGCATAAGCAATACTAACAATAAAATGTGCAGGAGGAGAAAAGCACACACAGACCTTCAATAAGTCCTCGAATCACTTCAGCTGTTATTTTAACATCACAAGCGTTGGATTGTCTGTTGCAGGTCAGGCCACTGTGGGTGCTATGGGGGCTTCCATGGGTGCAGTTGCAATCAATCAATGCTTAGTAACAGCACTGTGTAACTGAGCTTTGTTGTTTTTATCAAATTATTTAAATAAAATGCACTTTAAATATAAATAAAATATGAAAATAACGTTATTACTCAAAAGAGATCTTTAAATCATCAAGAAATCTTCCTGGAGTAATGGAAATGTGTATTAAAATGTTATATTTAATGTTGAATCTTTGTCACCACATTAAATACATCTTGTTGCTTACTTAAGAGTCATGATGTTGTGTTGGTTTCTTCTTTAATGATTAAATGAATAAATTAAATAATAATAAACAGAAAGTAAACATCAAACAGTCAGACACATGAATGCAGCAGCCTTGTTTATTGCAGTCAATGTCTTTTTATGAAAGAATGCATGACTCGATTAAATAACCCAAAATAAATTAGAGTACAAGCAATGATTAGCATTTTTATCAGCTTTTTTCTCTCATTAAGGTAATGCTGTGGTAAAACAATAGTTACATTTCTTGTTCAACACCTGCAGTGTTGCGCGTTTTTAACAAGATTTTGGTTTTAAAGACTTCGGTTTAGCCTGACTCGAGATTTCCGGGAAGCCGCTTAAGTTTCAGTTCTGTTTTTGTCATAGAAACTCCGAACCGATTCTTTTGGGCGATTCATTTGATTGAACCGGTTAAACGAACGATTCGGTTCTTATTCAGAATGATTTGCGAACAGATCTCAGCACAGTTGCCCAATGCAAGGACAAAAATACAAACACTGCATAGTAGTGCTAAGTGTACAAATTGTAACATGAATTTTATTTGTATTACTACATTTATTCACCATACTAACTTTATACTAAGACCTAACTTAAGTCATACCTAATGTGTGTATTACTTTAAGGGGCCTTTTCACCATCCACATGTGTCTTATATTTTACATTTACTATTTGTTCCTTGTCATCACATTAAAATAGGCTACATCTTGTTGCTTCTTTGTGATGCTGTGTTGATAGCTTACTTAATTACTAAAAAACATAAATATGAAAGAAAATGAATATTTGGTGAAAATGTGAACTATGTTAGCAATTGTACATATTGGGCTAATTATTGCAAAAAAAATCATACAGTTGTGTATTGCAGTCAGTGTCCTCTTTAAATGAATGCATGTTAAATAAAGGAGGCGTGGGACAGAAGACAGCCCAGAAAACATTACAACGCACACAAAGACAACAGGTATTTCTTCTTAGTCATCTTGCTTATTCAAGGATCGACCCTGAAACAGCTTAGCTGAATTATTATTATAAAACACAGAACAGTTGTCATAGACACCACATTATTGTTATTTGTGTTATTTTACCATAACTACAAGCAAATCTTACTGTAAGATATTAAAAATCACACTGTTGCCAATGGTCGTCTGTTATTCACTGACATATCTTTCAATGTTTAATCTTGATCTAAAATAAATAAAAAAGTTATTTAATATATAGAATTTTCATAAATTATTTGATTCTTCATGTAACTTTTAAGCATATAAATAATTTCAAAGGTATAATACTGTGTGTTCAGGACAAAAGTAAAATGTTATCAATAACGAAAAGGACCGGAGCTATAATACACCCACCAGATTTCACAAATTCGGACATGTATATATATATATATATATATATATATATATATATATATATATATATATATATATATATATATATATATATATGTATATATATAAGATATTTATTTATTTATTTATTTATTTATTTATTTATTTATTTATTTATAAAGATATGTCAGTACAAGATGTTGTTAAATTAATTACACCCACCACTGTCCACCATAATCCAGTTCCCATAAAGTTTCTTCTGAAAAGGTGAAGGAACAAAGTGACTCTGCAATCTAGAGAGTTGGTGAATATCTGACTCTTTGTGTTTAGTGACCCTTATAAAATTCAACAGAATCAAATAATAATTTGCAATTGCCCAACAAATTATTATTTTATTGCCTAGTTGTGTTATTGTCTGTAATGTGCTGTATGTCCAAACATGAGATAAGTGCAGATAGAGAAGTTGATACAAACATGAAACACTGCAAACACAGCAACTACATTCAATAACCAACAAGACCACAACATCAGACATCCATAGACATTCTCTAAAACAGCACAGGATATCTGTAGTATGTAGTATGCACACTCTGTGTGGTGTTCTGTAGCCTATAACTGCATATCGCTCACTTAATTAGACATACATTATAATGATGCCATCTGACAATAATGTAGCACAGTTTAAAATGTTTATTGTTGCATAGGATGCATACTCACTGCTTCACATATACTGTTGTTTAAATGCATTATAGAGTTTATTTTATTCATTATTTCTCCAGTCATCTACTGTTGAGGTGAAACCCAAGAGATTTGGGCTCAGTTTGAGTGTCCAGAGGAGGTACTGTAGGGTGGGTTTCAGTTATAACAGCAGGCCGTCTCCTGCAGCTGTATGCAGGTCAGTGAATCTCCACTAGAGGGCGGTGTTGATGTGTTAGTCTGATCCCTGATCTGCTGTTAATATCCTCCAAAACTATGATGCTCTGAAAGGTAAAAAGAGGTGAAGTGGATGTATTGATCTTCACTGGAGACTAAATGAGTCTCAGTCAGTGTTACATACAACAATCTGTATAACAAATGAAATCACGTGGACAAAACTCACACTTCTTATTGGACTGAACTGATTCTCCAGGTTATATTTCAGCTTATAATGAGGTAAAGGAATAAGAAATTATATCTTGTGTAAGTTAATTCAAACATTGTTGGGCTGTCAGAGTTTTTGCATATTAGTTATAATCTACTAACTTAACAATATACTTAAGATATTGAGATTTTTAAACAAATAGTAATGTGCACAAACAATTTAGATATGAACATAAATCCTCTTTCTCAGCTTCACTTTAATTGTGTTTTAATGACTTCACAAATAGTTGGTATAATTAAAATGATCAAACATTTATACAAACAAATATACAAATAGCACTTCGACACAAATAGTTAAAGTGATACTTCGGCCAAAAATGATATTAAACCCATGATTGACTCACCCCAAGCTGTCCGAGATGCATATGTCCTTCATTTTTCATATTTTCAGTTATTTTATTCTAGAAAATGCTTTTATTTTAGGCGGCGTTACCGAAAGCTAGTTAAGTTCATTTATAAAGTTTTAAATATGAATATTTCTACAACACCACACGGATTAACCTCAGAAGGCCTTTGTTTATCATCCTGGAGCCGTTTGGTTTTATTTTGTGAAGGATGGATGCACATTTTTTGTACTTGAAGGAGTGGACAATGTTACATCTAAGATATTTTCGAAAATGTGTTCGTCTGAAAAACTATGGACATATGCATCTCGGACGGCTTGAGGGTGCATGAGTAAATCATGGGTTTAATATCATTTTTGGCCAAACTATCCGTTTTAAACAAATAATAAAGCTAAAATACTGGTGATAAAATACTTTTTCTTGTATACATTACAGCTTTTTTATTTCTCTCTAGGTTTGTCTGGTGTGTCATTGATAGATTTTAGAGCCGAACTCTGCTTTATTGGCCATGTTGGTCGGGTAGTTAGAATAGTTTGGCTTGATCCCTTTGACTTTTGCCCCTCTTCATTTTGCAGAGGTCATTGCTCATGACCTCATCCAGAACAAGAATCAATCTGATCTCTACCGTCCTGTAAAGAGCCTTGATGAGAAGTTAATGAACATCCGTGTTGTGTCTTTAGATTGAAGTGTAGAAGATCAAGAGAAAAGTATCAGAAACTTTCATTTCATTGTATGATGTGTTACACTATAAAAAATCTAAACTTAAAAAATTACTTCAATTGGTAACACCTAAAAAACTTATTTTTTTCTCCTAAAGTGAAACTAAAGTGACATTTTAATTTGAAAAAAAAGCAAAAAACAAACAAATTTGGTGTTACCAATTGAAATAATTTGATCAGGTTGAAATGATTGACAGCTACTATACTAATAAGAACATTGATGATTCCTGCTACTGATATCTCAGTGTCATGTTGATATAAAGAGAGATCATTTAGATGACAGATGGGTGATTGGGCTAACAAAATAGTTAAGATAGTAATTGGGTGATCTATTCATTCAAATGAATTACACTAGTACTGTAAATGTACTCATCAATTGATAAAACATCCATTATAAACATTTATATGTGTCTCATAATAAGTGTATAACTTACTATTACATACCAGTGTGATATCTCCACTTCTTACTGCAGCACAATGTTGTGTCTTTTTGTAATGTTTACATTTTCTTCAGTCTCCTTTTGTCTATTATGTACCACACACCTTACACAGAAGCAAATTTTGTTGTAGCGTATAAGGACAATAAAGCATTTTAAACTGAGAGGTGACCTGAATCAACCCAGTCTCACCCCATGTCGTCAATATTTGACGACACTTGACCATTCGTCAATATGTGACGCGGAGGGTATACCTTTCGCGTCATTTTTTGACGAACTGGGGACTTCAATACTATTACGTCCGTTGCATTCTCTTCTCCTATTTTCTTACCAATTTCGCGTCGGTTTAGGGTTAGATTTACATAATGACATCCCTACCCAAACCTAACTCTAACCCCAACGCCAGGTGACAACTGTTTCTAACCCCAACGCCAGGTGACAACTGTTTAATTTCGCGTACACTGTTTAATTTTGCGTAATCTAACCCTAAACCGACGCGAAAATGGTAAGAAAATACGAGAAGAGAATGCAACGGACGTAATAGTATTGAAGTCCCCAGTTCGTCAAAAAATGACGCGAAAGGTATACCCTCCGCGTCACATATTGACGAATGGTCAAGTGTCGTCAAATATTTTCGTCAATATTTGACGACACTTGACCATTCGTCATATATTGACGTGAAGGGTATACCTTTCGCGTCATTTTTTGACGAACTGGGGACTTCAATACTATTACGTCCGTTGCATTCTCTTTCCTATTTTATTACCATTTGCGCGTCGGTTTAGGGTTAGATTTACATAATGACATCCCTACCCAAACCTAACTCTAACCCCAACGCCAGGTGACAACTGTTTCTAACCCCAACGCCAGGTGACAACTGTTTAATTTCGCGTACACTGTTTAATTTCGCGTACACTGTTTAATTTCGCGTAATCTAACCCTAAACCGACGCGCAAATGGTAATAAAATAGGAAAGAGAATGCAACGGACGTAATAGTATTGAAGTCCCCAGTTCGTCAAAAAATGACGCGAAAGGTATACCCTTCACGTCAATATATGACGAATGGTCAAGTGTCGTCAAATATTGACGAAATGGGGTGAGACTGTGTTACATTGGTTTGTCATTTAGTTTTCAGTATTAACTCATGAGGATTAAATAAGATTAGCACATGGAGAAATGTGATTTGGTTTAGCCGTGAACGTGTTTATTAAGCTCAATGTCACATGACCTGATATCTGTCCTGACTCATGTGTTGGGTACCGCATAAATCAAACTCTTCATTCATGCTGTGTTATAGAATTGACATTTGTGCGTGTGTGTGCGTGCGTGTGCGTGCGTGCGTGTGTTCTAAAGAAGTGTACCACTGTTTATAGTTCAAAGATATTTGACCTGAGCCGCTGTTAAGACTCAGTTATCGATCAGATTTTCAGCTTACACTTCATCATAACACATCATAAAGTTTAGTTGTGGTGTTTATTGTGTCTGGTCTTAGACTCAGGGCCTGTACGCCCTGAACTTTAATGTGTTCGGAGTGATTGACGTGTGTGTGTGTTGTGTCCGTTCTTGTGTGTATTTAATGTGTTGTGTGTGTGTTTTTCAGAACTTTGAATAGAGTTTGGTGATTTTAGCGGACCGGATGTCGTCCGATCTGTCGTCTGAATCTTTTACAGGTCTACAGATGAATGATATCAGTCGTATATCTGCAGGTTCTTTATGATCATCAGACAGATGAAGTTTAAAACTACTCGTTCTCATACAGTTATATTACTGTACATGCATAACCTTGTGATGAAGTCTGATTGGATAAGGAATGATTTAATAATGAAACACTTTATTTAGTAGTAGTACTTCAACTAATGTTATAGAGGTCAGAAAAAAACAGTTTTTAAGTAAAGAGAAACCCTGAAGGTATTTTAAGAAAGTCTTCATATTTTCATTTCAGCAATGAAACTCGTTTAATAAAACAAATAATGTGTCAGGATTTTCAGATTGGTAATCTCTTTATAATTCAAAAATGCTGTTACATGTTTATTTGTGTAATTTATTTATTCATTTGACTTCTGTTTGGCTCTTGCATGTAAATTGCCAAATTAAAAGCTAAATGCTTGACACTTGAAGATTATTTTCATCTCTCATGTGTGAAGTGCTGATATATTCATATGTTATTTATAGATAAATTATTCAGAAGTAAATAATTAGGTCAAGAGATGAATGTAGGTCCTCAGATATAAAGCAGTTCTTGTGATTTGAGATGTGGACCGAAGGCATTGATGTGTGCCACTGTGTTTGAGATGAGTTTATGATTCAAAGACATAAAAAACATCATGTAGTGTATGTGGGTCATTCTCACCAAACTGTGACAGAGTTGTATGATTTTTATCATTATAAACTCTAAAAGCACTGCATTACTTAAGGCATTGTACATTTGATAAAATATATAAATATAATTCATTAAAGGTGCATTGTGTAACTTTTAGAAGGATCTCTTCACAGAAATGGAATATAATCTTCATGACTATATTATCAGTGGTGAATAAAGACCTAACATACAGTAATGATCTGAATTGTCTTTATTACCTTAGATTGAGTTGGGTCGTGGGTCCCCTTACATGAAAGTTGCCTCGATAGTAACCCTAAACAGACAAACTTGTTATAGCTCATACACAGACATTAGGCAATAGTTCATCCAGTTTATGAATATATTAGTATTTAATAAGAATGTTCATGTTAACCTTAAGCATTTATCTTATGCTTTGTATAAATCTTTCTCTCCTCTTTGGACAACAACACTAACAATGTCAGATGTAAATGCGGGCAGTGAGTTTATTTCACTACAAGTGTATATGATTATGTGTATTCATATTCAAATGAGAAGAAAATTGCTTGTGTGCGTTTAAAAGAGAAAAGCAGACATTTTTTCATCTGAGACGCAGTTATTAGCATGAGTTTGACATTCATACTTTATCATTATGTCAGAAAAACAAAGGGCCAGGCAATGCACACAAAAGCAGCTATTTGTTATTTCACATCATATTTTTTCATAAAAACACAATGCATTGCTGCATACGGTGAGATTCACTCTGTTATTAAAATAACTCATAACAGGTTTCTTGTAGAGACGGTACACGTTTATATCACTTTTATATTTGAAGTTTTGTAGGCTCTCAGGAGAACGTTTTTTTTTTTATGGATCTTTGACCATCAGAGTCACCTGCTGCTGAAATGCAACTTTATCTACTGATCATATCTTAGGTTTTATTTCTGTTTTATTTCTTGGCTCATTGGTTAAAGTCAGTATGAATTTTTTCACACAAACGCAGATTCAACTATGTAAATAGTTTAGATTAATTGGTTTGCATGTCTCATGATAAATGTGATTTTAATGTAATTGTGTTTACTGCTAAACTGTTTGTGTGAAATGATTCAGAGTAATCTGTTTACGTGACTTTTCCTTGAGGCGGCCAGATGACTTTGTTGCATTAAATTCACATTATTAAAGTCCAAACAAACCCGGTCGTTGATATTAAATGTCGTCGGCCTTTGCCAGAGTTTGGCCGCGTGGTTGTTTTTCACACCAGTCGACTGCATACGCATGCGGCGGTCAGACGTTCGTTTCTCGTTTTAATTCTCTTTCGTGACAGTTTAAAGTGAGAAGAAAGAGGAAGTTAAAGGTGGCAGAGATGAGATGAAAGCAAAGAGATCAAAGAGGTGAATTTCCTAAAAGAATCTGCTTGCTGCTGATAGAGACGCAATATTACATTAACTGACTCTCTCTCTCTCTCTCTCTCTCTCTCTCTCTCTCTCTCTCTCTCTCTCTCTCTCTCTCTCTCTCTCTCTCTCTCTCTCTCTCAGGTATATAATGTGTTTTCTCTAATGACCTGCCCATCATTTCTTCCTTCTCTTCATGTATAATAAAGTAAAGTGACCTTTATGAGTATAATCCACAGTTTTCTCTACAGGTGTCTGTCAATGGAGTTCTGTCTTTCCCTGTGGATACACAAATGTATCCCATCACCTCAAGCTGTCTTTATTTACAAGCTCACCTAAACTCCAGTCAGTGATGTTTGTCAGGTGTCAAAGTAAGTGGGAATGTGTTTTTTTGTAATAAAGCAGTTGTTGAAGAAAGTTTAGACTCTATGATGTAGTTACTGCACAGGACAGAGATGCAGGTGAGCGATGTTAATGTGTTTAACATTTATCTGAACAAACCTCAAGTCAACATGAAACTCATTAAATTGGAACATTAAAAATTCCTCATTTGGGTTAAGGAAGGGATGTACAGGGTGGTAAACTGTGCATTGGCCTGAAACCCTTCTTGCATCACATGAGCATGATGGAAACTGACATTGTCCCACACAATGACATTGTTCACAACTTCAGCTCTACAAACCTGATCGAAATCATCAAGAAAGGTGACAAGGAGAGCTGCATTATATAATCCAATACAAGGTCTGCGTCCCACCACCCCTTCTTCTGATATAGCCGCACACATGGTAATGTTGGCCACACATTGTCCGGGTACTTGGATGGTTGCCTGCTGGCCAATGAAATTCCAACATCTCCTCCTTGTCTTGGCCAGATTAAAACCTGTCTCATCCAGCATCCAGCTCCAAAACTCTTTAAAAATTCATTTTGGAAAGAGAATTAGAGATTACTGTACAATTTAGAATTTTTGGGAATGTTTTTACAACAGCCATCTTGAAACATACTTGGTGCCTTTTCAGTATGCGTGCAATAGTTGGCAAACTTATGGATTCCACATTATTGAACATGTCATCATTGTCCAAGATATGCTGGCAAATTTCTGTAAGGCAAATATAATTTCTGGCCCGAACCAAATCATCCAGCCTGCTCTTGTTGGTTAGTTTGAATTTTGCCTCTTCCTTCACTATTTGGCCTGGTCACAATTATACAGAGAGTAAGAAGACACTAGGTCACATCACCTATACTGTGATACACATTGGTATGCAGTCATTAAGAGTAGCATAACGTTTAGTGCATGCTGATAACTTACCGGTTCTCACTGCTGAAAGTTCTCATTATTGAGGACACGGTTGAACTTCTGAGGTTTGGTTGTATTATTGTAGCCACATCAGTCATTGTCATGCCATGATTTATGAAATGGTCTACAACTATTGCCAGAATTTCATTGGATACTCTTTGCTAGGCCTTGTCCTCTACCACGTTCCCCCACACCTCTTAAACGAGGCCCACCACCACCTCTCAGAAGGGGTATCTGACCCCTGCCATTCCTTTGAACAACACGTCTTCCTCATCTTCCTCCCACCACTGCTTGACCTCCATTTTGACTTGGATCATCTGCTGGCTCCATGTACCGTATCACTATGCTCTTGCAATTGGATCCCAATCAACTCTTTTCTATATACTCATTACACAATGTGAACTCAATCATCAGTAACGAGTTGGACACCTAATTACAAGGGGCCTGCATCTATACAGTGCAGTACTGTCAATACGGTTAATAGTCTGAAAGGGTGGTACAGTATTTGGGGAAATAGTCACAGTGTCTGATGAAGCATTATGATCAAATATTAGGCTACATCCATGAATATTGTAGTCTAAATGGTTCATGCTCCATGCTAATTGGTGACAATGAATTTGAAACTTTCATGATTTTCAGTAAACGTGGAAGATTGTTTGTCTGTTTCCATACAACTATTAAAAGTAATGCAACAGTTACTTATCGTTTCGAGCAGTTGAATCAATTGATAGTTAGATCATTGTAAGGAAATGAATAGTCACTCATTTGAAATGTAATGTATGAATTGCCTTTTAAATTAGTTGTACTTTGATGTTGTGTCATATTGAACAGGTGATTTTTGTTGAATAAACAAATGATCTAAATTGAGAAAAGAGTTAAAGTTTTGAAAAATGTGCATTTTGATCATTGGGTGTGAGTCATACCTGATAGCAATAAGCTCCGGGACGGATCCGCAACGGATCCAGACCGGAGCTGTCGGCTTCGGAGGCAACGGATCCAGACCGGAGCTGTCGGCTTTGGAGCAGATCCGTTGCAGATCCGTTCCGGAGCCTATTGCTATCAATTCATCTGAATGAGCTTCTGAATGATCAGCATCTCGATGTCTTGATAGTTTAGATTTGAATAAGTTTCTTCATTGTGTTGTTTTGTAAAGTTGTGTGGGTTTACACAGACAGAAATCTTGTTGATGTTATATGAGGAAAAGCTTGAGAGATGTAATGTTTCAGTTCACATGAGAAAGACTTGAAATGTTTTGCTTTTGTATTCAGATTAATTTTGTTTGAGTTATTGGAGTCATGAGTTTCATAAGGTCAGTTATTAAGAGTTCCTTCATCTGTGTCTTCAATAAATAAAGCAACAAATAAATAAAAAAGAACTACTTCTGTTGTTTTAAATGTATAAACATGTATGTAAAATGAACTCATCTCCAGGTCAAATCTCTGTAAAATTATTGTCACAAATTAAACCCATATTTCTTTCATATACTCATGAGGCTGATAGTTATATTGATAGTTAATATTACACTACTGGAGCACTGACGTTTCATCTCATTCAGTTCTGATTAAAGTCTAGTTCTGCCATAAATCTCTTGACACAGATCTTCAGGTAAGAGTTTCAATTATCCAACTAAAAACAAATCTTTTGATTAATTCAAACCATTAACTCCTCTGAGTTTCTGAAAAGTGAAATTCTTATTTTAGGGCAATGAGACAAATATCCATAATAATCCACTTGTATTATTTCTGATTGACTGTTAATCACTTACACAGGATTTACACTTCAAATGATTCGGTTTCTGGTGGGTGGAATAATTGTTTATTTTCTGATTAATTTAAAAGCATCAGCTCTAAAAGTTAATAGATGAACTCATAAGATACCTGCAAAGAGGTAAAAGGTGTTTGATTTGCTTTGTAAAATATGTTTTTAGTTTTTAAAGACACACAAGGACAAGAACGATATTAGAGTTCACCAAACACATTTTAGAGTTGATTTTGAGATATTCTGTTTTATGGGCGGGGCTCACATGACTATTCATAAACTTCTATTAAATGTGTTGAGACTTAAGCCTGGGATACATTTCACGATTTGTGCCATCCTATTGAGAGTGAGGAGTCACGTGCCGATTTGGGCGGGGTCTGAGCCGGTCGGCCATGACGGTAGGAGACGCTATCGGTTGCCAGGGACAACTTCACAGAGGCGCGACTTACAGAGCTCTTTAATTTATTATTTCGGCAGGACAGGGACGATCTACAAACACGATAAAGAAAAGGAATAAAGCAATGCAAAAAGATAAGGCGAAAGAAAGGGACCTTACAGGAACAAGCTCACAAACAGCGTTGTACTGGCAAAGGTAACTTAAGTTTCTTCACATGCGTTTAGTGTACTGTAATTACTAGGGCTGGGCAAAAAAATAGATTTTTCGATTAATCGTTTTTTAAAACGTGGTCGATTAAAAATCGATTCTCAAAGAGCAGAATCGATTTTTTTTTCATATTTATTTCCGCAAACATTGAACGGAGGAATGGAAGCATTTTAGATTTCGCAAGCAAGACGTGTTGTGGCTTTTAATTTCTTTTTATTAATTACCCACTTGTAAACTGCTGTTCACTGTTCTTTTTTATTAATATAGTATGTGTATTAAATCTATATTCATTGAGTTGAATCGAGAATCGAGTATAAAACCTACCAGAGAACCGGAATCGAAAATGTAATCGAGAATCGGAATCAATCTGGAACATCTGAATCGATACCCAGCCCTAGTAATTACATTGCATTTAGCGGACACTTCTTGACCAAAATGACAAAGTAATTAACTGCGACGGTTTCTAAACACTAGATTGTACCGAGATGTTCAATGTACACAAACGTTTCCAACATGTTTTGATGTAGAATATTTAGGTATTTAGTTGTAATTTGATTTTAGCCCAATGACACATACTGTTGTAACTTTACCAGGTTTTTGTGTTGGGGGGCTGCAAAGTGGACAAACCAGTTCTGGGTTGGCAATTGTAGTTAAATGTGTGATTGCAAGATGTAAATGATTAACGTTAAAGATTAAAGCCATTAACAGTGTGGGTAACACTATACTTGAAGGGGTGTGCATAAGACTGACATAAAACCTTCATAATTATTTATGACATGAAACATGTCATCATGAATATAAATAAAGAGGGTTTTATGCATGTTTATGACAATTGTAAGTGCCATTCGTTCAATTATGACATTTTTAATGCAAATATGGCATTGTTTGAGATGTCTTTGTTATGCATAATGGTGTCTCCATTTCGGTAACGTAAAAAACTGTATTCCATTGTTCGTATGTTTTCCATATAAATCGTGTGCGGTACTGGGGCAGTTTTTAACGCAGCAGTAACTGCGAGGCATGGTAAAACAGTGTAGAATTGCAAAAAACTACTCTACTACCAAGCTAAGAACACATGTAAACAATCATGTTCTGCCGCCGGAATCCTGCCAACATGGCGGAAAGGGGGAGGGGCTCTGTACCATGACGACAGCTCCTCACTCTCAATAAGATCATTACCTTATCACACTGTGTGACATGGTGCGTTTAAACTTGGGAACAACAAGCATGTAGACATTATGATGATGACACCTGTTGAATCGTAGGCTGTAAGCACAACATCATCAGCATGCATTAGTGATAAACAAATAGCGGTACGCAGGTCGTAGAAACAAACGCACTGTCTGTTGATCATACTGAATTTCTGACACTGTCAGAAAACTATTCTAGACTATCTTTGGGCACAATACCAGGAAAATGTCTGTTTTTGAACCTCTCTCACTGTATGACATAGGAACAACGATAAAAGAGCCACGATCACAGAAATCACAACGATTGTGTCATGATGGCAATCATTCATTTGGGATAGCCAAAAATTTTGCAGTGTATCTGGGGCATGAACAGTGTCATATTCTTTTTAATGTGCATTCTCTTTATGAATATTCACGTTCAGCTTCACCCATGAAACTGAATATTTTAGAAACCAACAATCTCATAACGTTAGTCTCCATACAGTTTACCTAACAGGTGTTAATGAGTGAATAACTGATTTAACTAAGAAGTGTCCTGATATAAATTAAACCTACTGTCTTCATCTAAACCAGGTGTGGGGAACCCTGGTCCTGGAGGGCCACCAGGCCCGGGGTGGGTAATCGGGAGAACCGGGAGAATTCCCGGTGGGCCGCTTCACTTTTGGGCCGGTCGAGTTTTTTTTTTTTTTACATTTGTCACGTTAGTGAGTCTATCTTCTCTTAAATGACACTTCACACGTTTCGCATTGACACTGCAGCACGCAGCCTCTGCATGGGTTGTACCATGTGAGGGAGTTTTCCCCTCCCATAGAGTTGGTTTGGTCCATAGCGCGTCCAAGAAAACTTTTCTCCGGTAAGCTGGGCCGGCCCTACCGTAACAATACGCGTCTGAGAGGAGGAGGGCGTAAAAAACAGGTTGAAGAAAAAATCCATTAGAGGAGGATGCTGCCAAATGTGCCAAACCTACAGATTTATTTTCAAGAGGACAAACAAAAGTGGCAACAGGTAACTTAAAGAGAAATAAGCCTAGTAATGATTAGCATTAGCAACGTAATTATTCGGCTAATACCGTTGTCAAACTATTTACAAGCCAAACATTTATTTTGTTAAAATATTACCCTTTTGTGTATACATGGCGATTCATAGACTTTGCAAATATTATGCAAGCAGCTTCTGAGCAGTCCCCCGCTGAAAATGAGGAGGCAATGAGTAAACAATATTAACTAAAGTTATTTAACCCTCAGGTTGTGTTCAGAACCCTATAACACCTTTTGTGTTCCCAGTCAAAAATGACCAGCCTAAAACAGCTTATAAATCACTTGTTATGCCATTTACACAATATTGTATTCAATATTTTTGTCAAATTGTTTTCTTTTTTAATTAGGATTTTTATATTTCTATTTGCATTAATCATCCGCCTCATAGCATTAGCAATGCTAATAATTTATCAACCTTTCCTTATGGAATACACTCTGGGTTATTTATATATTTTATATATTAGACAGAACACGCTGCTGGGTTAAAATTGACCCAGTGCTGGGTTGTTTTAACTCAACTGTTGGGTTATTATAATCCATGGTTGCATAACAACAACCCAACATTGGGTAATTTTTAACCCAGCATGTGTCCTGTCCAATATTTACCCATTATGGGTAAAAAAAATAACCCAGCCTTTTTTAGAGTGTAGAGGAATATTTTTGTTAACTTCTTATCTTAAGTGAAATATTATTTAACTTTTACCTTATTTGTTGAACCATGATATTAATAAAAACTATAGTAAGAGCTGAACTGTTGCTTAATTGATCCAATTTGAAAAAAGTGCTAATTTGGAATAACACTATGGAAAAGTGGGCCGGTCTTGGGCCTGAAACTCCCGGGCTGAAAAGTGGCCCCACTCCGGCCCTGAGGGCCACTGTCCTGCAGAGTTTTGTTCCAACCCTATTCAAACACACCTGAAAAATGTAATTAAAGTCTTCAGGATCACTTGGAAAAGAAATTCAGGTGTGTTTGGTTAGGGTTGGAACTAAAGTCTGCTGGACAGTGGCCCTCCAGGACCCAGGGTTCCCCACTCCTGATCTAAACCATGTCTATAAACATTACTTTATGTCTGTTACTTTATATCAGACATCTATAAATAAAAGATCAACAGCACTATCAGACACTTCACTATAAGAACATTTGAATGCATGAATTAAGAAATTAGATCAGATTAACGTTGAGTCTCAGCAGTGGCTGTAATGCATTAAATTCAATTCAATTCAATTCAATTTTATTTATATAGCGCTTTTCACAAAAGTCAATTGTTTCAAAGCAGCTTTACATAAATAGAAGCAGTGAAAAGCACAGAAAACGACAGATAGCACAACAAAATACATGATAGCATGAGCAGTTAAATTTGCTGCGGCTATGACTCAATATTATAATTGCACGTATTACTAAAGCAACGTATAGAAGAGGAAGCTTGGTAAAGCCCAAAAAGGCTGCCTCCCCGGGGTGAAAAACCCCCTAGGAGAAAAAAAACCCTGGGCTTTTATCCGAGGAAAAATAAGTCCTAGGAGGGAAAAACCCTTGGGAGAACGGAAATGGAGATTTAGCGGAGATTAAGCGGTTCTGCCGGTGATCGTTTGTCAGGTATCAGCTGGGCATAACGTTGAAGGACAGCCAGTAGATCAGAGGTGTGCCGACTTTCACATCTACCGGGACTGGGTCTGTTTGTCTCGTCCTCGGGTCGAGGACGAGACAGGGAGAGAAAAACAAAATCGTATTAGCGTAGCGGCCGTTCATATGTATTGAAGTGGCACACAGTGATGTGGTTTAACTCAGCTTAGTTCCAGACAGACTAAATATTGGGGCATAATTATGTTATCCACAGTTGAGGATTTAGCAAATTGGGGGCCCAATGCGAGGGTATATATGGTAAATAAGGGTCGCCTTCCGATCTTTAAGAGAAAATGAAACCTGACGACCCGTTTGACTAAGGCCTAAAGCCCCACTGTCGTCGTTAATGCAGGTTCAGTGGCAAACGGGTCTATATTGTATACCATTTACAGGACCAGGAGAAAACGCCAAAAACATCGCAACCCAACCATACGTGTTAACCCGTTTGACTAAGGCCGGAAGCCCCACTGTCGTCGTTAATGCAGGTTCAGTGGCAAACGGGTCTGTATGGCATACTATTCATAAGACTTACGATAGCGCCAAAATCGCAACCCGACCATACGTGCCAACCCGTTTGTCTAAGGCTGAGAGGCCCCACTGTCGTCGTTAATGCAGGTTCAGTGGCAAACGGGTCTGTATGGCATACTATTCACAAGACACACGAAAGCGCGAAAAACGCAACCCGACCATACGTGCCAACCCGTTTGACTAAGGCTGGAGGCCCCACTGTCGTCGTTAATGCAGGTTCAGTGGCAAACGGGTATGTATGGCGTACTATTCACAAGACACACGAAAGCGCGAAAAACGCAACCCGACCATACATACCAACCCGTTTGACTAAGGCTGGAGGCCCCACTGTCGTCGTTAATGCAGGTTCAGTGGCAAACGGGTCTGTATGGCATACTATTCACAAGACACACGAAAGCACCAAAATCGCAACCCGACCATACGTGCCAAACCGTTTGACTAAGGCCGGAAGCCCCACTGTCGTCGTTAATGCAGGTTCAGTGGCAAACGGTGGCAAACTATTTAATGCAATTCATTTTAAGTGTTCATGCAGAAAAGGTTTTTATTTATTTATTTGGTTGGTCTGTGTTATGACCGTGAGTGCTTTGTTCCGTGAAAAAAAAACTATTGCGAGTTAAGAACCTTTACTAGACAAATTATGCGAATGCTTTGTTGAAGAGAAAAGTTTTAAGTCTAGATTTAAAATGATCGACTGTGTCTGATTCTCGGACATCGGTTGGTAAATCATTCCAGAGCTTAGGGGCTAAGTAGGAAAAGGATCTTCCACTTTTAGACACTTTTGATAGTCTAGGGATAATCAATAGGCCAGAATTTTGCGACCGTAGTGTGCGTGATGGATTGTATTCTGATAGTAATTCTCTAAGATATGAGGGTGCTAAGCCATTTAAAGCTTTGTAGGTGATTAGTGATATTTTAAATTGGATGCGATATTTAACTGGTAGCCAGTGTAAAGATGCCAGAATTGGGCTTATGTGGTCATACTTCTTAGATCGAGTAAGTACCCTTGCAGAAGCGTTTTGAACTAGCTGAAGCTTGTTGATCTGATTTGAATGGCATCCCCCGAGTAGCGAGTTACAATAGTCTATTCTAGAGGTCATAAAAGCATGA
Source organism: Paramisgurnus dabryanus (assembly GCF_030506205.2). Taxonomy (NCBI): domain Eukaryota; kingdom Metazoa; phylum Chordata; class Actinopteri; order Cypriniformes; family Cobitidae; genus Paramisgurnus; species Paramisgurnus dabryanus. The sequence goes on along the minus strand of NC_133356.1, from coordinate 1,219,848 downwards.
ATAAGCTTCTCTGCGTCAGATGTAGACAGCATATGGCGTATTTTTGAGATATTTCTAAGATGGAAGAATGCTGTGCGGCAGACGTTGGCGATATGACTATCAAAGGATAAGTTGCTGTCGAACATCACACCTAAGTTCCTAACCGTGGAAGATGGCACCACAGTACAGCCATCTATGTGCAATTTGTAATCTGACATATTATGTTTGTAGCGATTTGGTTCAATAATAAGTACCTCTGTCTTATTGGAGTTGAGCTTAAGAAAGTTATGTGCCATCCAGTCACTAACATCGCTAATGCAGTCTTTTAGCTTAGAAAACGTGTGTGTTTCCCTGGGATGCGAGGAGATGTAAAGCTGGGTATCATCCGCATAGCAGTGAAAACTTATGTTATGTTTCCTGATAATGTCTCCTAGGGGTAACATGTATAACGAGAACAGGATAGGACCTAAAACTGATCCCTGCGGTACACGGTATTTAACCAGGGAGTGATATGACTCTTCCTCATTTACATAAACAAAGTGATAGCGATTGGTTAGATATGACCTAAACCAGGCTAGCGCCTGACCACTGATACCAACATAGTTTTCTAGTCTATTGAGTAGGATTCTGTGGTCTATTGTGTCAAATGCTGCACTAAGGTCTAGTAATATAAGAATTGAGATTTCACCACGATCGGATGTTAATAGGAGGTCATTTGTAACTCTAAGCAACGCTGTCTCTGTGCTATGGTGGGGCCTGAATCCTGATTGGAACTTTTCATATGTACTATTATTTGTCAAGAATGTGCGTAACTGGCTTGCCACTACCTTTTCTAATATTTTCGAAAGAAAAGGGAGATTTGAGATTGGTCTAAAGTTATTAAGTTCTCCTTGGTCAAGCTGTGGTTTTTTAATCAGCGGTTTAATAACTGCTAGTTTGAAAGCTGTTGGAACGTATCCTATTTCTAGCGATGAGTTAAAGATGTTTAGAACCGGGGTTGACACTACAGGGAATACTTCTTTAAGTAGTTTTGTGGGAACGGGGTCTAATATACAGGACGATGATTTGGATGATGTGACTAGTTTAGAGAGCTCATCTATTGTAGTAGGTTTAAATGAATCAAGATGTTCGTATGGTAGTCTAGTGTTAAGTGAACTAATGGGTAGAGTGGTGGCTGCCTGGGTAGCTACGATGTTTTCCCTAATAGCCGAAATTTTGTTAGAAAAGAAGTTCATGAAGTCGTTACTATTGTGTTGAAGTTTACTATTGGTTTCTGTTTGTTCTTTGTTTCTAGTCAGTTTCGCAACTGTGCTAAAGAGGAAACGAGGGTTATTATGATTCTCATTTATAAGCTTGCTAAGATATGTAGATCTGGCGGTTTTAATAGCCTGTCTGTAGTGTTTAACACTCTGTTTCCATGCTGCGCACCATACTTCTAACTTTGTGCTTCTATAATTTCTTTCCATTTTTCTAGCTGCCTTTTTAAGGGCTGCTGTGTGATGGTCATACCATGGAGCTGGCGGTTTTTCTTTGAATCTCTTTTTTCGAATGGGAGCAACGGCATCCAATGTGTTAGAACAGACATTGTTTAGGTTTTCTATTACAATATCTAGATCGTCACAGTTATCTGCTACATGTTTCATTTGGGACAGGTCTGGAAGAGTGCTAATAAAGCTATCTTTAGTGGTGGAAATAATTGTTCTGGCTAGTCGGTAGCATGTTGTAGATTGAGTGATCCTATCTAGAAGTACAGTGTATGACACAAGGTAATGGTCAGAAACTGCATCACTCTGAGGTGATATTTCGACGTCATTAATATTGAGTCCGAGTGACAGAATTAAGTCTAATGTGTGATTACGAGTATGCGTTGGTCCTGTCACGTTTTGTCTAATATTGAGAGAATTTAGAACATCTATAAACGCACGTCCTAACGCGTCTTTTGGGTTGTCCACATGGACATTAAAATCACCAACAATAAGAGCTTTATCTACAGTGACTACAAGCTCAGATAGGAAATCTGCTATTTCATTAAGGAAATCTGCATGGTGGCCCGGTGGTCTATAGATTGTCGCTAAAGCAAAAGAAAGCTGTTTGTGGTTACGATCAGTTATTTCCATATTTAACAACATTACTTCAAATGATTTAAATTTTAGCTCAGATTTTTGGTTTACTTTAAAAATTGTGTTGTATATTGTAGCTACACCACCCCCTCTCCCCTTTAATCGAGGTTCGTGTTTATAATAATAGTCTTGTGGGGTGGATTCATTTAAACTAATGTAGTCGTCTGCTTTAAGCCAGGTTTCTGTTAAACAGAGTACATCTAAGTTTTGGTCTGTAATTATTTCATTGACAATAGGTTCTTTATTGGTAAGCGATCTAATGTTAAGAAGGCCGAATTTTAACATTCGAGATTCATCTGTTAATGTATTGTTTTCTAATTTTATTTGAATCAGATTTGTACCAGATGTAACAAGCGGTGCCCTGTATTTATTTGTTCGGGGAACAGATACAGTTGAAATGTGCTGATATTTCGGTAAGATTGACTCGAAGTGCTGGGATATAAGTGGTCTTGACATATCACGGCAGCTAACAGATGGACGGTTAAGCCGATCCGTCTGTTTCCTGACCTGGACCCTGGATAGTCAGACTATATCAGAATTAAGACTATTGATCAGATTTCTAGTGAGTATAGCACTTCCTTCCGATGACGGATGAAGGCCATCTCGGGTTAGGAGAAATGGTCTTCCCCAGAAATGCTTCCAATTGTCTATAAACCCTACGTTATGCTGAGGGCAACACTTTGACATCCATCCATTGAGAGACACTAATCTACTATGTGTTTCATCTCCCCGGTAGGCGGGGAGGGGACCAGAGCATATTACATTGTCTGACATTGTTTTTGCAATTTCACACATCTCCTTAATATTATCTTTGGTGATTTCCGACTGGCGGAGCCTAGTGTCATTCGTGCCGGCGTGAATAACAATCTTAGAAAACTTCCGCTTAGCATTAGCCAGCACTTTAAGTTTGGATCTAATGTCAGACGTTCTGGCTCCCGGTATACAGTCGACTATGGTGTTTGGTGCCTCAATGTTAGTGTTCCTGAGTATAGAATCTCCAATGACCAGGGCACTTTTAAAAGGTGTTTCAGCTGGTATACTCCTTAGGGGATTGAATCTGTTAGAAATTGTCGTTACGTTATGGGTCTTATGTTGCGTTCCAGAGCCCATCCAAACCAGTGGGACGTGGGACTTATCCTTCCTGAAGTGTCCTAGCTCCTACTTCAAGGCGTTCCAGGAATTTGAAGTGGAACGTAAACAGAAAACATGGACGTCCGACCGGTCTTCTTAAGGCTCGTACAGACCACATAACTTTTAAACGTCGGTCCGAACTGTGCAGTTCACACAACACTAAAACATAAAGTTAAACATCTTTACAAAGTGTTCTGGAGCCATTATATAAAAGCGCTGCATGTCGCTTAAGTAACTTGGTATACTTTTACCGTATCTTCATGCTAACAGATAATAACGACATAATTTCACGCCATAATATAAAAAAACAAGTTGTGTTAAAATTACAGGGTCTAAAACAACCCTACAAGCAAAGAAGTACAATTTATAGTCTATTCCTTGAAGTTTTCCTCTCACGATGCGAGACTCTATGGGCGCCGCCATTGTCCTCCGACTTATTTTGCTGAAGTCGGGGTAGGTCGAACTCCCTCGAGTTCGCCGGTAGGAGGTTCCACTTCGACAGGCATTCCAGTGCACTTTTGCTAGTTGGAGGTAGGATAAGTCCTACATCCCACTGGTTTGGATGTGCTCTGGAACGCAGCTTTAGAAGGACGCCTTATATGACTATGCCGCCTAACAGTCACCCAGTTTGAACGCCGACTTGACTCTGATGACGGAACCGAGCCATGTGTATTTTGATAAACACTATGCGCGCTCGATACAGTATTTGTAATATTTATATTAGCATCTGATGTCGGAACCGAGCCATTAGTCTTTTCGCTCGATAGATTATTTGCGACAGTAACATTAGCGGTTTTGCTATCCTCAACTAGCGTTCGGATGCGCGATTCTAGTTCAGCAACCTTCTCAGTTAACCTTAATACTTCAATACACTTAGTGCATGTAAACCCCTCTATGCTAACAGCAGAAGCTAAACTATACATGTGGCAAGTAGTACATGTTACAATAACAAGCGGAGTCTTACCGCTTTCATGCTGGGCGATGGCGTCTTCGTTTACCCGAACGCGGTCCCCGGAGCTGCATCGCGTGGGGTGTTCGGTTGTGACACGCCTCGGTCGCCTGCGAACGTCTGGGGCCAGGGTGATGTTTGGCTTGTTGAATCTGCGAAGGCCGGGCAGCGGTTCCTCCACAGCTTCCCGATCGCTTTCATGTCGTTCACGGTCCGTGAAGCTGCATCGCGTGGAATGCATGTTTGTTGCTCGCTTGTGGACGTCGGAAGGCAGGGTGAAGTGGGTGCTGTACCTCGCCTTGGATCTGCTAAAACCGGGAAACAACTCCTCCACAGCTTCCCGCTCAGGTGAGGACAGGTCAGAAAATCATTTATCAGATGAATCCGCCATTAGATCGGAAAATGCTAGCTTCAGCCTCCACCGTGTGGATGCTAGCTGGCTATATGCTAACACTGGGTGTTTATTAGTGATAAATAGTTTCACGTGGTAGTACTGCTCAATAATCGTCACGGTAAAGTATTCCTATGTAAAACTAATAAGTTATAGTATATAAATGTGAATAAGATGATGAACTCGACGGAGCTACGATGCAGGATCTGTTCAGCGTGACGTCACAAACCGGAAGTGATCTGAGTCTTCACAGTTTAACACTGTGAAGCACAAATCAAGCAGCGTGTGCACATAGGTCCTGTTATTAACATCACAGCTGGTGACTTTAAATACAGTCAGATAATAAAGATGTTGGGTTGCAGTTTAATACAGTACAGCTACATCAGCATCTATAGATATACAGAATGAATAATACTACACATTATTAAAGAAACCTCAAACAAATGCAGGATATTTATTATAATGACTTTATATTAGCTAAACACAACTGATCACAGTTCAGATAAATACAGTCAGGGTTGCTTTAATGAAGGGAAACGTGTTCATTCTGAAGAGGCTTTTGTGTTATATTTATAGCCTTCATTAAATTCTAAACTCATTGGTTCTTTATCTTTACTTAATGGCTCTTATTCTTGGAAATATGGATTTTAGTTCTTAGAAATTTGAAAGAGATATTGAATTTGTTTGTGTGTGCTGCTCAGAAGAGACAACCTGAAGGACATCAGAAGCGTTCAGGGGCGAGAGACACTAAAGGTTTTGTTGTAACCCAAACAAAACACAAAGCAGCACTTAAACTCTCATTTAGCATTGGGTTTACATAAGCAGACTATTGATGGATGCTGTGACACAATGTACATTCAATTTAAAGTCCACTACTGATAGGCCACGTTTCATTTAATTTTTATTTACCTTATAATCTAGATTGTTGATGTTGATTGTTGAAACATATTTATTTTCAACTAGTTGTCTAAACTAACAGGTTATATGTTCTATCTGTAAACTATATGCATAATGACAATATTATTAACCCATATTTAGCATATTTAAACATTCATTCACCATCATTAGAAAAAAAACAGATTTACTTGAGAGCCAAAATTATCAAACAATTTCTCATTTACAAAAGTCTGAAAGTTTCCATGTTTAAAGTTGCCAGAGGTTAAGCACACACAGGTGACCTGCAGGAGATTTTAGATTTAATTCAGAGAGACAGATGTTAAAGAGAGAAGACATACAGTACTTCACTACATACTCTTGTGTCTGCTCATATTTCTCTGTAATTGAAGTATGATGTGCTTCATCACACACTGAATTACTCTGTGCTTCATATAAATTCACTTTATACATGATTATGATCAGATCAGGCTGATCTCTGCCTCGTGTCTCTGGCCAAACACAGCCATGACGATATAAATCTATATCACACTCCTACTCCAGTGATAGTGCTTAATTATTTTATGATAATAAAGTAAATATTTTCCCCTCCAGGTTCATAATAATTTAATGCATGTGTTTATTTTTTAGTTGCCAGTTGTACATAGCCTAAACATTACATTTTATCTCACATTTGTGTTTTTCTGTAGGTGAAATGTGTTTCTGTCCTGTATGTGCAACAGCACACTCACTCAGAAGATCAGATTAGAATGAACCTTATCCACACACACACACACACACACACACACACACACACAGTTGTTGTGATATAATGGTGTGTGGAACAGAATTGTTATAATATTTCTTTCTTTTTCAGTTTGCTGTCGCTGGCCATCAGAAACTCAAGTGAAGGATAACAGAGATGAATTGGCTCAGCACAGCACTTTTTCTTTCCACAGATTTGACTACAGCAGTTTTGGCTGTTTTATAAACAATTAAAACAATGTGTCAGCAAATCCTCATTTGATTTGAGAGTGTGTAAATGTGATGTAGGAGTAATGTTGCACCTGAGAGGATGTTGTTTGTAAGGAATAATTGACGACGGTCCGTTGAATTATATAACAATAATGCAGACCCGAGGTGGTAATACGGCACGAATCGCATGACGCAAAAAATCATGTGATCAGCATTCCCTTCAGAACATTGACGAAATAAAAACATCTGTATTCACTTTCTCCCTGTACAAATACAATACATGTACTGTCATGTGCAACCTAATGCATATGTTTAAAGTATGTGTGTTTATGCATAGATTTAGTTTTAAAGTTTAGATTTGTTCATCTGTGAAGGTGAAACAGCAGTGTTTATTCCAGCAGTGTTGTTGTGTTGTAATTTAATGTTGTGTTAATGCTTCGCCCGGACAGTTTGGGGTGAATACCTCAAGGATGGGATTTTCATCTGTTCCTGGAGCTGTAGCGGGCAGAAACTGATGATGGATCACTTATGACATATCGAGGACACAATGCTGTCTGTGTTATTACAGCTAAACGGTCTCTGAGTCAGAACCTGTGCTTATGTCAAAGAGTGGAACCCATCAATATAAAAATCTTTATTTCTCCAGTTTTTTCCACAGTGTCTGAAGTTTGCAAATTATCTGTGATTTCTCTCTTTAGAAACCATGCGTGTGCATTTTTGTTTATTATAAGACTATAGTGCTGTATGCTGTGGTGAATGATCTCAGCTTCAGTGCTGATAGTGATGAGCTCGCTGATCTCTGCTTCAGTCCAGTTTGATGACATTTCTCATTGTGAATGTTAATCTGTGTTTGTGTCAAAGAGCTGAACCATAACTTCTTGTTGTGATGACACACGCATCCTCACTACATCACGCACCTTACAGGGTTGTTTCTGCCTCTTATTCACACTGATTCAACACTTTCCATTTATATTATGGCAATGTTACTACTGTAGATCCTCTTTACGGGAGCAATCCCAGAACATTTATGGGACGTGTTTGTGTTGACACAGAAGCCTGTCTGCCAATTTTACGGAAATGTTTTGGGACCAAAGTGTTGTGTGAATGAGGTTTTACTAAAACACGCACACACACTCAGGGGTTAAACCATGAGTTATGTCATTTCCTTAACCAGAACATTTGGATTCTGGCAGACAGATTGAATCTTTAATCCTCTGCTGTGTCTCATTATTTTCATTTACACTAAACACACATCCTTGTTACATTAAATTAAGGTTGTGTAAATCTGTCAAAGAAGATTCTTTATAATCCTCCAACATCAAACATATGAACTGTGTTTGTATCTTATAATGGAGTGTTTTCTTCTGAATGAAAGTTCACTCAGTATTGACAGTAAATCATTTATAAAACAGCGCTCATCTTTCCTCTTGGCTGTTTTTGAACTTGACGCTCTTACAGTACAGCGGGAGAGATTAACAGAGATTAAGTCGAGGAGATAAAGTCATCTTTCTGCTATCTCATTATTATTATTTAATGGGCTGAAAAAAACATCTACAAAAAATTGACTTGAGAATACAAAATAAATGTTTTCATATGTGAGATAACATATAAAATAAAAATAGACAAAAAGACACACTGTCTGAACATAGTCATGTTTGTCTTTATATTTTCTTTAGGATTGGTTGTTCATTATTTTCTGTTGTTAATGAATGCAAGTTAAGGATTAAACTCCGAGTTTGATTGTTTGAGCATCAGTATTGATTTCTCTCTTTGTGTTCCTCAGACCTCCGAGAGGAGCGTCTCAACACAATATGATTGTCAGACGGGTCGATAACATGATATGAGTGCTGTGTGTCAGGTGATTCAGATCTCTGGCTGTCTTCTTCTCAACTGAGGAGCAGAAGTGTGTGTGTGTGTGTGCGTGTGTGCGTGTGTGCGTGTGCGCGCGTGCGCGCGTGTGCGCGTGTGCGCGGGTGTGGGCGTGTGTGTGTGTGTGTGTGTGTGTGTGTGTGTGTGTGTGTGTGTGTGTGTGTGTGTGTGTGTGTGTGTGTGTGTGTGTGTGTGTGTGTGTGTGTGTGCCTGCGTGCGTGCCTGCGTGCGTGCCTGCGTGCGTGCCTGCGTGCGTGCGTGCGTGTGTGTGAACAATGAGTGTTTGGTGGTATGTTTAGAGGAGTTGAATCTGTAGGTTCTCTTGAATAGCTCAGTGGTGTGCGTTTATATCCTAAAAGGTTTGAACCCAGGGAAGACATTTTGATAATGCACTATAAGTCACTTTGTATTAAACCATCTGTTAAATGCATTTCAATCATAGTGGCACATAATTACAGAGGTTAGGAATACACATGCTGCTGCTGCTGCACATGGAGAACCAGGGGTGTCACGCAGACCCCTTTAACTCTGGCTCATGCCCCAGTCTAAATCTCAAGTTTAGGTTTGAACTGTTTACTTTAATTGTCAGTGTATTATTCTTAAAGTAGCAACATTTACATGCAACCAAATAATCAGTTTATAATGTTATCTTAATCAGATTGAAAGTGGTGGTGTAGTCTGATCTGTGATCTGATAATCAGGAGAAAAGTATGCATGTAAAAATGTGAATTGACAACAAATCTTTATGCGACATAGTAACACAATTCAGGTTTTAAAATCGACACAGATGCACTTTAATCAAAATGTATTAATTGATAATAAATCTGTATTAAAGATTTCACTCATTATTATAAAAATAGATCAGTTTAACAAAGGTCACAGCGTTTGCTACATTTTTAAAAAGGTTTAAATACTAGAGTTAGAGTTAATTGGTTAGTTAGTTGGTTAGTAATCTAAAGATATTTTGAGTGTACAGTGTTTTGGGTTTGCTAAAGTCATGCGAGAGTTTGGATATATTTAGTTCATGTTTAATTCATGTCATCTTTGTTCTCTGTCCAGACACCCTGATGGAAATCCAGGAAGAAGAGAATATTGTGCACAGGTATTGTGCTGGAAAACTCATACATTAAATATAGGCTAATCTGTTGAATATTCCCTTCTAGGAACAGACATATACAATCTATCGGTCAGAGCTGGAGTCTTATTTTGTTTGCAGTTTGTTAATTCTTTACATATGAACATATAATCAGAAAAACCTTTCTGAAAATCCTCAGGGCAGTCTTAATGGATTTCCTGGCTTTAAACTGGTTTAAACATGTCTGGCTATCTTGAAGCTCTCCTGATGTTAAACTGTTAACTGGAGACCAGTTAACCGCCTTAGGCTAGTTAAAGCTGTTAGGGTTATCGCTGTCTGACAGCAGAGCATAGCAGAAGGTTAAAGAGTAAATAAATCTCTTAACTCGTGTTCACTGGTAGATTTCCACATCACTGATCCAGGTCACTAAACTTTACTGGTTGTAGATGACAGAAGATAGATGGACGGGTGTGTTGTTTCATAATCAGTATTGTTGAACACCTCAGGCTCTTTCAGCAATATTTAACTTTTAATGATCTTTTAATCGTTTGGACACGCTGAGCTGATTTTAGAGTCAAATTGTCTCACAGAATAATGAGTCACGCACGCTCCTGATGTCTTTATTGTAAATGTAAATGATGTGAAGTGAATGTTTGATGTTATTGTATCAGATAAGCTGCCTGCCTTCTATTAACTGTTTAATATTTCAACACATATCATCAAAATGTATATTACATTTGTGTATCAGCTTTCTCTGTCATGTTTACAGATGTACCACTGCATCATGGGATTGACTACAAGTCTTTATTGAGCTCATCCCAATGCATTCTGGGATTGTCTTCTCCATCTAGGATTGATATGATGTTGCTGTGTGTTATCTTCTGTAGTAGATAACAGTTTAGTTAAAAGAGAGATCTATTGACACTCACATGTAGGGTAACCATACATGCCATTTTTCTGGGACGCGTCCTGGCATGGATTTTGGGTGCGTCTTCCGGAAATCGTATTTGTTGACTGCATACTGTACGTCATCGAGGTTCTCACATTTCAGTTTAAAACGTACAACATTTATAGTTTCATTCTCACTATGAGATGTAACGATAATGTAATTTCATGGTAAGAATTAAACTAAAATGGTTATATGTTTTTAACTTAAATGTAAGAACCTTGATGGCGTACAGTATGCAGTCAACAAATACGACTTCCTGGAAGACGCACCCAAAATCCTGGCCAGCACGATTCCCGTAAAAATCACATGTATGTCACCCTGTTCAGAATTTTTTTTATTGGATCAGGTGTATGTAACTGGGTATGTAAACCCAAAAAAACTAAATAAAAAAACTAACCTTTTTCCAAACTTTTCAGCATTTTTCAGATTCTGCAAGTTCTAAGCTGGTAAGTAAGGGTTTTTTAGACTAACACTATGTGAGTGCATGGACGAATGCAGTTCTAGGACAAAATCATGTCAAACTTTTAGCTAGCAAGACTAAAACTCTAGCATTTGAAAATAAAAGTCAACACAACCTGACATTGGCAATCTATTTGGCACTTCCACAACACAACATAAAGTATAGACAGAGGATTTATATATAAAGTGACCGCTTTCATGACAGGATAGAGTCTTTATATGGATTATATTGTCATGTAACAGATCTTAAAAAATACCGTAAGGGTGAACTTTGATTTCATCTTCGCTTTAAGCTTGATGTAATGCAAGAAATAATCTTTAGAAAAACTGAAATACAAAGACTCATGGATTTACAGCATGTGGGCAGGACATTTAAAGGTGAATCTCAAGATCATTTATTAAATACACAGCAGAAGCTGGAAAAGCTGAAGAGTGAATCAAGAGTTTTCATTTACACTGTTTACACCGTTACAGAAGCTTTATCCTATGTGGTCTATTTATCACCAGACCATAAAAATAAACTTTCACTGAAATATTATTGACCATCTTATATCAACCATTACAGACTAACAAACACAGATTTTCAAAAACAATGAATGTTTTCAAGCATATGAAAGTGTAATATTACATCATGATCATTTATCATCATGCATGATTTAATATAGTATATTTTAATGCATTCATTGCAGTTTAATTAAGCATAGCTGTGTTCAAATGTAAAACATAAGCAGAACTTTCATTGAAGTGTCCTGATTTAAAAAAGATGATCATGATCTCGTTACAAATTTTTTTTTAAACAATGAATATTGATTTTGTACAGAAGTGTGAATGAAAGTTTATCTGAAATATCCACATTTACATTAAACACTCACCCCTCTCTCTTTATACATTATTATTTAGTATGATCCATCATACCATAGTTCAGTTATAATTATTGCTTAAGGTTTAATATTTTTTAAGATACATACAGTATATGGACAAAAGTACCAAAATATTCTGGACAATACAGTGCTTCTAACTTTCTGGGATCAGTTTACAGAAGACCCAAGTGCACAAAATATGAAGTCCATAAAGACATCTGTAAAATGAGTCCTAATCTTAACCCTATTTATACCACGGGTCTGTTGAATGCTGTATTCTGATTGGTTGAGAAATGTTTCATGTGTGTTGATTGTTTTTCTGTAAACTGCGCACCTAACTTGTCAAATGTCTTAAAAATAGACACCAGAGCAATGTTTTGAAACCGTGGTATAATTGGAATTGGGCCGATTATGATGATGGGCTGTTGAATTATTCGAAAATAATGCACACTCTGCTTCGCGTCGTGCCACGTTAACCCCATGGGTGTGCATTATTTTCTTATAATTCAAGGCTCATCGTCAATTATTCCTTACATCAAACACCTGGGAGGAACTAAAAATGCGGAGCTGTAAACTCGTGAGTAGCTTGATGTTTTAAAATATATTCTTCAATGCTGCATATATGCTTTAATGTTTAAACAGTCATACACCAACTTACAGCTGCTGTAATGTCTCAAAATCTTAACCCTAACATGAATCATACACATCTTGATTGTGTTTTCACTCACATCGGACAGACTTTGTTCTCAGGAATGGGAAGTTGGCCGAACAGGCTACATTCACTGGGCTGTTCATCTGATTTGGGTTGGATGGGTCCGGCTGCTGGGATCCGAGCGGCGATGGTCAACATCTCTCCTGTTTGACTTTCATTGGTCAATTCAATACGCTCTGTGGTCTGGTTTCCCTCTATGGTGCTGATGTCACTACAGTTTAGGAGTTGAATCAGACACTTCCTAAACTAAGAAGATCAAAGAAGATCACAGATCACCACAGCAGATCACAAACAATCATAGAAGATCACATTTAAATGTATGTAGTAATTTAATAAAAAACAGGGGACCCCCCTAATTTATATTTTTGAGGTTTATATGGGGTCCCTCAATGCTTATAGGAGGTCCAGGACCACCCTAGTCCCCTTCAATTCAAACACTGTTTGGGTTCCATTTAAATAAATTACCATATGAGTATGAATGTGCTTTGACATTAGACTTCATAATGATGTGTAATAATGCAACACCATTAAAATAGACATTTAACAAGACTTTTTTAAGATGTCAAATAAATATTTGGTGTCTCCAGAGCACATAAGTGAAGTTTTACCTCAAAATTGCATAAAGATAATTTATTATAACATGAGAGAGAATGGTTTACCGAAACTAAAATGGTTTACTGGTTTGATCTTTTTCACATTTTCTAGGTTCATAGATGCACTGGGGACCCAATCATAACACTGAAACATGGAAACGGCCCCTCATGATATGGCCCCTTTAATGCAATATTTAATGTAATTAGATTCTGTGGATTGTGTGTGTGTTAAAGTGGACATTCATGCCATTTTCACCAGACGCGTCCTGGCCAGGATTTCAGGTGGTCGCATTAGTCGACCGCATACATCATTGAGGTTTTCATGTGTCCGCCAAAAATGGCACGAATGGCCACCCTAGTGTGTTTGTGTGTGTGTGTGCATGCATGCGTGTGTGTGTGTGTGTGTGTGTGTGTCTTCACAAAGATATTTGGGCAGTCAGTTTAACACAATAAATAATATGAAAAAGGTACCCTGGAATAAATTATCACACAACATTTTCTGAGTTGTTTTTGTGCCTGACTGGTTTAAGGAATTATGTTTTGTTGTTATTTTTGTAAAGCATTAGTTTGCACACATACTTTATGATGTATTTTATTATCTTCATTCATTTTTAAACTTGAACTGAATAAAAATTATTGTCAGCAGAATTTTCTTGAGCTAAACTTCATCGGTCCTGGTAAATATCATGCAGTGGTTCTTGTAGAGATGGCTGAATGTTTACAGGATAAGAATGGACCGAATCCAGATGTCAAGATCTCACTGACAGTTGTCTGACAAACTGTGTTTACATCAAAAAACCTCTACAACTGCTCAATAATTCATCATACTTGACAGAGGTGGGTTTGATCCACAACCTGAACTATTCATTTATTCATTTACTTTCTGGCATTTATGTCAAATATGTCAAATCCAATCAGCCGATAACATTACAGAATGGCAGTTTTAGTTTAGGTCCTGTGGAAAAGAAACTCTCACTTACATAACTTCTAGTTTATTGATATTTCTGTCAGCTTAAACTATATTTGACACTGAAGGTTTGAAACTGGGACAGGGTAAACTTTCTTGCTTTTAATCCAGGACAAGGCCTTGTTTATATTAGGAGATTTAAGTGTTTTTTACAAACATACCTGGTGTGAGACAAAACACTGGCACTGAATCCACTGACATATTTTACCTGTTTGTTCATAAAGACATAGATGATGGGGTTGTAAACTGCCGCTGTTTTGGAGAAGAACGCCGGCACGGCTGCCAGTCGGGGGTCCAGATGAATGCTCGGGTGGGCAGTGACCACAACGGAGAAGGCAGCGTATGGTGTCCAGGCGACCATAAAGGCCACGATCATTACAACCACCATGCGGGTCACCTGACGCTCAGGTTTTCTGGCATTACCCAGCCTGCCGTGGGTGTTGGACACCTGCAAAGGTGTGTATGAAAGTTCTCAACACACATTGAAACCATAATGTCTAGCAATATAATGAATTGTTCCCCCTTTGACCTAATGTTGATTATGTCCTGGCCATATGGTTAACCATTATTGTAGTTTAAACCTTCTACCGTTAGAATTTTCCCAAATGAAAGAGTGATGAACTCCTGTGGTGATGTTCAAGAGTGATTGACCTTTCTCAACTTCTTCAACAGCTTACAGTAACAGACGATGATCACACCCAGAGGAAGAATGAAACAGGTGATGAAGAACGTGATGATGAAGGTCTGATCATGAAACCTTCCTGAATACCTGCAGAGAAATAAAGACTGAGAGTGAGTACAGTGATGATGATGATTGATACCTGCAAATGAATAAATGTGTTTTAATGATCATAACACTGAAGAGGATGTGATCTTCATTTCATGCAGGTAAAAACTTTCAGCAGTATGATCTATTATTACTGAAAGAGATCAAAATTCTCCTTCATTGTGTTTTCTGCAAACTTGGAAATCAGTGACTCAGTACTCAAGACAATCTAAAGTGATGGATGTGTTGAAATGAATGTCAGTGTAAAATTATCATTTATAAAATTATAATATTATAAAATTATCATATTATCAGTAACAGCACATCAGAGATTAACAAAGGTACAAAGTTCAGTCAGGATAGTCAAAACATTTGCTAAAGCCTGAATCTTAGACACACAGAGATGTAAAAGTGTCTGAAATTTCCAAACAGAACCAAAACAAAATGTTTCCCTTTCTCTCGCTCCTGCGGCACAACGCTCAAAACAAGAAAACTAATGTGATCTGAAATATTTACTTAACATTTAAATCTAAAATAAATCAAATATATTGGGTGTGTTTTTAACATAAGTTTATATTCTAACAGATTTTTTTATTTCTACCTTTTCAACTCTTTTTAAGTTTTTTTATTCTTTCCCCATATTGACAAGCTATATCTCGTCAATTAAGAAAAAATGCTTTCCTATTAGTCTCTTTACACTGTAAAAAATACTTTGCTGCCTAAAAAATTTTTTTGTTAAATCAACTTTACTTTACAAGTCATGTCAATAGATATGAGTAGTCACAACTTATAAAATATAGTTGAGAAAGTCAACTTAATTTTATAAGTTATAACAACTCACCTGTAGTTATAACAACTCATCTCTAGTCAATATAAATAATAGTAAGTTGAAATGACTTGTAAATCCAAGTTGATTCAACAAAAAATTTTAAGGCAGCAAAGTATTTTTTACATTGTACAGTAATTTTGATAAATTACAATGAATTTACCAGAATGACTTTACCAGTAAATACAAAAATCTGTTCATACATTCCATCTCTTTACCAGTAAAATTTACACATCAGTACTAAAATACCAGTAAACTCGATGAGTAAGTGGAAGTTACCTGGTATGGGTCAAGCTCAGTGTTGTATTTGTAAATGATGCACATTAGTGATGGGAGAAACAAAACTTTTTTTAAAGCTTCAAATCAATTAAACCAATAACTTCAAAAAAATGATTCACTGTTTCAATGCGCTCAAACACCTAAATAATATTTTTACAATATAGCTGCACCCGCTGGTGAAAACGTTGTAAAAATCTCAGTCCAAACATTTGACACTTTTTACAATGCAATTTCAAAGGTTTGTCTAAAAAGAAGTTTTTAAGAATAAAGGGTTAGGTAAAAACAGTAAAAACTCTGTTTTTGTTTTGATCATTGCTCTGAATCTCTAACAAAAGTCCTTTATGAAAAATGCAATTATCTCAGCTTTTTGCTATAAATTTTATATTTTTGAAAAAAAACTACCCATATTTGAGAGGTGAGAAAAAGGGAACAAAGAAGATAGGATGAAATGTTTTTTTTTCCTTTTAAAAATTTCATTTCTCTTACAAAAAAATGTCTGTTTTAAAAAAATCTCTTTCAAAAAAAATTTTTAGTTTAAAATTTATGTTTTTCTCTTTCAAAAAAAAATTCTTTCACATTTTTTTGACCTCAAAAAGACCTCAAAATGAAAAATGCTAATTGTTCATAAATAATTAGCTTGATTTACTAAAATATATAGTGCATAATTTTTGCATCCCTCTTGTTAAGCAAGTTTCACATGGAGTTTTAAGCAATTGCTTACATTTTTAGAACTGCTTAAAATTCCATGTAAAACTTAAAAAAGTGGGTGCAAAAATCATGCACTATATGCATATTTTTTTTGTAAATTTAGTGTATTATTTTTATCAGTGTGTATATATATATATATATATATATATATGGATGATTTTACTTTAATTGGAATAATGTGTGTCAACTTTATTCAAATAAACCGTAACACAAGGAGCCAGAAGATCAATGTGAGATCTCACAGTCACAGCAGAAGCAGTCACAGACCAATAACAAACAAATACCCAACAGCAGGAGATTACTAACAGGTCACCAGATGATCTTTCCAATGCATATATAGATGTAGGTCAATAGAAATGACCTTGGTGTGTAGAGGGATTTGTGTATTGATGCTTTCATTAGCACCTGACCCTCATTCTGTTCACGTCAGACATCCCATTTAAAGGTGACATTTTAGACATCAGATCCTTTGAATACCAAAGTCTGTATAATTACGATCTTTCATTTGCTAAGGTTTAAAGCACAGATGGAAATTTCTGTTTTCAAAACATCTCATGAAATTGTGTGAGAAAATGACTGAATGTGCAAAACTCCACTCTGAACACACAATCTCTACATTATATTGACTCTGAAACTTTCGATTGATTTGCATATTTACTGTGATAATGCTGAGCTGACGCAGTCCATCTAGTTGAAGCACAGCACAGTTTATGAAATGATTTTTGTTTTGTAATAATTTGTTATTAACTCTCTGTGTTTATGTGTAACTGTGTTGTTTTGTAAAGGTATAGATTCTGTTAGTATCTAACACTATGTGAAAGAGGTCAGCCTCAATAAGGTTTGTTTTGAGTTGATGTTAGCTTCTCATCATTGACTGCGCTCTGGTTTCTCACCAGTTAGGTTCACAGGTGGTCCCGATCCGGCTGACAGTGTAACTGCTCCAGCCCAGCACAGGTGGAATAGTCCAGATAAAAGAGAAAGTCCAGACGAACAGCAGGCCCAGCGTTGCGTGTTTACCTCTCAGACGAATGTTACCGAGGGGCCGACAGATCACAAAATAACGTTCAAACGCCAGCACGGCTAGAGACCACATTGCCACAATGCCTGAAAGTGAAAAACCAGAGAAACTATGTAGATGAGAGATCAATTATATATAAATCATGTTAAATGTAACAAAAAAAAATAGGCAAATAACATGTTACACATTTCTGACAGACACACAACAACTTATCACACCCCTCTCAAAACAGTTCCGGTGTCAGCATCTTTTATTAAACAGACTATGAAACTTTAAAGTCCTTGTAAAGTCAGACATTAAATGTGTTCTCAGTTTATATTAACAACCCAGCCAAATATGAACGATTAAAAATAACGCCAAATAAATAAAATAAGTTATTTAAATCTTATTAACAGGCAGGATTCTCTGCTCTCAAGCGGTGGAGGCGTGTCCACTGTCTACGCTGAAACCACGCCCACTCTCCCAACTTTCGTGCATGTGTCTGAGAATGCAAGTGCAACAGCTGTAGCCAGACCCCTATGCTAACAGGATTTTGTTTCTCTTTCCATGTCTCGTCGTCTTCAAACACGAGGACACAGAGACTTATAAGAGGCAGTTTCTGCTGCATATATAGATGTCTGTCATCTCTCTCTCTGCCTTAAAAGGGTTTTCTTCCCAGGACTTTTTCCTCCTGATTAAATCGTCATAAATTGGTAGTAAGTCATCTGACATTGGCTTAACTTTGAACTCTTTTCAATACGTTACATTATTAGTATCCACTGTACTCTGCTTCTTATGTTGTTCCCTGATTTCTCTGTGTTTTTCCTGCTTTTATTAATGTTAAGCTGCTTTGAAACAATTAAACAATATTGTGAAAAGTGCTGTATAAATAAAATTGAATTTTAGCCCAAAAAGGTTAAACTCCACAATTCAGTCCTGTACTACGGAAGCCCTGAAGCACAACGTAAAAAAAACATGAAGAAGAAAAATAATTGCTCAAGTTCTTCCTTAAAGGCAGTTCACTATAACTATAAAAATATGGTTTTAAAAATCGTTTTATATTAAAGAGAATAGTAAAGTTCACCCCACAACTATAACGATAAATGAACAATATTGTTGGGATCACTTTCTGGGCCAATCAATCAAATCTACTTGAACTTCAGGTGCATTTAAATGATGACATGATGACATGACATGGTGGAGAAGCTCATTGCTGAGGTCCATAACATAAAATGACCTCAGGTATCCAGCCAGGGCTGATGCAGTTGCTGTGAAATTCACTACGTAAAGCTTTTTATTCAACATAATTGACTATACCAAAGGGTAAGATATGAGATTACACAAACTACTTCACTGTTTAGAGTTCTGCAAACACGGCGTGTTAAGGACATCTGTTGGTTACCCGCTGTGTAAATTGCAACAAAAACAGCATACTTACTCATTCAATGATATGTTAACAATTGCAAAAGTTTTTATTAAACTAATATGGTGTGGACACTAATACATTTATCGTTATAGTTAACGTTATATTATCGTTAAATTGTTAACGGACCTTAAGTTTTATCTGTTTTCAAAGAGAAAAAAAATTGAAAGAGAAACAATTTTGATAGAGAAAAAAAGAGAAAAAAAAATCATATTTCTCCTACAAAAAATGTCTCTTTAAAAAAAATCTTTTTCAAAAAAATGTTTTTGCCTTTGAATTTTTTTTCTCTTTCAAAATTTTTTTTCTTTCATGTGTTTTTTTCTTTTTCAAAATTGTTTTCTTTTAAAAAGACCACAAAAGGAAAAAATGCTAATTGTTGCTAGCTGACAATTAGCATGCAATACCATTTTTGGTGTCACGAAATGAAATCTTAAATGCTTTAAATGCTCTCTCTGTGGATATGTGATTATTTAAAGGGATATTTCTATTGTTATAGTAAAGTTGTATTGTTGAGTGTTGAACCTTTTTTAATCGTTCAATGTTTTTAGTAAATTAAAACAGTCAAACATACATGTTTAGACACACAATCAGAATATAAAGTGATCCTTAATAAAGCAATAAATAATTATAATCAGAAATAATTTACTAAAAGGTTTTACTCACATAAGACGCTATAAATAATGCTATTTCTGTCAGATCCTATATTAATGGTGCTATTAATCACAGTCTCTCTGTAAATCCAGCATCGACTTGTGGCTTCTTTACAAATGAATCGGCGGTACAATGAAGTAAACAAACACTCAGGGGTGGTTTCCTAGACATGGATTAGACTAGACTAAAATAAATCTAAGAGCTGTCCAAACAGAAAACAACTTGCACTAACATACATTTAAATACATCAGTGCCCTTTGCCTCAAAATGCACACAAGTAATGTTCTAAAGGCATGTTTGTTAAAGCTGGTTATATTTCCTAATTTAATTAAAGTCTGCCTTAAGCTAATCCCTGTCCACGAAACTGAAAGAAGAGCTGGAACTTCTTTAAAAACAATTTCAAACATGCATTCCTAATGTTAGTTTTTGATGGAAGGTTATACAGCGACTGTATTCTTCCACAACTGAACACTATACAAACTTTGGCAATCTTTAAAGACATGTTTACTGATTGTTGAGACACTGCATCTGGTTTGCTTCGCCCCTGGCCCCCACATGTGTTATTTCCCTTAAGGTGAACCTGTGGGCGGGGCTACAATTGTTGCCGTTCCAGTTTGGAGGTGGTGTTTAAAACCTCTACAACGTTTGCTTGGTGCCAAAAAACTGTTATATTTCAGTAATAAGGATATTTTCAGTTCTGAAACATGCATGAGGACCTCATATATAACAAAAAATCTACTTAAAATTGATTGTTTGATTCACTGCTCATTTAAAGGGGTCATATGATGAAAATGTTAGCATTGCCACTTTGTATGTTTGAGCAAAAATGTGTCGTTTTGGGTGTGTTTTTTAAAATGCAAATGAGCGGATGACAGGCCCGGGGTGGGTAATCGGGAGAACCGGGAGAATTCCCGGTGGGCCGCTTCACTTTTGGGCCGGTCGAGAGTTTTTTTTTTTTTTTTTTTTTTACATTTGTCACGTTAGTGAGACTATCTTCTCTTAAATGACACTTCACACGTTTCGCATTGATACTGCAGCGCACAGCCTCTGCATGGGTTGTACCATGTGAGGGAGTTTTCCCCTCCCCTCCCATAGAGTTGGTTCGGTCCATAGCACGTCCAAGAAAACTTTTCTCCGGTAGGCTGGGCCGGCCCTACCATAACAATACGCGTCTGAGAGGAGGAGGGCGTAAAAAACAGGTTGAAGAAAAAATCCATTGGAGGAGGATGCTGCCAAATGTGCCAAACTTACAGATTTATTTTCAAGAGGACAAACAAAAGTGACAACAGGTAACTTAAAGAGAAATAAGCCTAGTAATGATTAGCATTAGCAACGTACTTATTTGGCTAATACCGGTGTCAAACTATTTACAAGCCAAAAACATTTTTTGTTAAAATATTACCCTTTTGTGTATACATGGCGATTCATAGACTTTAAAAATATTATGCAAGCAGCTTCTGAGCAGTTCCCCGCTGAAAATGAGGAGGCCATGAGTAAACAACATGAATTAAAATTATTTAACCCTCAGGTTGTGTTCACAACCCTACAGTATAACACCTTTTGTTTTCCCAGTAAAAAATCACCAGCCTAAAAAAGCTTATAAATCACTTGTTATGCCATTTACCCAATATTGTATTCAATATTTTTATCAAATTGTTTTCTTTTTTAATAAGGACTTTAAAATTTCTATTTGCATTAATCATTGGCCTCATAGCATTAGCAATGCTAATAATTTATCAACCTTTCCTTGTGGAATACACTATAAAAAGGGCTGGGTTATTTATATATTTTATATATTAGACAGAACACGCTGCTGGGTTAAAATTGACCCAGTGCTGGGTTGTTTTAACCCAACTGTTGGGTTATTAAAAATCCATGGTTGCATAACAACAACCCAACATTGGGTTATTTTTAACCCAGTATGTGTTCTGTCCAATATTTACCCATTATGGGTCAAAAGTAACCCAGCCTTTTTTAGAGTGTAGAGGAATATTTTTGTTAACTTCTTATCTTAAGTGAAATATTATTTAACTTTTACCTTATTTGTTGAACCATGATATTAATAAAAACTATAGTAAGAGCTGAACTGTTGCTTTATTTATCCAATTTAAAAAAAGTGCTAATTTGGAATAACACTATAGAAAAAGTGGGCCGGTCTTGGGCCTGAAACTCCCGGGCTGAAAAGTGGCCCCACTCCGGCCCTGGCGGATGAAGTGCAAACACTGATCACAATGATGGTGGTTTGTTGTAATTCAAACTCAATTGTGCTGTCAAGTCCTTCCTTTCTCTTTCTTTCTCTCTGCACTAAACGGCAGTGCAGTGGTTGGAGAGTTCAGATTAAGGGGGCAGTATTATTCTAATAAGATATCCTTATGACATCATAATGAAAGCCAAATTTCAATGACCTATTTTTGCTCACACCTACAAAGTGGCAATGCTAACATTTTCATCATATGACCCCTTTAATGGAGGATTATGTTTGATATGGCATTTGTTGTCATTTATATCTGCTGTAATTATTTTTAACCCAACATATATGGCACTTAAAATGGTTCCCCTATGATTACGAACCAGTGAACCACTTTTAGTGCTATTTAGCAGTGTTTGTTTATAGAGTGTAGTTTATTGTGATATTACATGCTAAGTGTTAGCTAGCTAGTATTTTTCCCTGTTTGGCCTTGTTATGAAAGAGAGAGAAAAAGAAAAAAGAACAAAATTTATGAAATAAAATTATATAAAAGACAAAAAAAAATTGAAAGAGAAAAAAATTGAAAATGAAAAACAATTTAAGAAAAAAATAATTTAAAAGAAAAAAAATTAAAGGGAAAAATTTGAAAGAGAAAAAATTTGAAAAACAAAAAAAAACATTTTTAAGAAAAATGTATTTAAAAGAAAAAAATGAAAGAGAAAAAACTTGAAAAGAAAAACACATTTTTAAGAAAAAAAATTAAAACAAAAAATGAATGACAAAAAAATGAAAGACAAAAAGTTTTGATTTTTTATTTTAAAGATTTTTTTTGTAAGAAAAGCAAATTTATACTGAGCAAGAAAAAACTTTTGAAAGAGAAAAAAATTGGAAAGAGAAAAAAAAGGACCTTTTTTAGCTTCATGGCTTCTGTGCACAGTTTACAGTATTTGTAAGGCATTCCAGCAATAGTTACATTTCTAACATTGATAATCACTGAAATGACTTAAGGTGGACTTTAAATTATTTACACAATGTAAGTTAACTGTGATGGAGGCTTTTAGTCACTAACAATCAAGCTTAAGTTTGGCACAACATGATTTGAATTTTAATTAATCTTAATTTTTGGGATTTTTGCAAAAAATTAAAATGTTAAATATTATTTTGTAAAGTGGTGCCATTTTTAATAATAAGATCTATTTGAAAGAATGCCATCAGTATCAACTCGATACATAAATCTAAAGTTTGTTTTAAAGAAACTTTATTCATTACTTACCAAAAAATGTGACGGCAAATCCTTCCAGAACACAAGCCCATCTACCCAAGAAGAAATAGCCGTGGAAATTAGTTACACAACTTATTACTCCTCCAGTTAAAGACACGAGAAAATCAGCCAGAGATAAATTAACAATGACATAATTTAAAGGCTGTCGGAGCTGCTTGAATTTAAAAGTGACCAGCATCACCGTCAGGTTCTCCGAAAGAGATAAACTGGTCACGATGAACATCAAAGCCGACAGGACTTTATAGTTCCAGGGCTCGATAGATGTCAGGGGTCCGGAGAAAGGATCTTCACTGTAAATGACACCGTTTACAAACGACTCCATCTCTTCAAGAAATCAACAACCAGAAGCACGTGTGAACATTTCTTTATCAATACACAACATCACATAGGTCCAGACTTATTGAGTGCTCTATCTTCAGGGTCCGGACGGGCTTTAAATGAGCTCATCATCACAGGTCAAACCGAACCTTCATCATCATCATCCTCACGCGCTCCAGCAGCTTCAATAAAGCACGCGTCAGACTTCAGACGTCTTCTCCTCCATTCATACGCGTGATATTAAACTCTTCTCAGTCAATCAGTCAGTCAGCGCTTTTCTTCTCTTCTCTTCTCTTCTCTTCTCTTCTCTTCTCTTCTCTTCTCTTCTCTTCTCTTCTCTTGAAATATTTCTCTTCGGGTTTGTGTTGAGCAGCTGTTAAAGTGTTGCGCTGATGTGATGTTAAACTCAACTGCACATCATGGGACAGCGGAGATCTCATTCATTCTGCTTCATGAATATTTTATGTGAACAACTGGTTTGTGTGGAGAAAATCTGGAGATTTGCGACAAATTTCATGTATCATTTCAAAAACATATGAGACCAGAGGACATAAATCTGCCAGTATACGTCTGTGGTTTTTGATTTATTTATATCAAAGACAAAATATTGAACAAATTGGTTATTAAACTCAACATATAGAAAACAAACACATATGGGATTTATGTTTTTAGTTTTAATTCTTTTGAGGCACTTCATTATATAATAAATATACAATGTAAACTAATTACATACAAACTATTGAACATAATTGTTAAATTAATAATTAAATATTTACTATTGAAGGATTTTTATAATTATTGAATATCGTTTTGCAAAAGAGGTTTCACGTTGTAGGCTATAAGAAGACAATAATAAAGTAGAAATAACCCACCCCAAAACCAAAACAAAAATATTATTTCTCCTATGTGAAACATGTCATGAATCATCACGAAGCTCCAAACATCACAAATAAAAACCACGATCCCAATATTGTATATCAGTTGTGTGTTATCCTCCAGCAGCTTTGTGTGGGGAACACACCAGACAAGATTTTTTTTGACAGTATTCCTGTACCTGTAAAGATAAGAATCAACATCAGTGTATCACACAAATGAAAAAAATAATGCTTTCAAGGTAAAATATAAGATGGAGACCCATATGTCGTAGTTGTGAGTATTTTACGAGTTTGCTAATTCGTACAAAGTGAATATAGTACAAAAACGTACGATTATCATAAACAAGAACAAAAACAAAACCTCCCACCTAACCCCAACATCACAGGGGCTTTGTGATATATGAACTATTAGTGAAGCTTTAAAACCTCTGTCATTCTCTCCAAACATTGATCTGAATGAAGGGAAAAGTGATAGTTTGTCTGTTTGTCTCAGAAAAAAACATCTGCAAAAAAAAAACAGAAGGGAATTTACAAGGTATGGGAAAAATCAATGTTATTTTACAAATATGAAACATACTACAGTCATTCTTAAATATTAATCAAAGACGGTAAATGTCTGTTTCACCATCGCTATTAAAGGTAAGATTGAAAGTCTAATGGTGACATCTTTAAACAAACACTTAGGGCAGTTGTTGAGTGGTTAGAGATTGGGCTTGTAACCCTAAAGTTTCAGGTTCGAGTCTCACAGACATTAGGTTGGACTGTGGTGCATTTGAGCAATGAATTTTAACCCTAATTGCTCCCTGGGCGCCGCAGTGATAGCTGCCCACTGCTCCGGGTGTATATGTGTGTGTATTCACGAAGGGAATTTAAATGCAGAGGTCACGGGATGGGATAGTTTAAATGCAGAGGTCACATTTTGAGTATGCATTGCATGCTTGTCACTTTCATTCATTTTTCATATTTATGCGTGACTGGTTTGAGAAACATTTAGCAGAAGAGAAATTATGTGCAAAAAAAGACATACATACCAAACATACAGGTATAGGGAATTATGAACTAAGAAAACATTCATCACATACTGTACTAATCCTCAGTTCCTGGAAGAAACTTTTGTGAACAAATGTATTACAGTATAAGGAGGGAAACCCTATAAATGTGTTAATAAAACAATATCCTCAAAATATTCTGAGATAACCAGCTGAAGTGATATAAAGTCAAAGCTTCAGAACAAGAGTACTTTGTTAGATATCTTCAGGATTTGCCTTCTTTATAAATCATTCATTAGTAAGAGCTTGACAGGACACGCTGGGTTCAGTATTCTGACCGTGTGCAATCTACTGAATATTTGATCAGCTAGTGTATAGATATCTATATCGCCTGCATCACGTCAATCAGCTCATGAAACAGAGAGTAGATGGTTGTGAAAAAGCAAAAGTTCATGTCATCAAGGGTCTTTCAAAATGTGACGGCTGAAACCGGACAAAGTGACACGTGCAGAAGACCCTTACAGAAGATAAAACACGCGTGACTCTTTGCACAACAGCAAAAACACATTTCCATTTCAAAGGATGAGGACTTGTGAAGTTTGATGTGGCAGAAGTCACAGACTTTATAAAGAGAAGTTCAGCATTGTTATTCAAAAGTCCAGAAACTTCCATTAACACACAAGTCATAGTTGCACCTGTATGTGACCTGCTAAAATTAACATGGCTTTTCATTTAGCAAACTATCATTTTATTGTCAGATATAAAACTGATGAGTTAAGGGTAGTTTGGGAGGAGACAAGCTCAAATCAAAAGAGCATGTTTAAAAATGAGAAAATGTGTTATTTTTTATGAGCAGCGCACACTGTATATGCTCATGGGTAAAACATATTAACTGTTTTGGCATGTAAATGGATGAGATCATGATTCAGAAAATCTAAGAAAAAACACAAACATGTAAGATGATGTACTGTATGTATTAGTTTCTCAGGAACGATAGGTCGAATTTAAAAGATAAACGCTTCATTAAACATGGAGGGATCATAGAAACATACACAATATGAAGGACATGTGCTTATTCTAGCAGCTTAATCACACAACACAGCAAAAGTTAAACACATAAAGAATCACATTATTGACTATACAGACAACATGAAGATCTTCTAAACAACAACATCCTTCATTTTTAAAACTCATTTCAAGCAGTATTTCTTCCAGTAATAAAAACTACAGTGATAAAAGCTCATAAAATGTACAGTTTGTATTAACAGGAATCTTTTTTTTTGTCAAGCTATGAACACACACTGTACTTTATAATGATTTAAACAAACAGTGCCTGCAGCATTTCTTTATGTATGTGATGAAAGATCAAGTTGAAATGAGATATAAACACCCACAGAACAATACTGGATTTACATTGACATGCGTTACAGTATTGAGTCTCTATATCCTTGACTTATCAACTATAAAGACTTAATGTTTCAAAAATTTCCAGCAGTTTCATCTCACAACACTGCCCAATATGTCATCGCTACAGAGCACAAAACACATGAACAGCCAGGCATTGAAATGTCTTTCTTCAGATCATCCACCTCATGAACAGTTACTGACCTACTGACAAAATCAAGTGCAATACACAACAACATTTATTTAAACCGAGCATCCGTGTTTTCCTACATTTACATATTGTCCGTTGTCTCTTATTTGTATTATTATTATTGTAAAGTGTCTTCTTTGCTTATTTTTATTTTATACCACTTCATAAAAGCATCTTGTGTTTTAAATATACGTAACATCACTTCAATGAGTTCTGGGTACTGATGAACATTCAGAGACCTTCAAAGAGTTCTGGTGTGTCTGACTTCAGATCTGCTGGTGACGGCAGCACACAGATGCATCTATACATTTACACAGCAATCTGTGATATCATACAGCTGAAAAGACCTTGAACAGACATCAGTGTTTATGGATGTTAGGATCAGATTTGATGCTGGTGGGAAACAGAAATAAATACTGTATGTTGAGTTCCACAGTCTACAGATTGATGCTTGGAATGCATGAAAAAATAATAAATAAAACATACATCTGTGCTGTGCAGACAGTAAATATGAAATACATTACAATCTTCCAGGTCTAGGAGCGGCTTTAAGTTGATTCTCTGGAACACACTGTGGAGATTTATATTCAGATTGTACGCAGAGACTGCATTATGATAAAGTCCACCTTGCATTGCCAAAACAAACTGTTCATGGATGTTTCATCTGGTTATAGTGAAAGAAAAGGGTTACTATTACTAAAAAACCTCTCTTCAGTCGAGCTGAAAGATGTTCATGAGAGATGTTTTGAGTTCAAGCATCAGTTGCTGAATATGTTTGGTACTCAAGTGACCTGTAGATGTACATCAGTGAAGAGATGTCGTCCAGGGGCTCTTTCTCTTCCTCATAGATAGACTAATACATCTTCATTTTAATAATACACAAGCAGAAGATGCTGTAATAATGTAATCTTGCTATGTGGCATCTTGGTGCCATGAGTAAAATGAATAAAATGAACTCTGGAGATTGCAGAAGACCTGTGGTCCCACCTTGAACCCACACAGCTGGTTCACAGGTCCTGGATGGGTTCTGACTTTCTACAGGGAATTTACAAGCAGATGCCAATGGAAACGCAGGCCTGTGTTCTCACAGATGAATCAATAACTTGCTGGCTAATGACGGTTTAACAGCTAATGCATGTTAAAGATCATAATTACAAACCAAGACAACACTAAATTGCACATGGTAACTAACTAATAAATCTACTCAAGGAAATAAGCACTTAATTAATGTGTGTGTTAGCTTTACACAAACACACACACATCATATTGTGAATTCTTGATGCACAACTTGTTTAATGTCTTTAAATTTCAAGATAATATGGGAAGATATTCTTCTGTCTTATAAAAGTCTTTACTATTATAACTATGCATGATAAGAAGGTTAGTTACATCATGCACTTGGCAGATACTTTTATCCACAGTGATTTACAGGCTATAGCCTACATTTTATCAGTATGTGTCAAACCAACAACCTTTTGCACTGCTAACACGGTACATACTCCAGCAGTGAGCTACAGGAACATGAACAGCATTTTAACAGGAAAAATGTAAGCATGGTCAAAATATGAAGCTTTTCTTTTCAAAAACAGCTCGAGCCGAAGGCTTCCTTCACATTGAGACTGATCATTTATCATGATGACCTGTACATATCGGAGAGTTTAAACTCGAAACAGCACCAGGGTCGATTCGTGATACCTGGAACAGAAAATCTATTACATCTATTATAATGCTGACACTAGAACCCGACCTCATACATTCTCAAAGATGTGTACTTGTAGGGGACAGAATGTTAAGTGAAGTACACTATGTACACTATCTTTCCATAAACAGTGTCCTTGTTTTGACAGAGATAAAAATCTGGTTAAGAAACTGGCTTTTAGGACCTTGGAAGTTTTGAAACTTAAAGGAAACACAAACACACACAAACACACGCAAACACACACACACACACATTTATTTATTTATTTAACTAAGTTCGGGAGGAGCATGGTCATGTAATCCAACCAATCAGCATGAAGAGGTCTATATATACCTGTTTTTTGCAGCATCCCTCCTCCACCCCATCACTTTGCTCTCTGCTGGTACATCTATCCCAGTTAAGGGGGGGGGGGGTACTCTGGATTCTGACCTGTCAAAGGTGTAAGACATAATTGACGACGAGCTGTTGAATTATTGGAAATAATAACATTACCCACAGTGGTAATGTGGCAGATGTAAAGCAGGGTTAAACCGTGGGTGTGCATTATTTCAAATAATTCAAAGGGCCAGAGTCAATTATTCCTCTTATACCACAGTCACAATAAACATTGTTCTGGTGGTTATTTGAAGACATTTGACAGATCAGGTGTGCGGTTTACAGAAAAATAATCAACACCCGTAAAACAATTCTCAAACATGGGTCTGTTGAATGCTTTATTCTGATTGGTTGAGAAATGTTTTACGGGTGTTGGTTATTTTTCCGGTAAACCGCATACCTGATCTGTCAAATGTCTTTAAATAACCACCAAAGCAATGTCTTTTCAAAGTCTGTGGTAACCATTAGGCTGTGATGATGAATCACATTTCCCATTAAAATATCAGTCTGAAATCAATTCTGAATCACAAGCTTACTAAGGCGTTTTGATCAGTAGGAAGTCCTTATCAATCTAAAATCACTACGAGTTTGAGTCGTTTATAACATGCATTTAAAAAAGCAACACTTGTTTATCATAATCATTATAAATATTCTTTATCATGATAATGTCAGGGTTTTGGTTCTATTTAGTTCGTTTTCATCATTGTTAATTTTTACTCTTTGTGTTTGTTACCTTTTATTAGTCACACCTGTGTTTAGTTAACATCATCATTAGTTACAGCTGTTTGTCATTACCATTTACCCTTTATAGTCTGCCCTAATGTGCCTGTCCATTGTCTGATCTCATCTGTTTGTATCCTTTTAGTCGTATTCGCTGTCTTTCGTGATTAAAGTCCTGTTAGTTTTATAATCCTGCCTATTTGTCATTTAAGTTAGAGAACTGTGACAGATAATACCTGAAACAATTTGAAAACCGCTTAATAAATTTGCCTCTAGACATTTCCTGGAATAGCGTTCATAATGCTACTGCTTCTGCTGCACAAATGGAGTTTCTGCACGAGAGCGCCCCCTGGCTTTTGGATGTGGCGGCATTTCAGTAATTCATTTTTTGACAATTTTTTTCTGACAGTGTTTGTTATTTTAATATTGTGTAGAACATCGGCATCACTTTCACTTTCTGCACATGCGCACTTTCAGGTGTAACGTTATATGTGTGGTTTCAGCCATTTATTGAAGCTCGCATTCTCACTGTGTTTTTTCAATATGTCTGAGGGTTGCAAGAGAAAGTGTCTACGAATTGTATGACAAGAAGAGAATTTCTCTTATTTTTAATTGATTCCTGAAAAAATGAAAAAACACAAGAAACAGACAGACATCATTTGTTATTTATGAATCTATAAATAAAGATCAATTGGTTGAAATTATTGCTATGGACAATACCCTGTATATTGGTAGGGACATATGTCCCCAAGCGTCCTAACCCAAATCGAAGTCCCTGTAGGTTGGCATACATTAAGCACAGTGCAGGTTGCTTCAGTTTCAGCGTGACAATAGTGTGACTAAGTTATACCTTCATCGTCGAGACTCCTCCTCTTCAGTAAAGTCTCTATCATCTGATCCTTCATCTCCGGATGTAAAAAAAGTCCAATATAACATTGTTTAGAGGCTGACATCATCAAGATTGATCAGATTGAGGAGATCATGTTTATCGTTGAAGCAGCAGCTACTCGATTCGTTGTTTTTGTTACGTGATCTTATGATAACTTTGTATAAAAACGTTACGTGTCACAGGACTGGTGGGAGGTGTGCATTGATAAACCTTCTATCGAAATTGTTATGTGGTTTATTTTAATAGGTAAACTATCTTTGTAGTGTTAAGGGAGGAAAAGGCGTCGGTGTTACATCTTCACTGGTCCGGATGTGTTAAAGTCTTTTCTGGTTGTCACTATAAATCGCTATTTGTCTGCACTAAACTATTGAATTTTGCCTAGATATTTTCAGAGATGATAAGATGTTATAGAATAATCATTTAATAAATCACAATTTTGACATTCAAGTTATTTTTCTTTTTCTGAAAGTCTTTCCGCGCAACATCTGACGGGTTTTCCCAGAACAAATCACATTTGAGCCTTTGAGGCAGAGCTCCACAGTAAAAGGTTAAAGGGTTAAAGTATCATGAAAACATTACCTAAAATGTTTAAGTGCTATAACTGGGTCCCAAGTACTTCTATCAACATAGTAGAAAATTTGATATAGATCAACCCAGTAACTTAGTTTTGGTAAACCATCAGGTCAGCTAACCGAACTGTCTCTTGCTTGATCAGGTCAGTGCAACCTTACGAAAGTTTATCATTTGTATGTTTGTTTTAAGGCCTAGCCAATTGAAATATTCAAGCAAAGAAGACACAAACAAGATATTAATCGTGCTGTTGATTTGTACCTTGAGGTGCATACTAAAATGAATTGTTTGGTACGAGTACCCCTGAGGTAGGCCTACTCATATGGACTCTTTTGGTGCGAACGTGTACTTTTTAAAAGGGTCCCGCTCCAGTGACAGTCAGGGACCATTTTTTGACTATTTTCTCTGACGGTTTTTGTTATTTTATTATAGTCTAGATCATCTGCGTCATATCTGGAGCCTGCAAGGAAAATAAACTCAATAAAAGTGTGACTGATTTATAAGCACTTTACTATCAATTTCTGTTCTTCAGGTGAATCTCTAGTGAATTCGGGGCCATAAATTCTTCCTGTGGATCAACAGTCTGCCCCCCTTTCTGTCAGGACCCCTACAATCATTTGAAGGATTTATCTGAAGATGTCTGTTTATGCCTAACCTGGGATAAGATGTGCCTAAACAGAAACCAATAACCCGACCGAAACCTCAATATCAACCTTCTTCAGGGGTATCAGGGGGAAATTTCCGGTGCCTAATATTTGGAGATCTCCAGGTGGACTAACTCTACGGACTTTATGTAAAAGGCTTTTCCTTGTTCACAACAGCAAATTGTTGAAATGAGGCAGACATTATAAAATAAAGGAGAAAACAATGTTTTTACAGCTAAATACAAATCTGGTGAGGTTCAGTCATACAGAGCTTTTCTCACTCACTGTTAGTAAACATTTCAAAGCTTGTAAAGAGAGTTACAGCACTTTTAACACACAGTGCTTTTTCTCTGCATGCATCTGTGTTACGTTGGGTTATTTGTCATCCTGCTTTCGACTGACTGATATCAGAGATGATTTGACCACGTCTGACATTACAGACTAGAGTAGATCTGGGTTTAGATAGCAGAAACATTGAAGTTCAATCTGTGACACTGTTTAAATAAACATCTTGCAATTGATTTAAACACTGAAAACATTTAGGTGTTTTCTGTCTGTAATTGAACTCAGTTCTGCTTGGAGTGGTCTCTGTAATGAGATCCAGCAGGTGGGAGCAGCTGTTATTTTAGCATATTGCTTATTTACACTGAAACATGCTGGTGAAAAGATGCCTGACAGAGAAATACTCACAGAATGAACACTGATATACAGCTAATGCATCTGCATGACTTACACATGATTTCATT
Organism: Paramisgurnus dabryanus; assembly: GCF_030506205.2. Classification (NCBI taxonomy): domain Eukaryota; kingdom Metazoa; phylum Chordata; class Actinopteri; order Cypriniformes; family Cobitidae; genus Paramisgurnus; species Paramisgurnus dabryanus. The sequence goes on along the minus strand of NC_133356.1, from coordinate 1,187,407 downwards.
TGAGAATTGCGTGTATATTAAAATGTCGAAAGAACAAGACATTTAACACTGATATCATTAAACTATTTTATATATATTTTTTTACATATAGGGGCGGTTTTCCAGACAGGGATTAGACTAGTCCTAGACTAAAATAAACGAAGGGGCTGTCCAAACTGAAAACATCTTGCACTGACATATCTTAAAACACATCAGTGTCCTTTGTTTTGCCTCAAAATGTACACAAGTAATGTTTATAGTAAGGGATGTTTTTTCAAAACTAGTTAGATTTCATAATTAAACTAAGGCCTAGTCCTGGCTTAATCTAATCCTTGTCTGGGAAACCACCCAATAGTCTCATTAAGCATTGTTTTTGTAAGATTTCTGTTTGGCAGTTAATCATTTTTTTTTTAATAATTCAGTTTCTATAATAATCTAGTTTATGATAAGAAAATACACTTTTAATGTATTTGATAAACTGTTAAGGCTACAGTAACCTGGTGTATGGCGCCATCTGCTGGATAAACCACTGCAGCGCGCACGTGTACCTGATTATCCCTACACAGTGTCGGTAGGGTACATTGGAAGATAGTAATGCAAGTCATTTTTGACCTTGTGGGGACAATTTTTTGTTTTCTATAAAGGTTAGGTAAAGGGGTTGGGTTAGTTAGAGCAGTGGTTCTCAAACTTGTTTGGCTAAAGTACCCCGTTTATGATTTTCAAGCCTAGTACCCCTTGACCAGACAACATTTAGCTTTAATTCAGTGAAATGAAAGCAAAGCAAAGAGGGAGACAGTTGTTATATCTGATGCCCCAGAGTAGTTTTATTGCTTATAAACATTTCTGTATAGCTTTACGCAACTATGTAAATCTCTGAAGTATTAAGATATAACTCTTAAATCAGTGGTTTTAGCTCAATTAAAGTTCATTGTGATTTTTTTTAAACATTTGAAATGGTGACAGAGGTTTGATTTTGTCTGCTGCTGTTCTATCCAGCGTGGTCTCAGTGAGCACAGCTGTCTCAGCCAAGACTAAATGGCTTTCACCAAAAGTAAAGACACAACATACGATGTAAATTCATGAAAGATTCTTCTGAAAAACTGAAAATGGGTTCCCAGCATGAGTTGGGTGTTTAGTCTGTAGATGCCCTTGAAGAAGATGATGAGGTGCCTTCATTGCACTCTTAGCTAAAAGCTCACTGCAGAAATCACAGTGCTGAGAAGGGTTTAGAGAAGTCAATGTTAATCCCATCCCTGTGTATTCATCAGAAAACTGGGAGTATTTTTGAGGCTCTGGTTCGTTTTGACCTTGTAGCATATTCATCTTCTGTTGGAGGAGCCATCTGTCCATTTTATCACAACCTCTCCTCACTTACAATATTTCGCACGCAGACACTGCTCCTGATTCTGAATCCGGGTCTCAATAAATATGAAATGTGTTTTAAATGTATAATTTTATTTTTAATGCATCTTTGTGTAGTCCTAATTTCATATAAAAATACTATTATGATTTATTGATTTTATCAATTTCCATGATTTATTCCCAAATGTCAGTTTCCACTTTCTCTCACGTACCCCCTGCAGTACATCTTGGGTAACGCGTACCCCCATTTGAGAACCACTGATAGTTTGTAGTAGCCTATAAAAGTCATTACGTCTACACTGTCAGAAATTAAGGTACAAAACTACCTTTTCTGTCACTGGGGCTGTACCCTAAGTTTTCGTTTGGTACCTTTACAGGAATACAAAACAGAATACAATTTTGGGTAGATTACCGTACCTTAAGGACCTACATTGTTAGAAAAAAGTCAATATATGTACCCTAGCTGTGAGTGGGGCAGCATCCTTTAAAAAGGTAATTGTATGGACCATTAGGTACAGATATGTAAACATTTAGTACCAATATGTACCTTTGAGATACTAATGTATGTATTTTTGAGGTACTAATAAGCTCTCTTTGGTCCCAGAATGTACTTCTGAGGTACTAAAATGAAATCCTTAGGTGCAAAGCTGTACTTTTAGAAAGGGTGCAGCCCCTGTGACAGAAAAGGTACAGTTTTGTACCTTTATTTCTGAGAGTGTATGGAATGTGCGTGCGTGTCAAATACAATAACAGCCCCCACATCCCTCACAAATTAAACATTTTACTTGATGACTTGATTGTTAATTTGAGATCTAAAGAATCATTTAATCACGTTTTACGCCAACACACTGCAATATGTGTTGTAATTATTAAGCTTTGCCACACGAGGTCAGTGCTGTGCAAAAAAGTGTTTTCCTAGAGAGAGAGAGAGAGAGAGAGAGAGAGAGAGAGAGAGAGAGAGAGAGAGAGAGAGAGAGAGAGAGAGAGAGATGAAGTAGAAACAGGGCTGCACATCATGCCCAAATTATAAAATAAATTAGAGAAACAATTTTTCCCAATTTACAAACCACCAAAAACTATTTAACCAGATTCATCAAAAGGACAAACTACCATACTGGGAGAAAATTCAATAAGGTCAAACTTTGCTGCGAGGTACTTCAGGTCCTGTCATGAGAAAAGGACAACAAATGAACCACAACTGGGAAATTACCAAAACACTATAACATTGCACAAAAACACAAGACTCTATTCTCCTTTTTAAATATTATATACTACAGAAACATAATCTATACATTCTTTTCCTTTTTAATATGTTTATTTCTTTGTAAAATGTTTATTTGAAGTTTCTATGCTTTGGCAATGTAAAGATCCTTTTTAACCATGTCAATTAATACATCTTGAATCTTGAGAGACAACTTTATTCACTATGGGGGGGGGGTTCCCGGACAGGGATTAGACTAGATCTTTTCTTTTTTTTTCTCTTTTATATATTGTTTTCTCATTTCTAAAGCACTTTGAATGACCTCTGTGTATGAAATGTGATATACAAATAAACTTGCCTTGCTTTGCCTAGTCCTAGACTAAAATAAATGTAAGAGCTGTCCAAACTGAAAACAACTTGGACTGACATATCTCAAAATACATCAGTGCCCTTTGTTTTGCCTCAAAATGCACACAACTAATGATTTTAGCAAGGCTTGTTTTTTCAAACTAGTTATATTTCCTAATTAAACTAAGGCCTAGTCCTGTCTTAAGATAATCCCTGTCTGGGAAACCACCCCTAGAAGCGCGTTCAACTTGATGCGGCGCAGCACGAATTCAATGGGTTTTGGTTAAAAAAAATGTCCGACTTTCATCGACCTGTGCGCATGCGCAGTTACTGAAATAACCTGGATAAAATGGTGTTGTTTAGCGCAATGTGAGCTTAAACAGGCATTGTACAGTTAATGTCAGGTTCAATTTTTGATCAGAATGATGTTGTTTAGTTGTAATTTTAGCACATGATATCTGTCTTTCCCTATTCAAGTAGACAGGATCTATTATCTCCCAGCAAATCATTCAAATAAGATCTCTGACGGGAGAACTGTCACTTTCTGACAGGATACACGAGACAGGGGCGGCGCTTGTGTTTTTGTGGGTTCTACTGGGGGTTGTGAAGGTCCGAGTGAAGCTCACGACACAAATTCTGATCGGATAAAACTGTTCTCAGTATTTGTGCACGAATGAAGTCTGACATCGGGCAAAACCATTAATCGAGCGACAATCTATAAATGCAGAACGATAGTCGATAATGGAATGCTATATTTAATTAAACTCACTGCAGACACATTTATATCTCACTGTCTTCAGGTTTAGGGTCATTTATAACACAATAAATAAAAGAAACGAAACTAATACATCAAAAGGTTACGAGTTCAAAAATTATATTTTCATTACCTAATGAGGAGCAACTTAAGTATATGAGTAATATGAACCCTTGTTTTTGACGTGCAACACACAATCTAATCAGTAGATGTCGCTGTATTCCTGTAAATCAGGGATCTCAACCCTGCTGCTCCTTCTGGAGATTTATCCTCGTGCATACTTCAGTTCCAGCCCTGCCTGTCAGTTTTAGGTAGCCCTAAACAGCTTTTTTCTATTTAAATCTACCTTTCAATTTACTACAATGTGCAGGCAACAAACACATTGAAAAGTTTTAAAGACACATCACTGTTAATATTTTTCCAACTTCGTTCTTTTTAATTCAAATTTCTAATTCTAACACCACCAATATTCTATTATTATTATTATTATTGTTATTATTATTATTATTATTATTATTATTAGTAGTAGTAGTAGTAGTAGTAGTAGTAGTAGTAAAACAATATAATCAACATCATTGATTAAAACCATTTGGAAAAAAGATTTTGCTGGTTTATTTGTGTAGACATTGTAGTCTAAAGTTAGAAATCAGACAAGAGAAAGGTGTATTGTCTATCTGATTATAATATTGAGGTTTATGCATTAATAATTCTTTACACACAAATCATTCAAAGCATGGTAATGAATTCATATGTACCCCACTTTTACATGTTGGCTTTGCAGGCCTCTTAAAGCATCTCAGGCCCATAACAAGAGTTGTTCTCCTCTCAAACAAGTTAAATACAGTAACCATCTTTAAACATGATTGTAAAGTCTATATAAATATAACGCAGGCTATAGTGTATTGTGTTTATTGTACACTATAGATTTATTTTTGCCCTAGGAAAATAAACGTTGAATAATAATAATAATAATAATAATAATAATAATAATAATAATAATAATAATAATAATAATAATAATAATAATAATAATAATAATAGTACCTAATCAAGGTACAGGTAATGACTTTAAATTAAATTTGTAGAGATTATTTGCAGAAACACGCGCCTGATAAGATTTACTTGAATTCATTGACCGGTTGCATAAACTACTTAAATTAGTTTTGCCAAGTTAGTCATCTAATTTTTTCTTCGAGATTAGTCATAGTTTACCCAGTTACACAAAATGATAGATTTGTCTAATCTGAATCCGAAAAGTAAGACTGATACTAGCCCAAATAGTTGGTCAGAGTTCTTATGACAAGGTATTTTAAAGAGATCATAAAGAGCTACTAAATAATGTGATTAAGATTAAATTACACATAAACTAAATTATTTTTAAAAATAAGTGAAAACAACTAAAATCAGTTAGACTCGTGTGATATAATGAAATCAAAGCAATAACTTCACTTCTGAATTGAATATTAGAGACACATACAGAGCACAATAAACCTTTTAGTTCGATATAAATCAACTAAATATTATTGGAGACCGTATTATTATAATAGAGAGCTGTTTAAAGCCTTGGTGGTTTTGATGAAGGTCTAAATGACGCGGAGCCCTTTTAAATTCAAGCACGGTCATATTTCACGCGTCCATTCTCAAAGCACCATAAAACATGAACGCGCCTCTTAAACAGATGATGATCTGTGTCTCTGTGCTCCTACAATTCACACACACAATAAAATCAACTAGTGCATCGCAGTAATATTAATAATATGGACACAGAATAAATTTAGAATAGTACTATCGGTCCATTTAATGTAAAGTGACCAGCGCATGCCAGATAAACGAGTGTCTATTGAGCAGGAGAAATGTCTTTCTGAAGCGATGCTTGTCGCCTGAACACTGACTTAGATATTTTCAACATTACTGACACTCATGCGACACTCAATGAACTGAAATGAAAGAGAGAGAGAGAGTATTAGTAATACTGTTTAACACTTAATTTAATAAGGCATTTCTATACACTCCAAAACTTCCCATACAATCTCAAATATTCCATTTATTACGCAGTAATTATTGACTTTATCCCACAGGTTGCACCTACTGTGCTCTTATTTGAATTATTTGCTGTAGTTAACCATTATCCGATTATATTTACTAACAACCCGGCAGGTTAGAATATTAAACATCTCGCAACTATTGACATTTTACAGTTAATTTTAGAGTATTTTTTTTCAATGCAGTTAATATATTTTACCCCCGAATAAATTTGGCTCGTAAATAGTTGCTTTCAACGAAACCGAAGTTGTAATAAGCTGTTAAAATAAGTTACATAAAGCACGCTATGCCTGTAAACAGTTTTTTTTTTTTTTTTTGCTCAAAAGAAATCGCGAATAAATCGAATTTTGTAAACTTTACAGTCGGTAAACGCTTAATTAAAACGAAACAGAATAAAGGTTTAGGCTGAATAAAAAATGACGAGTAAATCTTGTCGCCAAGTTTAAGTATCATTAGTGACTATGAAAGAGTCATAGATCGCAGATGTTTGGAGGTTAATGTACTTACTCTGTCGGCGGTAATGGCTCATACAGTAAACGCGTCTGTTTTGTCAAATCTCGAAACAATGATTTCTACAGTGAAACGCGTCATTAATGGCGCTACAATAAGCGCTTGATGGAGTGCGCCTTTGTCACGTCGATGCGCATGCAAATCCGCCGCTCGCGCCCTCCAATCAGCGAGCGGCGTCACTTCGCTTCTTCCAATAGGAGAAACGCGCTCGCAGGTGGCAGCGCGGTTATCAGCTCTTCCCATTGCGCTCACATCACAGCCAAGAGTCCATTCAACCCAGACCCGACGTTCAGATGCGGGCTATCGAAGCGCTCGAAGCGGGCGTAAGATCTCCCGACAGCCGCCGACTGGATTTCGCGTCAGGACGCGTGTGAAACTGCAGACACCACAGTGGGAGGTTCGGGTCAAACCCTTTGCCTTGGAGAACACTTGAAAACTTTTAACGTACACTTGCAAAGTTGCAAAAGGGCTGTGCGCGGTCGCGTCGCCTTGGATAAGCTGACAAGTTGCGGGCGCAAAACTTCGCGCGGTTGTACTTTTTATGTATTTTCTTTCACGGCGCGTCCTGTGGTTCATTCGTACCAATGTTAGCTGTGGGGCAGATGGATACTAACAGACAGAGCGCGTTCGTCTTGGGCAGTACTCCACTGGCCGCGCTGCACAACATGACTGAGATGAAGAACTCTTTATTTCCGTACACCCTGCAGAACCCCGCCGGGTTCAAAGCTCCTTCTTTCACCAATCTGAACTCTCAGCTCGCGCTGGGAACTCCGCATGGAATAAGCGATATACTGGGGAGACCCATCACTTCAGCTGGACAGCTGCTTTCGGGCTTTCCCAGGATCAACGGCTTGACCACATCGGCCGGGATGTACTTTAACCCCGCGGCCGTGTCTCGGTACCCCAAACCCTTGACGGAGTTGCCCGGGAGGGCGCCTATTTTCTGGCCGGGAATGATGCAGGGTTCGCCCTGGAGAGACCCGCGGGTGCCCTGTCACGGTGAGTTTTCATGGCCTGAATGACATGTATAGCCTATATGAACCTGTATGCCAGTGTGTGCGGGTTTTTTCTCTGTTAGTATTTCCTTATATCAGATTTTCATCTTATGGATATATTGTTATACTGTCACTTGACACTTGTCTGATCCGTACGCAACTAAGATTCCCATAAAAGTAAAGAAGTTTAATATCTGTTTTACGTCATTGGCATTTATTTGGCTGAACATCTTTCATTTTTTCAGCCCAAGCAAACATGATGTTGGACAAAGATGGCAAAAAGAAACACTCCAGGCCAACTTTCTCAGGACAGCAGATCTTCGCCCTGGAGAAAACTTTCGAGCAGACCAAATATCTAGCCGGTCCAGAGAGAGCTCGACTCGCTTATTCCCTGGGAATGACCGAAAGTCAAGTCAAGGTAAATAAAGAAACTTTTTTCTTTTTGAACTTTGATACGTGAATGCATATTAATCAGTTTTGCTTTTTAAATTTTGAATGTAAAGTGTAAACATGAGCTAAAGGTTATTTTATTAGTAATCAAATGAAATCAACATTTATAATTTCTAAAAAGGAAATTATTGGTAGGCCTTCTGTATTTTTTATGTATTGTTTTGTATTTTAGCCAGACATTTAATCTTTAATAGTTTCATCATGAATATTACGTAACTGTTTTGATGGACTCACATAAAAAGCTGCTGGTGTCCAGTCAACACGAAGAGATTTCAAATTATTTTATGCTAACAAAATGATGAGAAATCACTGCATGACAAGTTCTCACACATTTAATTCATTTTAATTCTAAATACTACCATTTAATTTTTGCAGGTGTGGTTTCAAAACAGAAGGACCAAATGGCGTAAGAGACACGCGGCTGAAATGGCCACGGCCAAGAAGAAACACGATTCAGAGACGGAGAAGATGAAGGAAAGCTCAGATGATGAAGAATACAACAAACCTCTGGACCCAAACTCCGACGACGAGAAGATCACGAGACTGTTGAAAAAGCACAAGGCCAGCAGCGTGAATCTGATCAGCCCGTGCAGCAACAGCTCGGACACTTTGTGATCGGACTCGAGGCTGTCTCAGAGGCACGAGGCAGAGTTAACCAGGGTATTAAACACGCGGAGAGACTCTTATAGCTGTACAGTTACGCGCGTGTACTTCAGATGTATATATATTTTTTACTGAGTAAATTATGTTATTGAACCTTCACGTGCCAGCTCTCCAACAGCCATCATCATCATCCTCACATGCTGAAGGTCTTTATTTCTTCAGATGGATAACGGCGCCTAAAAGTTTCAAAAGATGTTTTTTTATTTCACAAGCAGATACACAAAGTGTATGAAAAGCAGAGTGTTGTAAATGATGTGAATAGATTTGGTTTTAACACAATGTTCCTCTGGCTGCTTTATAATTTCAGTGAAGTTTATGTTTGATCTCTCAGCACGAAAATCACACAGAGATGGACATGAAATATCGGATGAAGAGAATATTATTACTTCCGTGCTGAAGGAAGAAAAATCTTTGTATTATCAATAAATTATTTAACAAGCCAATCTTTTAAATATGTCTTTGTTATTTATGATGATGTGATTGTTTGTCTTTATCTTATTATTTGATGTCAAAGCGTTTAACTTTATAAAGGCTATAATTATTAGAAACTATCATTTCATTTATTTTCGATATTTTTCGATAGCTGCGTGTAATTATCTAATAACTCTTTATTAAGATTTTGTCTATATTGTAGTTAAAAATATTACGTCAGAAATTAGATTAAAAGCAAATTTACAGTTAGATTTTAAATGGATGCCTTACATTAATTTTATTCAAAAGTTTTAACACATTTCTGTTTTTAATTTAATATCACACTAAACCAAATTTTCATTCCGTTAGAGATATTTATTTGAGATTTTATTTGTCTGAATATATATGACTTGACGGATGATAGTAATCACTATAAGACACTTTATTTAATATTATTTAATAGTTCTTTAAATAACCAAAACATTTTAATAGTGACGTGACTGAACGAAGTTTTTATTCTCGTTGTTTTGAATATTTTCTATTTTATAAACTCATATCTGTAAAATCTTGTAATAATTATTTATATCTCTTTATTTTTTTCGTTTTATTTTAACTTTATAATCGGGAATAAAATAATGTGAACCTCGCACTAACCCCAAATAAATTTTGAACTAAATCATTTATTTCAGAATAATATAAATACATAATATCATAAAATAAGAGTGTTAATAATTAATAATAATAATATAGAATAATTATAATACATTTCTAAGATCGAAAAAGGGTAATATACATCGCGTTTTTTATTTTTTAATAAGAAAGGGCCCCATAAAGTATACTGATGTCAAAATGTAAATGTGAAACTTTTGTTTAGCCTCAGTG